>NC_132854.1:55655967-55965085 GCF_048164855.1 Canis lupus baileyi | reverse complement strand
TGTTTTGAACAACTGATCTTCACCATTTTTAGGTACCTTTCAATTAAGTCAAGAATGCCTTTGGCTGAAAGTAACGGAAAACCTAATTGTGGCTTGCACCCGAAATTTAGAGGTAAACAGTGTCTTGCATTCAGTTAGCAGTTCAGCAAAGTTGAGAATGGAATATGCATAAGTAGATGGCCCATTTCTATTGTATAGAAGAGACAGGATAAAGTGCTCAAAAGAACTGTGAAGCCAATGAAGAAGAATAAGGAGACAAGAAAAGGAAGAGGCAGGGTAAGGGGTGGGCTACAGATAGGAAAGAGAAAATCCTCTGATGGGGAGGAAAACCATTCTGCAGCATTTCCTGAAAGACTACATGGACAACCACATAGAAGATATGATTTTGATTTAAAAGCTTTAGATCACACTGAACTTGCAAACCTTCATAGCAGACTCCAAAAAAATCACAAAAGTTAGTATTACTAGGTAATCGTGCCCTTCTATTTATTAGTCCACTCTAGAACACTTAAGTACAACATCTCACATTTCAGGAACAAATGAACAGAACTGGTGGGCACTCCCACTCAGAGACCTAGAAATAAAAATTCTCTAAGATGTGACAGCACCGGATCTAACGGGCTTGGAGCTGAAAGCAAGTGTCGACAGAGTCCTCTGTGGTGGTTTCTTAATGAGATGTAGAGAGCCAGCCCCTGGGGCTTCGAAATAAAGCTAAGCTTTCTCAGGAGCCCAACACTGAGAGTATATATGTTCAGCATCAAATACCTCATGCAAAAATAACAAGCGTGGCTCCTGAGGCTTCCTTGAGTATTTCAGCGAAAACTCAACGCAAAGCTTCAAGCACACATGCTACCATCATAAGGAGATGTGGATCAGTTAAACTGAAAGGTAAACTATTTCTGGCTGCTATATAGCTTCAAGTTTCCCTTTATTTGACTAGTTTGACTAAGTCTAAGCTGTTTAAGAACTCTTTTTTACCCTCTAATGTAAAAGTAAACCAATTTTTAAAAGATTTTATTTGACACAGATAGACTACAAGCAGGGGGAGCAAGAAAGAAGGAGAAACAGGCTCCCCCCATGAGCACAGAGCCCTATAGGGAGCTCAATCCCAGGACCTTGGGATCATGACATGAGCTGAAGGCAGAGGCTTAACCGACTGAGTCACTCAGGTGCCCCAAAAGTAAACCAATGCTATCAAAAATATTTAGAAAGTAGAGATGCCTGGTTGGCTCAGCAGTTGAGCATCTGCCTTTGGCTCAGGGAGTGATCCAGGAGTTCTGGGATCGGGTCCCACATCGGGCTCACTGTAGGGAGCCTGCTTCTCCTTCTGCCTATGTCTCTGCCTCTCTCTGTGTGTCTCTCATGAATAAATAAATCTTAAAAAAATAAAATAAAAATATTTAGAAAGTAAAATCATCATTAGGGAGTCTCAAAGTTACATCTTAGACTGAAATAAAACATACTGTATGATTTGTCTTATGAAAAATCAGCTTCCCAGCTGGAACCTGAACAAGCTCCGACTTAATGGTGCCCTGAAAATGTTCCCTGCTGTACCATGAGACAAGATCTCATAATTCCTTTGTGAACTATGAAAGAAATCTATCATTGAGGCCTTGTGGGCAGGAACACAGATTTAGGGGGTCAAAACACCAAGCATTTCCATTCATGACCTCACCACATGAACCCCTAATTAATTATGGGTATCCTAATGTGAAAAATACTTTCATAACTGAAGGATGACCTCCTCCCATTCATAAGCAGACCACAAATCTGTCATGACTCCCCAAACACCATGAAAGAGCTGCTCAATTTGTATCTGTGTTGAACTTCAAGTGTTGCATAATTTATATCTAAAATCCACTCTCATACATCTGCTAAAAGACCCACTCTGACCTTCGCTCCCAATCCCAACTGCATTAAAATGGACTATAAATCACTGGAACACAGCACCCAATCACAGCCCAGTTCTCTCAAAGCAGGCAAGTTTCTCACCTTGATGAGTTCATCATCCCCTAAAACAAGTTATAAAAATTGTTCACATTTTGAGGTAATTCAAAGACTCTTTGTTTTACCCGTGGTTCACTACTTACCCAGGTGAACCAGGTGTGCACAGAGACAAATGGAGCAGATGGGTCCCACTGGGCCTTCCATTTATCCCTCCCTTGAGAAGACCAAACCTCAGATCCATGCTTGCAACCAGCAGAGGCCTGTCCTCAATTTAACAGAGCTCTGCCTTAGACTCAACAGACTTATATCCAATGATAGCACAAAATATAAGAAGATGATCTTTACATCTAAAGATCTCCTTGACTCTGGATCAAAAGTGAGTATACAGTTTTACAGGAAACGCACCTTGTCCTTTTCTTATAGCAAAGCTTGCTTTCAAGTACAAATATTTCTTGATCCTTAATATTTTCTCTGCTTTGTCAGGGAAGGAAATCTTGAAAAATTCTCTCAATCTCTGGATACTTTACATCAGTTGTGTTGATAATGCAGATGGTATGAAGTCTACTCCCACCCCAAATCACTATAGAGAACCAGAAGCCCTGCAGCAAACAGGTGCAGCAAGGAGAGGCTTCTCCTAGCAGTTTCCAGGGAGATTTTTCCCAAAGAGAACTATGAGGAAGTCTTATTACCAACTGCCATCCAGCAGTAGGGCAGCTCAGGATTTTCCTTGGCAACCATGGTTCATACATATCTTAGAAGGGGCTTGGTCCATCCAGCGTGGCAGAGGAGAGCTGGTAGACTGCGACCAATGGCCAAGCTTGGCACCCCATAAGCAGGTCTACAGAGAACTAGTGTTCTTCAAGTTGACATCTGTCTGTCCTATTCAAGGGGCTCTGGGTCACTGACACCCACAGTAGGGTATTTGACTAAGGCTCCGTCTCCACAGTCTACCAGGAACACATGTTGTTGCCTCCCTGAAGAGGCACACACAACTTAGGAGTATCCTAAGTGCAAGCTGGTCACCCTGCTAGAATAGAAAGAAGGTAAAGGAGTTCAGAAGAGATCTCTTTACCTTCCAGTTTTTTAAAGTTTCCTAGGTGGGATATAACACAACCTGGAGAAAAATTTCCCAAATGGGCCACCATCTACAGTACAATTAGATCAGTTATACAAGCAAATATAGGCCATAGGAAGAGAGTCTCATATGGTGTTTCATTTCTTTTTCTTTTTTTTCCCATTTTTACCTATTCCTCAGCAATGACTTCTTTCTTGTGACACCCTCAAATGTGGTTAAGGGCTCTGTACAATAGAGCCAAGTTAGCAATGTGCTGCTTTGTCTATTCTTCCTGTATTTCCAGGCCTGGAGATCTTCCCCCTGACCTGTGTTCCCCCGGGGTACACTTGGTATGGCTAGAATATATAAGAAGATGCCTACCAGAGCTGTTCAACCTGGAGGTTGTTCTTCCATTCTTTACATAGAGAAAGTACAAGAGAAAAATAACCTACAGGAGAGGAAAAGCTGATTGTACATGAAGAAGCAGGATTTTAAAAATATTTTTGCACCCCTGTTGTCCTTTAGAAAAAAAAAAAGTTCTCTGAGTTTCAACAGTCAGGCCAAGTTACTCGTAGAATGAGAAGGTAGAAATCTAAAGGAGAGTAAGAAGCAAAAACAATTACCTACCACTAAACAGAATGTAATGTATGGTATTGAGTGAAGACCTTGGTGAGGGTTAAAACAAAAGCCCCAGAGCCTGGATTCTAAAAGGAGATAAAGGTGGTGCCCAGCTTTCTAAAGGACAGTAGTCCTTGGCAATTGTCAAGTGTTCTGTCAAACTGTAGTATCTAGAAAGCTGTTAAAATGCAGGCAAAGAGAAATCACTGGCATGGGTTTGTGAAAAGCTTATGAGCAGGCTACCTTCACTTGACTCCATGGTAGGATGACAGGCAGATGCTAGAAATAATAGACGCTATCTTCAAAAACTTCAATTAGGCTCTGGGAGCTCTTATTGCCACTAGCAACCCAAGGAATTGGCCTTTGAATAACTGATCTTGGGAGCTGGGAGTCGGAGAGGACAGAAAGCCCAGCTTTGGGGATGAAGAGAGGACAGAAGGCAGGGGACTCCCCACCAGGCTCACGAGAGGCCCATTCACCTTTGTCCCTGCTTCAGGTGTAAGTGGACAGCAGCAGGATTTCTCTGGGATCCTGGAAGTTACTCTATTTGGTATTGTCTGGTTAGCTCCCACTTCATCCTAATGTATTCGCTGCTTCCTCCTTTCCAGGGTTTCAAACTGCTCTGCCAAAGCCAATGTTGAGAAGTAGCAACAAAAGTCAACCTGCTTATTTAACCCTTTCCTAACACACAGGAACATGTCTTCATTTGGTGCTGGTGGCACTTCCAGGAGCTTTTGTGGATCCTGGCAAAGGAATTGATTTCCTTATGCTCATTTCTCTCAACTTGAACCTAAATTATTTACTATTTAATAAATATTAACCATTGCTAAAGTGGCCATTTGTCCTTGTTTGCTCAGACAGTCCCTGTTGAGCCTATTGTCCTGGCAAAATTATTCATCTCTCCCCTCTCACTGACAGTGGGTCCTGGTGCAGAGGACACATCATGTGCTCATGCTGGCCAGGCAACACAGGCAGTGCTTCTTCCCCTGCCAGCCTCTCTTCCCTCCACCTCTCCTCCTCATCACCTATTTCTCTCTAACTCATTACAGTCATACTGGGAGATCATGAGTAATTTATTATTCATATCCCATTACTTCCAAAAAGGATTAAAATAGTATACAATGCATTCACTTGGCAAATATTTCACGGAAGCCTAGAGTTCTGTGAACACTACCCGAAGGCATAGAGATACACAAAGTTGTTCAAATAAAAGTTAAAAGTGAAGGCAATGAAAAACACACGGAGGGGAAGTTACCGTGTCAGAGACCATGGGGGAAACAGTACTAATAATTTTCTCTATGTTTGACTTTGAGCTTCCCAGTAGTAAAACCAAAAAGTAAATTACAATGTGTAACATCAATCACTTGCCTAAGGAAGTACAACTTTGACCAAAAAAAGATGCTTTTTCTTCTGACACTAATTCTCATAGAATTTAATCATTCATTCAATATTTATTGAATACTTACTCTGTCCCAGGCCATGTCCTAGGTAGTGAGATCCAGAAGTGAATAAAACAGAGCAAACAGACAAAAATATCTGCCCTCAGGGAGCTTCCATTCCAGTAAAGCAATAAATAAGATATACAGTGGGTCAGACAGTAGTAAGTGCTATAGAGAAAAATGAACCTGGAACAGAGAATAAAGAGAGCTCAGAGAGGTGCAGTTTTAATAGGGTGGTAAGGAAACTCCCCACCCCTAAGAAGGTAACATCCAAGGAGGAATGTGAGGGGAAGAAAGAGGGATCATGCAGCTATCAGGGAGTAGTCTTCAAGACAGAGGCCTCAAATTGGGAGCACAGGAGACCAGTGTGGCTCCTATGAGATGAATCAGAAGCAGATTATGAGGACATCAAGCCACAGATGGGAAGGTGGGGGGAGCAGGAAGTGGAGATCTTGGATTTTTCCTTCCAATAAGACAGAAAATCATGGGATGATTTTGAGCAGAGAAGGGTCACAATCTGACATATTTCAAAGGATCATTCTGGATGCTATAACAAGTATAGATGTAGAGGAACAACATATAGAAGTAGAGAGACCAGTGAAAGCATTTGAAATTTTCCAGGCAAGAGATGGCAGTGAGAAATCGCCAGATTCTGGGTATGTTAAAGGTAAAGGCAACAGAAGTTGATAACTGGTTACATGTGAGAAGAGAGAGAGAGAGAGAGAGAGAGAGGCCAAGAAGGTTCTAAGATGCTTGGCCTGAGCAGTGGAGTTGCTGTTTCCTGAGAAGACTGTGAGAAGAGCAGATGGTAGAAGAAGATCAGGAGTTGCTTCGGGCTATGTCAAATAAGATGTGCCTACTGGACACCCAGGTAGAAATGTCAAGTCAGGTGGTCAGATAGGAGTCTGGAGTTCTCATAAATCCTCACATAAAAGGATAGAGAATGGTAAAGTGAACAAGGTCTTTTAATAATTGTTTTTTGTCAAAATACAAACATTTGTCTTATGACCATTTTCTTTCTTTTTTTTTTAAAGATTTTATTTATTCATCAGAGACACAGAGAGAGAGAGAGGCAGAGACACAGGCAGAGGGAGAAGCAGGCTCCATGCAGGGAGCCCGACATGGGACTCGATCCTGGGTCTCCAGGATCAGGCCCTGGGCTGAAGGCAGCACTAAACTAACTGCTGAGCCACCTGGGCTGCCCATGACCATTTTCTTTAGTCTGAGATAAAAATCAAGATTATACTCTTCAATCACAGCTAAGTGAAGGTATTTCTGGAAACAGCCAAATTCATACAGTAAATGTCCTAAACATGTTGCCTTTGGGAATCTAACTTAGAACAAGGGTAGGGAAAAAAAAAAAAAAAAGAAGAAGAAGAAGAAGAAGAAGAAGAAGAAGAAGAAGAAGAAGAAGGAGAAGAAAGAAGAAAGAAGAAGAAAGAAGAAAGAAGAAAGGAGGAGGGGGAGGAGGGGGGAGGAGGAGGGGGAGGAGGGGGGAGGAAGAAGGAGGAGGAGGAGGGGGAGGAGGAAGGAGGAGGAGGAGGGGGAGGAGGGAGGAGGAGGAGGGGGAGGAGGAAGGAGGAGGAGGAGGGGGGAGGAGGAAGGAGGAGGAGGGGGAGGAGGAAGGAGGAGGAGGAGGGGGAGGAGGAAGGAGGAGGAGGAGGGGGAGGAGGAGGAGGAGGGGGGGAGGAGGAAGGAGGAGGAGGGGGGAGGAGGAAGGAGGAGGAGGAGGAGGGGGAGGAGGAAGGAGGAGGAGGAGGGGGAGGAAGGAGGAGGAGGAGAGGGAGGAAGGAGGAGGAGGAGGAGGGGGAGGAGGAAGGAGGAGGAGGAGGGGGAGGAAGGAGGAGGAGGAGAGGGAGGAAGGAGGAGGAGGGGGGAGGAAGGAGGAGGAGGAGGGGAGGAAGGAGGAGGAGGAGGGGGAGGAGGAAGGAGGAGGAGGAGGGGGAGGAAGGAGGAGGAGGAGAAGGAGGAGGAAGGAGGAGGAGAAGGAGGAGGAAGGAGAAGAAGAAGGAGGAGGAGGAGGAGGAGGAGGAGGAGGAGGAGAAAGAAGAAGAAGAAGAAGAACAAGAAGAAGAACAAGAAGAAGAACAAGAAGAACAAGAACAAGAAGAACAAGAACAAGAACAAGAAGAACAAGAACAAGAACAACAAGGGTAGAGCTTACCGAAGCTGAAGGAAGGGGCAGTTTACACAGACCTCTATCTGTTTCTCTCAACTATGTTTCAGATTTGCCTTTGACGAGGAGTGAGCTCTTTGATTGTACTTATTCTCTGGGGCAGACAGGTGGCGGAACTGACATTTTGCAATGAAAAGCAAAAAAAGAGTCTGATAAATTCTCACCCAGATCAAAGTCCATCTCATTCATTCTTACTTGGAGGCAGGTCACTAGAATACCTGAAAGATCTACCCAAATGTTTTCTTTAAAAGGAGCTGTGGGGATCCCTGGGTGGCGCAGCGGTTTGGCGCCTGCCTTTGGCCCAGGGCGCGATCCTGGAGACCCGGGATCGACCCTGCATTGAGCCTGCTTCTCCCTCTGCCTGTGTCTCTGCCTCTCTCTCTCTCTGTGTGTGTCTCTCATGAATAAATAAATAAAATCTAAAAAAAAATAAAAATAAAAAAAAGTACAGATCAGAAACATAAATGGGAAACCTCTATCACAGCTGGGTTTTACATCTGAAAGTATAAAAATCACAGTCTTTTAAAATTCCTTGGAACCAGAGACTTGGTTTGTCTCGTTCAGTGTGCGTCCCCAACAGCTCCTGGAACAGTGCGTCAGCGCACAGTAGGCATTCATTAAGATACTGACAAAGTACCTAATTGATCAATGTTGAAAAATTAAACCAAAACCTAAGAGCGCCATCTTGTGGAAGGCCTTACCATGACGCCAAGCTCCCAGCAGGCAGAGGAATGGACCCTGAAATTCCTGTGTGGCCTGAGGGGCCATGGGCTGTTGGGAGTAGGGGGCTCGGAAACTGCCTTGAAGCTGTGTTTGGAAGCCAAGTACACGCTTTACTTAGATTCAGGTGAGCTTAATGGACATCGCAGGGGGCTCTAAAATTCTCCCAAGCCAGCCCTGGCACTGGCCTTGAGAATAACTAAGGGGCGTAGCTAACGGAAGTAGTCTTTGGCCAGTCCTCCTCACCAAAAACTGTTGTGATAACAGAGCCTCAAATTATTCCTTTGTGTTTCAAGAGATCTGAAGATTCACAGACCTCTTTGGACATCTGGTAGCATGCTGTCTTTCGGTTTCTCCTACATTTCTCCCCAACTCACCAAGGCTCCTGCTGTCACCTCGTAATACTGGTGTGAACCTGGCCTCTCTGTGTTTCTCCAACTCTCTCCACCAGGGAAGAGGAGGGGCATAAATAATTATCTGGTCACCTTCTTATCTCCTATGGGACCACCAAGTAGAGATTGAGACACCAAAAACCACCAAGTTTCTCTGTGCCCCGCGCCCTCACACTGGACTCCTCTTTTCTGTCACTCCCACCCCCTTCCCAGAAGCCTGACACAGCCCACTGAGAGACAGTATGAAGAAACCCAGAATATGCCTGGTATGCACAGGTACTCATGATTCTTCAGTTTTGTGGATACCTGGAACTTACACAATATGATGAACCTTCTTCAAGAAAAAGAATTCAAAATTATAAATATAAGTGCAGGTACAAACATGAATATTTATTTAAAATGGGGGGGAAAAAATAAAAAAATAAAATAAAATGGGGGGGAAAGTCACAGAAAATTACTGACATTTCAAAGATCTGGGACCTTTTCTTCTGAATTGTGTGACAACTGACCAGGCCTCCTTGCCCTACCTGGGCCACTCTGCAACTCCCAGCAAATGCACTCAGAGTGGCCAGAACATGTGAACTTCACTGGCTTTCTCCTATGGACTCTGTTCTCTGGGCATAGCTGGCTGCCTCCCCAGGCCCCCCAAAAGTACCCCAGAGAGAGCAGAGCATCCTCTGTCCTCCAGGTCGCTGGTGGGGGTCTTTGTCCTGGGGACCAGCCCAGGTCAATCTATTCAGGGTGTCTCGTGGGAATAACTCCCCAACCCACTCTGCAGCTCACAGGCAGACCTGAGTTAAAGGTTGTCAGCTCTGGAAGCCATAGAGCGCCCCACACCTGCTTCCATCTTAACAGCCACCCACCAAGCTCAGCCCTGGGCCCCAAGATTCAGGCAAGCTAACCCCACTGCACGATTTGGTAATTAGGAAAACAAAGCTATACAAATGACACAGCATTAAGTAAATAACACCAGGAAACAAAACTTCATCCAGTCTTTGCTGGCCCTCCCCAGCCCGGGGCCCAGTAGGGCGGCCCCAGCCTGCTGCGGTCCGGTTCCCCCTGGGGGACACCTGGCGCAGGGGGCCCTGGCACACGTAAGAAGGCAATTTTCCGGCCCAAGCCCTCCCCCCCTCCGCCCCCCCCCCCCCCCCCCCGCGGGAGCCGGGGCACCGTTCTCATGGTAACCAGGCCACCACAAACGCAGGCAGAGGGGCCTGGCGCCACATCCTCCCTCTGCCCTTGGGACAGACAAGCTCCGGTAAGGCTCCGCACTGCGGCCCCGAGGAGCACGAGTGGGGCGCCGGGTGGCCGCCCTGGGGCTCGAACCAAGGCGCATCAGCGTGCAGCCTCCTTTGTTCTCTCCCCTTTCTCTGCCCTCCCTCCCTGGGCCTTTCTGCTCCCTGCTTCCCTCCACGCAGGGTAGTCCTACAAATAGAGGAGGCCGGGCCCCTTCCTCTCCAGAACCTCGGGCTCTGCGTTTAAGGAGAAACTAGGGCGTGTGTACGGGGTCGCTTCTTCCTCTTTGCCCCACACAGCCCGGCCAATGAAGCAGAGAAAGGATTCCCCAGATGGAAAACTTCGGCTGTGCCTACAAACAGGTTCCTGTGACCCAAAGCCAATGGCGCGGTTTCCCTGCGTGCCCTTCCCCCACCTCTAAAATGGGAGAGCATCAGTGGGAGACGGTGCTTCCCAGGTGCTTCCTGGGAGACGGTGAGGAGGCCAGTGGCTGGGGTTCCGCAGGTGTTCTGTGAGGGGTGTCTGCTCAGGGCCCCCCTCCTTGAAAGCTCAAACCTGAATATCTTTGAAATTCTATGTATGAAAAAGGCCTTAGGAAATGACGTTTTAATGAGTATACTGGGGTGTCTATATTGCTAAAAACTGCACTGACTGGCCTAAGGGAGGTTAAGAGACCTTTTTTTGACTTCTGTGCTGTCCCCTGGCATTTTTAAATGTGGCTCCAGATCGGCCTGGGCACCACACCACAGAGCTCACCAAAGCAGGCCATCTAGTTCTTCCCCCAAGAGGGACGACAGCTGCCCACAGCAAGAATCCTGCCAGTTACAGAGGTTAGAACCGGCAACTGAGGACAATAATCACAGCAACCAAAAGGCCTCGCATCTGCAGGGCCCCGGAGAATGCCCGGGTTCCTTCACAGAAAGGGGGCTCCTCCCCTTGCTGCAGCCAGTTTCCAGGCCTCTGCCAGCAGCACCTGTGCCGCCCCCAAGGTCCCGGGACCCACCCCATGCTGAGGCTTTGCTGTCGGAGCTCATCCACAGCCTGGCTCTTGGGTGCCTCTCCACAGCAGGAGGGGAGGTTAGGTGAAAAATGCAAACCAGAAACTGGATGTGCAGCCGGTCTCCTGTGGACCATCTGTCCAGGCACAGCCGTCTGTGGCAGTGCCCCCCTCCTCCTGTGCCAGGAGTTGTGCGAGGCTACCCACCCCGTGGCTGAGGCGGACCTGCAAACAAGCGCCAACAGGGCAGGAAGGAAAGGGCAGGAGACTGTGGAGGGAAAAGGACACTCCTTCCAGAGGAGCTTGCCCATTGTTACATAGGAGGTGACTTGGAGTTGGGGTTCTAGAGAATGAACAGACTTTGAAGTCTTTTAGGAAATTCGAAAGCCAGCTGGGGCCCCAAAAAAGAAATCTCACCCTGGAAGAGTTGGCGGAAATGTGGGCCGCGTCCTCCAGAAAAGCAAGCAGGACTGTGAATATACTGAAGTACAGAAGCAAGAGGAGACAGAAGGGAGGTCAGGGGGTGGCAGGGCCAGGAGACCGATGCCTGTAGTCCCCACGCTAACTAGAGACGCTCCGTGATGGGCCATGCCTGGCCTTCTCCCCAGCTGATGGCTACTTACTCGTGGAACCCTGTGGAACCCTGTGCCAGCCTCAGCGTGGCCCTGCACGAGGACAGGAAATGCGTGAGCCCCACAGGGAGTGTGCTGAATAGCTGCACTGTTCTAAAACCAACCTGCTCTCCAGGACCTTATGGCAAGAACTCAGACGTCTATCTACCAAAGATCGAGGCTTCGCTTGCACTGTAAGAGGGGTGAAGCCCTGCCCTCCCGTCTCCGCTTTTGTAGTTGGACTGAAACATACGGTTAAGTAGAGCCTTGGCAGCCGAGAGTCCTCAACCTCACGCTTGCTGGCCTTCTCCTGGGATCTTAAGGGTTTACCCAACCTCTTCACTTCCAGCTGGGTGGCTCAAAATCGTTTCGTCTACGAACATCTGCCTCTGTTCTTCCCGTCTCGTCCAAGCTAGGAAGTGCTGGTTCAGTAACAAGAGTTTGGTCAGTTTTTTGTTATTTGATCACTCCCAGCTCCAAAGATCCTTGCCCTTTTTGACTGATGCCTTTACCTTTTTAGAAGACATGGATGCTTAAGCAGCACACCCCAGGTCCTGAACTTCCTTCCCAGCTCCAGATCCACTGAAGCCACACCACCACCACCATCACCCCAGCATATTCCCCCCACCGCCCCCCACAGTTGTGCTAAGCTTCAGCTTTATGTTGGTTCCCAGCTTCGAGCCATGCTCCTGGAGCTCAGCCCTATGTGTGCACTCTGTGCCCCGGGAGTTACACCAGACCATGTTCACAGACACAGTCTGGAAGGCAATAAACACTATCACACTCTTCAGTCAGGCTAGAATGTTCTGAACTGACAACAAGTAGAGCTCCTCAGCCCTAACCAAATCCGTCTGCGCAACCGACTTTCTACAGTGTTGCAGGGATTACGCGAGGCACTGTGGAGAGATTCAGCCTAACAAATGTGCCTACAACCCACTCATTCCCAGATTTTGTCTTGCTCCTGAGGTTTCTTTCCTTAGGAGGGGCTCACTGCCTCAGAGGGATCCCTCTTTGAACAGGCCATGGGGCCAACATGGGATAACAGATCCAGCAAGGTCACCTGTTCTCTGTCCTAACACCTGAGAACTTGCAGGCTCCCAGCACCATCCTGGGCTCTGCAACATGAGTAGACAAGCCTTCTGCCT
Source organism: Canis lupus baileyi (assembly GCF_048164855.1). Classification (NCBI taxonomy): domain Eukaryota; kingdom Metazoa; phylum Chordata; class Mammalia; order Carnivora; family Canidae; genus Canis; species Canis lupus. Next base: position 55,952,750 of record NC_132854.1, on the reverse strand, counting down.
GGATTCCTGAGGATTCCAGTCTTCGTATTCACATTCTATAGGACTAGGTAATTATGCTTAGAAGAACCCCACAAGCAGTTATAATGAAAAGTCGCTTTGGCCTTGGTCTTATCAGCCCTTCTAGTGACTAATAGCATTTTCAGGGCACAAATGACTCCTTTCCTCTCTCAAACGGTCCCTCCCTGGTTTCTTATTGAAATCTAGAATGCTCCCCACTTCTCCAGTCTGCCATGTGAAAACAGACCTGCTAGCTAAGCTAGCTGAACCTGCTTTTTAAGGAGGTCTCCCCGGGAGGTGGGGGGGGGGGGGGTGGGAGGAGCCACCCTGGCCAGGCAGGTAGGAGAGAGAAGGGGCTGTATCACTGAGCAGTAAATAGCATACCCCTTTCATCACTGAGTTCCCCTTACCTCCCTCTACACAGAATTCTCTTCCCATGTCTTTATAGTGGCTAAAGCCTACCCACTGCCTTCCCAACACCAGAACATCCTTGGCTCACTTTTTAATTAAGTGGGGACAGCCCATTCCCCTCCTGGGTCCCACAGCCTAGAAGACAGGCAGAGTCCTGGCCTTCTCCTAGCTCCCTATTCTTTCCCCTGGCAGATTCTCTTCCAGCTTACAGTGACATTCACCTCCTCTGTTTTCATTCATGACATCATCATTCTATACTGTATTTTAATTTATTTTTCTGTTTCCCTGCTTCAGCAAGATCTTGAGGTCTATAGATGTGCTTTATGGCAATCCTGCAGTCCCAATGCCTGACAGTGTCTGGCACATAGAAAGTCAATAATTTTTTGTGGCACAAAAGAGGAAAAGAAGAAAGGGAAAAGGGATAGGAGGGAGATGTGGAAGGTTATCATTTTCAGTAGCACATTTTTATAAAGTCTGGTTAATACACTGAGTGATAGAATCAGATTCACAAATATTTGAGCAGCTTGGAAGAGGGAGGCAAAGCCAGCAAGATGAAATTTAATACTGATCTACATAACTACTTAGGTTCAAAAAATAAACCTCAGTTTAGTAAAACAAAACAAAACAAAAACCCAACAAAACAAAAGGTACAGAACACAGAAGCTGTGTTGCAATATCTGTAGCTTGCTGTGGAGCAAATCTGTTGTGAGTAGCTCCAGAGAACAGACCTGGGAAGGCTGGGTGAAAGCCCAAGGGAGGAAGATTTAGCAGAAGTCTGTGTAATTTGTTATGTGCTAAATACAGTGTCTTGAACATAGAAACAGTGGCTGTGATCTTTCTTATCATTATTACCAGCATCATCGCCATTATTTATTATTTATAAGAGCTGTCCAACAGTCTGCCTCAGGAAGCACTGAGCTGCCATCCCTGGATATCCAAGGTTATCATTGAATAACCACCGGCCTGGGATGTTTGTCAACCTGATTCCTAACCCCTGGTCTCCCTTTCTCCATAATCCCGTGATTTGAAGAACAATGCTCTGTATGTACTGGGTAGTAAAAGCTACAGATAGAATTCTTGGCTGAGTAAACTGTCTTTTATATAAAGAAGCTTTGGCATGCCCCACATTTGTTGCAGCATGCCTCCTTCAAGCAACCCCTCCAAAGCATCACTTTCATGTTGAAAAATAAAATTGCTTTGTGTGAAAGCTCCTTTAATCTTACATAGATACAAATGCTTTGTATCTTGAGGGATATGCCAAACTGCTTAGTATTTCAGAATTAATCTCGTTAAAGAAATCTCTGCTTAATCCCCACTGCTGTTGGCCAGAGATGTTGAATAATTCCACACCTGTTCCTGCTGCCTCTCCACTTTGCGCCCGACCTGGATTTGGTGGTATCTCAGAAAACACATCAGTGGGTTTAGGCTGGATCATGGCATTCCCATGTTTTGTTCGATGCTGTTGTTATAGCAATGTTCCTTTGTACATCTTTATCTCATTTTCCTAATTTGAAAAAAGTAAAGGAAGAGGTAGGAGGAGCTTGCCTGTTAGGAAAATAACAAATGAAATGATGGGAGTTGCTCATTAACTATCTAATTCCATATAAACTTATGATAAACCATCAGTATTGCTAAGAAAAATGGAGTTCAGATAACAAGCAGTTGTCTCTTTTCAAAGAATATAGAAAACTCGTAATTAGAATACCTAGTTTATAAAACATTTTGTATATAAATGTATATTTTACATACATATACATCACTCAGTGAAATTACTGACTTCCTCCTCTCGACACAAATTCTGGATCTTCTCCATTAGGAGCCATCAGCAAATGATCCAAAGTTAAACCATGTGAAATAATCACTCATTTATTCATTTCAACAAATAGTTATTAACCTCCTCCTGTGTACCAGGCATTATTCTAGGTGGCAGGAATATAATGGCAAACAAAAAGGAGCAAAGTTTCTATCCTCCAATAAACAGATCAATGAACATGATACAAATGTTATAAAGAAAATAAAACAGCATGAAAAAAAAAGAAAATAAAACAGCTTGGTAAGAGGGGTGCCTGGATGGCTGGCTGAGTTGGTTAAACTTGTCTGACTCTTAACTTCAACTAAGGTCAAGATCTCAAGGCTGTGATATTGATCCCCACATTGGGCTCTGTGCTGGGCATGGAGCCTGCTTGGGATTATGTCTTCCACTCCCTCTGCCCCTCCCCCTACTCTCTCCCTCTCTCCCTCTTAAAAAAAAAAAAAAGAATAAGATACATAGTGATACGGTACAGGTGGGGTCGGGGGCGATTTTAGATCAATTGCTCAGGGAAGGCCTCACTGGGGAGGTGACACTTAAGGACAGCATTTAAAGATCTAGAACTTTCCAGACAATGGGAAGGGCCACGGTGGGCAGAGGTCATAGCACAGTGAGCAAGGGGAGAAAGAGACTCTGGAAAGGTAAGAAAAATAGCAGGAGCCAACACGGGCAGGCTTTGGAGTCCTTTGAAATTGAAACGGAAACCACTAGAGGGTTTTAACCCCTGGAGTGACATGATCTAATTTATATATTTGAAAGATTACTGGAGCACCTGGGTGGCTTAGTCAGTTGAGCATCTGAGTCTTCATTTCTGCTTAGGTCATGATCTCAGGGCTGTAAGCCTGAGTTCAGAGTCAGGCTAGGCTCCATGCCCAGTGGTAGTTGCTTGAGTTTCTCTCTCCTTCTCCCTCTGCCCCCTCCCCCATTCTCTCTCTCTCTCTCTCAAATAAATATTTTTTTAAAATTTTCCCTTTGAAGAATGGGTTATCAGAGAGCAGGAGCCAAAGCACACAGAGGTAGTTGTAGAAGATGGTGGGCTAGACAAGGGTGAGCACAGTAATAGCAGACAGAAGAATGGATTCAAGACATTTTTTGGAGGATAATGCCAAGAGGACTTACTGATTGGTTAGCAGATTTGGGAGAGTGAAAGAGGGAGGAATCAAGGATGACTCCATATTTCTACGTCTGAGCAACTGTGTGTATTATTCCAGAGGTTCCGAAACTTTCTCAGTTCACGGCACCCTTACTGTCTCAGTAAATTTTTCATGGTGCCCCTCCACCCCAAAAGAAATCTGTACAGTTTTCATTTATTAATTATATCCAAATAACTTAATAAATATTGTGTATATTTATGTCACAACTTAGAGAAGAAAAAAATAATGCGTTTACTTCATTCTTGAATAGCCATGATGACTCTCTAACGGAATGCATGTGCCCATGGGGCATTGCGTGACTTCTCCATTCTTGGAATCTGATTGCACGTGGCCACCCTCATTTTCTACTTCATGCTGATTTTTGCGTGATACTTCCTTTTCATCTCAACAACTGCCAAAAACCCAGCTTTGCAAAATATGCCATCATTAAAAGGAAGACAGCATAATCAAAAATTAGGTTTTCATACAATACCCAACAGATGTTGAGTATTGCGGTTTTCTTAAAAAATGTAAAACCCACAGCAGCATCCCTGTGAGTTCTCTGCAGTGCCCAGAGAGCATCAGTGCTTGGATTGGCTGAACCATTTAGAGATGGGGGAGAAGGGGATGGAAAGGGAGGTTCTAGAAGTGAGGGATGCTCAGGTTTGATTTCCATGGGGAACATTCAGGGACAGCTACTGATCCAAGAAGGTTAATGGAGAAATGCACTGTACCACAAAAGTAAACTATTCCAAATTATCATAGGAAAAATAACCATTTTCTAATATTCTTAGAGAATGAGGTATTGTCTGGCTAATTTTCTGTGTAACTAAGAGCTAACCAGAAAACATTTCTCTTTCAGCTGTTATTATTGAAAAATCTCTGACTTGGACTCAGTTCATTCCCTGACATTGTAAGTACTGAGCCATGAGCATAATTGGTCATAACTACAGCTGCATTGTTCCCAGGTCTTGAAGGCTGCACGGTCATGACTGCAAATAATTCTTCCTGTGCTCCCCATTAGACACACTGTAATCCCAGAAATAGCAATGGAGCTCTACAAAGTAGATTTTATCTTCCTAGAGTAATTTTTAACTGCACTGCATTTCCCATTAATGACACCACATTAGGTAATTCCTAGACGTGAGCACCAATAAGAAATACAAATGCAAGATGAAAATGTCTTATCCACAAATTTCATAATTGAAAAAATTTCTGAAAACTTTAAGTCTTCTTGATAAGTTTGTGGCAAACCCATTTGGCCACAAAACCTGAACTGCTAGAGCTCGGTTCAAAGCAAAATCCAACCTGAACTGATGTGGAGCTATTGAAAATTTCTCTTTATCCCACTTATTGTGAAAATTTACATGTTTTGCTATAAAAATACTAATAAGATTGACTACAGGGTGCTGCCCCCGCCCCCCCAACCCCTCTAGGATCGACATGTATTTATGACATAAACATCATAAGGGCAGCCTAAATCAGAAACAAAAGTGAATGCCACAACACAACTGGCTCTAAGGGTTTTGCATAAGGGATAGTCTTTAGAAATGTAGGGCTGGGAGGAGCCTGGAGCCCTTCTAGGTCAATCCACTGATACTACAAATGAGAAGAGAAGCCTAGACACCAAGTGGGAGAACAGGGAGCACATTCAAAATCACATATTCAGCTTCAAGCTCAGCCTAGTCAGTGCCCTCTCTCCTGCCATCTGCTGCCCACAGCCCTGTTGGGCAGCCTTCATGTGTGCTCCTATGAGTTGAGAACACAAGTAGCTCAGCACACCACTAGTGTCAACAAGGCACACCCAAAATATGCTTCTACTGAGATCCTAAGTTGAACTATCTGAAAATGAGTATGTCATCTGTTATAACAGTTCTCAGTAATCCCACTTCATGTGTCACAATTTCAAAGATTTGAAGAAGGTCAATTCAAAGGGCATTCTATTCTATAGGACTCTTCAAAATCAGTCCAGCAAACTTAACTGGTAATGGCTTTCCATCTAAATGAATTTCCCTTTAGCAAAAAGAAACGCTAAATAATATTCTTCAGTTCTCTTAAATAATTACCATTAAGGCCTCTACATTTGAGGGAATCACTAAAAATTTGAGTTGTCCAGACTGAAAGATGACATACCTTTCTCATCTCTTTGCAGTTTGATTTAGACTTGGAATCGAACAGACCTCGTGTGGAATCCCAAATAGGTGAGCCCTGGTTTTCTACATTGAAAAGTAAGTAACACTTTACCTGATTTTTGTGAATTTAATTTTTTTTTTTTTAAAAGCCTTATTCTGTTGTAGGCACAGAGGAAATGCTCAGGAATGACACAAACCCCTCTTCCCCCACCTCCCGCCATCTCACCCTGTTTAGGCGAGAATGATTGTTTAGCCTAGGGTGAGGGGGGTGGTAGCTGAGAACTAAAGCCAGTGCCCCAGGAAGGGCTACCCTCCAAAGAATACAGTCTCTCAACTCACATGATAGTCCAAGTGGGGGGAAAAAATGCCACTCTGCAATGGCACACCTGTGTCCAGATCCTAGTTTGGCTACTTTTTTACTTGTCTGACCTTCAGTAAGCCATTTGATTTCTTTGAACCTGACTGTTGTCTGTAAAATGGAGATAATCATATTTGCTGCTCAAGGATGCCATGATGAACAAATTCAATTAGGCACATTTGCTGGTTTCGCAACTCAAAGGATTATATAAATAGTTGGAGAATTGAGAAAAATTAGCATAGTACCCCAAATCTAGAAACAAGAGAACATTGTCCTGATTTAAACAAAAGGAGAAGAGAAGGCAAGATGTGGCAAATCATGTCCCAGTGAGTTTGATATTGATGCTGCATACAATTCTAGAACATTTCCTTTAAGAGCGTGGGAGCACTTGGGAGAGATGACAGGTAGCACAGATTCCTGGAGAGCAAGTCATATGGGACTGGACTTCTCCAACCATCCCCTTAGAGAAGTGGGGAGATCTGGAGTGGAAGTCCTAGGGAGCCAAAGAGGAGGACCCCCCCAGAAAGTAGAGAGAAAAGAGGCTTCAGAGAGATAGGAAGCAGGAGGGGACCCCAGGGACACACAGGGGGAGGGGCCTTATGAGTCAAGGGGGCAGGGCTAAGAGAGCAGAGGGGAGGAACCTCAACAACTAGGTACTGCCAGCTGCCCAGAGAAAGAGCTTTATTCCTTAAAGACTTCTTCCCACACACACACACACCCGCGCCCCCAGCAAAGAAATGTCTGTGGTAAGATCCTCTTTCTCCCTACTTTGGTTCACTTTTGATGCTCAGGAAAAAAAAAAACACAATTTTTCCCCATAAGCTACTTTTTGTCACTGTGACCCTCTAAAGATTATAAACCCTTCTGTTTCCCTTAAGCACTGAGCCCCATTCCCTCATCCAGAAAGAGGGTATGATTGTACCTACATCAGGGGTTGTTATGAAGGCTAAGGAGGCGGAGCACTGTAGCTGACACGGAGATGTTAATTCCCTTCCCCCAGCCTCTCCTGACTGATGGATGAAGATGGCAGGTGAGGCTTGGTCCCTGCCCTTGGGGCTCTCTGCTTTGACATCTGTATCAGTGATTTGGATGAAGACACACACACTAGGAAGCTGAGAGAATTAAGAAATGACTGGCAGTCCAATAAAAAAAATTATTGGGAGGAGATGGAGAAAATGTGAAGTCTCAGTGAGAGAGGAAAGAAACCCATCGCCCTTTTGGAACGGGAGCTCTAAAGATGTTGACAGAGCTGCCACTTAAGTGTTCTCAGGCATGCCACACGGTTTCAGGGAGATGGCTATGCTCAACTGGGCCTGGGCTCTGGGCAGGGAGGAATCAGGAGTCACATGTTCATTCAATAAATATTTATTATTTCCTACTCTATGCTGGGCACAGTTCTAGGCACTTGGGCAAATCAGTGAATAAAACAAAGATCCCGGCCCTCAAAAAATTTACATTCTAGGGAGAGGAGAGACAATATACATAATAAATGAAATCAAGTACTTAGTATGTTAGGAAGTGATAAATGCTCTATAAGAAAAAGGAAAAATTAGAGCTAGTTAGGGGGGATCAGAAGGACCATGGTACCTGGGGAACGGGCCCAAGGGACAGTAGAGTGAGGGTCTCAGGTGGAACAGAGCCTGGCAATGTTAGGGACAACGCTGAGACTAGGGTGGCAGGAGAGGAAGGAGAAGGCAGGAGGAGACAGGTGGGAGAGGAGATGCAGGCCAGGCAGGAAGGATCTGCAGGCCTGAAAGGGCTCTGGCTTTCAATGCGAGATGCGGAGCCATCGCAAGGTTCTGCACAGAGGGGTGAGGTGATGGAGCTTCAGTTTTAAAAGCAGTCTACCAGCAGAGAATCAGCCACTAGCAGAAGGCTGCAGTGTGGAGGCAAGATGCCTTGCTGGTCAGACCAGGCACAGGTCAGAAGGGGGGGATCCTTTGAAGGAGGAACCAGCCTGACTTCCTGGTGGCTGGGCTGCAGGCTGAGGAGGAGAGAAGGGAGGATTCCAAGGGTTCCATCAGCAGCTGAGGGGTGTGGGGAGGAAGAACAGGATCACAGAGGGCTATTAGACATCCAAGCAGAGATGCCAAGAAGGTGGCTGGAGAGCTGAGCCTGGGGCCCTGGAAAAAGGTCTGCCTGGGACCTCCAAACACTTTAAACACCATCAAGGGTGAAGAGGAGTGAGAACCCTCCACTGCGGCTCCCCTGGGAACAAAAAGGACAGACGTCAGAATGGAAGTCAGAGAAAGGGCCTGATTCAATCCAAGCACCACTGAATCAGAGCCTCAGCAAAGGTGTCTTATGTTTATAGATAACAGCTTCCTGAGATCAGGGACAAGGGTCAGAAAATGGACTGACTTATTCTGTAGGACACTGTGTCTTGGCCAACAAAGACATCATCATAAACTTCCCTTGGGCCAGGCAGTCTTCTGAAGGAAGGTTCCAGCCTCCCAAGGAAGGATAAGGCAGTGTACTTCTGGAAATACCTGTGGCCATCTTTTCTCCCAGAGTCCAGCCACCAGGACCTGGACTGCACAACAGACAGACCCTAATCTCTCAACCTCTCACTAGGCTGTAGTCACTACCAGGGAGCAGGGGAGCACAAAGCAGCCTCTTTTCTCTCTCCCAATGCCATAAACTAATTAAAGCCTGCACACACACACACCCCCCACACACCCACACTTAGACCACTACTAGACAATCTCCAGAGCTGGGCAGCAAGTCCTTTGAAAGGAGGTCTGGACAGCACCCTCTCAGTTCACCACACTGCCTCAGGCAAATGCTATCAAAATCCAATAATCCAAGGGTTCTAGCAACCCTGCAGGTGAATAGATGAGCCCACTGGCCCACTGTGAATGTGTTCGCACATCACACTTCTCATTTTGGGCATCACATTGCACACATGTTAGCAAGAGATCCATGATCTCATCTTGCCGGTCCCTAAAACAAAGCTTCCTGGTCTAAGATCTGAAAAAAGGTAGGCCAAAACACTGATCCATTAAGTCCTTGGAGCAAACAGGAAGATTCTGGACAGTCTGCCTCCAATAGGAGCAGCAGCCTCTTCAACTTATCTCACTGTGCAAAAAAAAAAAAAAAAAAAAAATCTTTTTTTAAAACTTTGGGACACCGTGCTCTAGAGCCATCTATTCTTGCCTTTCACTCAGTTAATGATCATTTATTCACTGGACATGTATTTAGCGTCAGGCACCAAGCTAACCATTGGAGACAGAGTGAGGAACAGTCACTCTGTCATAAGGTCACTGTCACTGAGACACTTATTATCTAGTGGAAAAGGAAGACTGGACAAGTAAACAGAAACCAGAAACAGTGTAAATGCTACAGGAGAGACTAAGAGAGTGGGAGGAAAGAGGAGGAATGGCAAGAGATAAGTCAGAGAGCCTGGCAGGTGCCAGACCTTACAGGGCCTGGAAGCCATTGGGGGATTCCAAGTACAAGGGAAAGCCACTGGGGGATTTATAAGGACTGGATATCATGGATCTGGTTTCTATTTTCCCACAAGTACTCTTCACGGAGAATGACAGGGGGCTGGGCAGCCGCGGTCCCAGGAAGGCCAGTTTAAAAAGAGCTGCAGTAATTCTGCCTGGAGAGGACATGGCTCACTGTGGGCAGACACAGTGGTGATATAGAAGAGTAGAAGGATTCAAATATATTTTTAAACAAGAATCAATCCTTCTGACCCTCAAAAAGTTCACACTCTGTTGGAAAGACGGATGTGTAAGCAAATCATGTCATCTAGCAAAATTGTTACTTTAATGGAAATACAGAAGCTATGCAGGGAGCTTAGGATGGAGCTCAGAAGACTTCTGGGAGGGAGTCAAGGTGCTCACAGCTGCATCCAAGCTGGGAAGTAAAAAGAAGTGTTTGCCGAATGAACAAACAGTGGGTGGTGCTTCTAGTCAAGGAGGGGGGCCGTCTGGCGGCAGACTCCCAGCTGTGAGGCCCCAGTTGCCATGACTAGACCACCTCACCCATGCCTCTCCTATCGCTCTTGACACTTTGCATATGGAAACCTGTCTACAGGACTATTTTTCTCACCAGATTTCAAGCTCCTGCAAGACATCCTGTCTTGTTGCAATAAATATTTCGTAACAAATAACTAAAAGTCCTCTCTGGTGACTGTACCACTAGACACTGCAACATTGCTTCACTTCATACTGTGCAGTCATTGCAAAGGTGTCGCCTTTAGTTGTGGTCTTTCCTATGAGCTCCTTGAGGGTAAAACCTTCATTCCCCCTTGTTTGTACCTTTTCATGTGCACTGATCTGCACACTTTCCAAAGACTGTGGAATAAAATGAGTGAACAAAAATGTATTTAAATCAACATGCAGTAGGCAATTACTGACTAATGGGATTTTATTCCTTTCTTGGTTACCAGGATGGTAAAGCAACTGCCCACTGCTTGCTGAGGGGTCTCATTGGCTCAATGCTGCCCCAGCATGTCTGCTGAAAACAATCCATCATCAAGAGAAACATCCCCTCCCTATGAACCTTCAACATCCCAATATTCCACACAGACCTTATCTTCAGAGGAAGAAGATAAAGAGGAAGACGAGAATTCAGAGAGAAAATCTCTCTCTCCTGAAGACAATGAGTACCTGGAAGACGGTGAGTATCTGGAAGAGGAAATCCTTCTAGAGGAAGACGAGTACCTGGAAGAGGAAAAGTTTCTGGAAGGGAACACATATCTGTATGAATCAGAGTATCTGAAGGAGAGAAAGCATCTACAAGAGAAAAAGTTTCTGGAAGAAAACGAGTTTCTGCTTGAAAAGTATCTAGAAGATGGTGAGTATCTGGACGAGGGGGAAGTATCTGAAAGGAAGAGTATGTGTATGAAGAAGAGTATCAGGGAGGGGACATTCAGAAGAGGGCCTCCTAAAAGATAGCAACTCTGGTTCACCACACACCCAGGATAAAAGATCAGACTTGGGAGAGAGCACAGATCAGTCTGTCAGCCCCACCCACGGTGCTGACAGGCAGGCACACTCATTCTTGACCCAGGTCTCTTCCTGGCCTCCATGGCCGTGCCCCCAAGCATGGTACCGTCAGAGCAGACAGGCTTGATGAACATAAGATAAGGCCCCTATTCATAAACAAAATATATCCTATATTGTGTGTTTTTTCCTTATTCCACAAGTAATTCATATTTATTGTGGATGTCTGAGAAACTATATATAAGAAAAACGAAGAAAGCAAAAAATCACTACCATCCGTAGGGGAATAATCACTTTCACACTTTGGTTTATCTTCCCCAGACTTTATAAAATGTGTGTCACAGGGCACCTGGGTGGCTCAGTAGGTTAAGCGTCTGCCTTCAGCTCAGGTCATGATCCCAGGGTCCTCAGATGGAGCCTCACATCTAGCTCCTTGCTCAGCAGGGAGTCTGCTTATCCCTCTCCCTTGGCTGCTCCCCGCCCCCATGCTCTATCTCTCAAATAAAATCTTAAAAAAAAATTTTTTTAATAAAAAAGTGTGTCACCTAATTTTTAAGGAATATTATGCTTTATATATATATAATTACAAATAAATATACTGTAAAAAGCAGGTAACAGATAATAAATATACTGTAAAAAGCAGGTAATCTGATAATAACAGATAATTTAATACTTATATTAAATATTTACATGAATATATATAAGTATTCATACTTATATGAATACATTTCACATTAGTATATTTTCTGCAAATCATTTTCATAGCTACATCACACTGAATTGTATTTTCAAGCGGTGGTATTTTTAATTGATTCCTGATTATTATCAATTGTTCATTGCTTCTGATTTTTTTGTTACTTTTTCAAACAGCACTTTGATAAACATCCTTAGAGCTAGATTTTATCAATGACTTCTAATTATTTCCTAGAATACATTCCAAAATCTATTGCTAGGTCAACAGACACTAGTATGCTGCTTGGAGCACCCACTCGGCCCCAGGAAGGCATTGTATATGAGTATTTAACTTCAGAGTTATTTCTCTCACCCTGGGGTTGACATTTTCCCAATACTGTTTCCGTGACTGGCACCTTTTCCTTCAGTTGGGTTTTATTATTTGGCAGTGGACCCCTTGTGCTATTGTTAAAGGTGGCTGACTCCCACTTTCTCCTAGGCCCCGTGCTGCTTTCTCTTGCTGTCATGACTACATGGCCATATCCAACCAGGTTCAGGAAGTTACAAATCCAAGTCATCTTCATCATCTTCATATTGACCTAGAAACAGGACTACATTATTTTCCTGGATCTGATTCTGTTACCAACTGCGAGCAACTCAGGCAGCTTGAATTTTTAAATCCCAGTCTGATCACACAGCCTGCATCTGGGTATTCTTAACAGCCACACAGGCATTTTTGCCTTTACCTCCCTCCTCAAATCAGATGCACCATCCTAGATTCCTACTACCCTCATGTAAGTTTTGTCAGGGTACTGTAGAAGTAATTCCTCTATTGCTGGGAAACTCTCTTTCATGTGTGCCTCTGCTGTGAAAGTCCCACTCAGAATCCTAATATTCCTGCTGTTCAAATACCAAGTGTTAATTCTAATTCTGAAAAATAGCATTTGGACCATTTCTCTTGCACAGTATGAATCAAGCATTCTTAACATGTCCCCTGTATGCACTGGACCTTTGTAAATATATTACCCACTACAGTAGGACAAATACAATGCTGTCAAGTGAATGGAACTGTGTATAAAGCAAAAAGCTTCGAAAATAAATGCCCTGCTAGCAAAATTTGGAGAGGCACTGAAAAGACTGTAGAGGAATGCTAAAATGCCTTCAAAGACACATGGAAGAATGTCTTGGTCTATGAAACCCAAGGTACCAAGCCAGACTGCCCAAAACAGGCTAAATTAAGAAGAGGTCTACAACAGAATTTGGAACTTTTCAAAAGAATTTACATCAAGATTTCTTAATGTGGAATATTTTGCCAATACCTTTAAGAGGAGATTTGTTTAGCCTTGGCACAGGAGTGCCTTCCTGACCCATAGCAAATGCTCAGTACATGCAAACTGAATCAAGTTCATTTATTTCATACAGTCAGGTACATTTGCACGCGTGGGTGTGCACACGCACATATTTGTGCACACACCTGCATTTATTTTTAGAAACACCTTTTATAAATTTATTGGCACCTATAAAATGAGCCCTAGAAATGACAAATGGCCTTCTCTCAGGTTGATGGATTAATTGCTAGAGACTAGTGGTGGAGCCCTATGTGGAGAAAGATTCTGAGCGCCAACTTGGGCTCAGCAGGAAAGAGCACCACGAGGGGCTAGTATTGTGGGCCACAGCATCAGATGGGGATGGAGGAGTAGGAGTGCCATTTATTTGTCTGTTTGGTGGTAGATGTGAGTCTGTCGCAAAGAACACTGTTTCCTTCCTCTCTCTGGAGCTTAACTGTCTTGAGTTCGAATGTCAATTCTCTCCCACTTATTAGGGAAGGAACTTGGGCAAGTCACTTAACTCCTCCGCATGCTGGTTTCCTTAACTATAAATTAGAAACAACAGACATATCTTATAGGATATTTGTGAAGATTAAAGGAATTAAATTATACTAAAGCATTATAAACTATGACTATGACAGGCACATAGCATTCGAAGACTTTCCAGCGTTAGTTATTACTGTTGTTGTTATATTGTATTTTATGATTCCCCTACCATTGACTTGTGAAGGGTAGTTTACACTTCCCATCACCACATACCCCACCCAATTTGTGGATTGGACGTAACAAAAAAAGATGCAATGAACTGGGGTATAGGAGGGACCTGTGCCCCCAACCTAACTACTCAGCAGGCAGCTCAATTTAAGAGACTCCTATTGCATGGGACAAATCAGGATAGGGTCACACTAGCAACCTATAACCCCCTTTCTCTTCTTTAAAGAAATCATTTTCCAAAGAAAAAATGTTTTCCCCATGATTTGTAGAGAAATCCAATAAAATTAGATAAGAAACCTGAATATAAATGCAGCATCAATCACCACTGAATAATCAATAGCTCCATATGAGCAATCTCCCTGAGAGATTCCAGATAAGTTTTGTAAAATGTGGGTGTCCACACTGTGGTGTCAAGAGTCAGAAGATCCAGCACATGGCAAGGCCTTTGACCTTGAGCATGTCATTTACTTTCTCTCAGTATCAGTTTCCCCATGTACAAAAATACCTTTCTTCACAGTGTGGTTGCAATATTTACATGCAAAAACATACTGAAAATGCTTTGAAAACTCTCTTATACCATATGGTGTAAGATGCAAAAATGCTCTTCTGATCTCACATGGGGAGGAGGTGCTAGAAGGAAGTACCATCTATGTTACTATCATGCTGTCACAGAACATGAAACCACCCCATATTGAGGCCCCTTTTGAGTTTTTGGGTTTTGTTTTGTTTTTTTTTTAAACTCAAGACCTTCTAAAAGATGAATTCTGTTCTGTGGCAAATAATGTCATAGAGATATCACAGGATATTAATTTTGATTTATAATGTTTTTTGCTCAATAGTATTTTGATATGCATAATATGCTGGATTTGATTTTCTTTACCCTTGCAACCTCCTCTTCCACAGCTCCGAATGCTGTTTGGCCTAAATGCTATTATAACTCCTTTGCCATTTCCAATTGAGAGTTGCTGCTGCAATAACTCTTTCCAACAGGGCATCTAGCAGTTTTCTGCATATTTAAGAAGAAACGTTTGCAATATATTGATAAGGCATGGATGGGAGAGAGCCAGCCAGTTTGTCAGGCAGGAAACTTCACAGATGATGACAGAGCTCCACAACTAGTGTGCCCTGAGTACAACTGGTGGGGGAGATGCTGAGCCCCGGGGCCAGTCGCTCACAGCCTCCACTCCACTCCTGAACAAACTTCATCATCTTCTGTGTCTTGCCCAGAAGGTCAGGAGCACAGTCCAAGGCATAGGGCATGTATTGTATATTTCACAATCTTTGTCTTCTTTTTTTTTTAATATTTTATTTATTTATTCATGTGAGACACAGACAGAGGCAGAGACACAGGCAGAGGGAGAAGCAGGCTCCTTGTGGGGAGCCCGATGTGGGACTCAATCCCAGGACCCCGGGATCATGACCTGAGCCTAAGGCAGATGCTCAACCACTGAGCCGCCCAGGTGCCCCTGATCTTTGTGTCTCCTTAAATTCACCCAGCCATTATTTATCCCCATGACACAGGTGAAGAATCTGGAGTCAGAGAGAGGGTATATGACTATGCCAAGATCACAGAAAATCATGAGAGGAGCCAGAACAGTCTCCCCAGGCTTCCCTTCTCCCTCTTGTAATCGCCTCTTTCTTTTCTTCTTTCCTTCCTCCTGTCCTTCTTTGTTCAGGCTTTTTAATAAATAGTGTGCATATTTTAATTTTAGGAGAATGACATAAAAAGAAAATTTACTTTTGCTCATTTTAATGGTTAATTTGAAAAGCAGAAGGTATAAAAACATCACACCATTGACCAACACTCAAATATAAATAAAGCTGATTCAGTCTTTAGTGATTTTTATTCTGTCCTTCCTGCTCTTATTTTTTCCATGTTTGATTGGTGGTGGTGGTCCTTGTTCTGTAGCTTTGTTTTTATAGTTTTAAACATGTTGTATGTACAAGTTGGTATTTTACTTTTGTAACAGAAATTGCGACTTCAATATTTGCCCCGTATTGCTTAACTTTTGTAGACATCATTTTAACAGCAAAGTAATATTCCTCAATATATTCTGTCTCATGGATAAACTGTGGATAAGTGTTGAACATTTAAGTTTCAAATTTCAATTTCTGGTTTTCATGTCTTTACTACTTCCACTGTGCCAGTCTCTATTATTAGAACTAATGGCCTACTTTATCCCAATTGTACATGAAATTCCTATCATTCAAGGTAAATGGGTGATTAAATGACACAAATAAATATTAAAAAATATTTAGATCCTCAACTCTGGGAAACAAACAAGGGATGGTGGAAAGGGAGGTGGGTGGGGGTGACTGGGTGATGGGCATTGAGGGGGGCACTTGATGGGAGGAGCACTGGGTGTTATGCTATATGTTGGCAAACTGAACTCCAATAAAATAAAAAAACAAAATAAAATAAATAAAAATTTATATCCTCTGAGCCTCAGTCACCTCTTCTATATAGATACCTTTCATCTATGACAGAAGGAAGCTTCTGTGATAACCCAAAAATTAACAGAGCAAACTTGAATTTCCAAAATCCATGATTTCATGAAAATTATCTTAAGTTCTCATTGACTTTACGATATTTAACCTTGTAGTTTCTAAAGGAAACCATTAAGAAAGACAACACTAATGAAAAGTAAAAATAGAAGAATTCTATAAACTGGGGCCTCACCCCCACAAATCCAGCATCACACACTTAGCAACATATTTTTAAATAGAAGAAAGATGCCTTCTTTTTTTTTCAATATTATCTTTCTGTTCTTTTTCCAACAGAATTCAAGAGTATGTCTTCATACCAAACTTTGCCTCATCTTACCACAAGGTAATAGTTTTCTTTTTGGATAAATCAGGTGGAAATTCATGCTTAGGGATGATGCTTCAGGAGCCTTAGGAGTCCTGAAGACAAGTGAATTGGGGGGCTGGTGGGGTGGAGGTGCAGGGTTCAGGCCCCTTGAGGAAGGAGGGATTCAGGTAGGGGTGGGTATCTCCAAGAGTCACACATAAGGGTCCACCACTGCCCCCTCTACCACTCAGCTAATCACAGGGTGAGGGACAGGTCCCAATATCCAAGTCCTGGGCACCCAGAACTACAGAGATGAAAGGGCAGGAGCCATCTGAGTCTGCAAAGAAGTTCTCAACCAGGGAGAGATAACAAAGGGCTTGTGGCCATGCCCTCGGGGGACAGATGAACGAATGCCCAAAAGACAGTCACCACCTTCCTTATTCAGGCATGTTTCTAAGGTCTAGGTCACCATTCAGTGAGCACTCATTAAACTGCCACAGGGCTTGGTACATGCAAGATGGTCACTAACATACCTATGGAATAAATAAATAAATGCTTCCTTCCATGTGCTCAGCTCTGTAGAAACCAAGGTGGGCAGTACCCGCCCCCCCCCCCGGCCCCCCGCCTGAGTCCTGAGTCCTGTAAGGACTATGTGTTCACAGTCCTCATCTTTGTGTCTCATCCCCTACAGTCCCTCCCCAAAGGATGACTGCAGGGCATTTGCATCCACTGGTGAAGTGGGCTGATGCTAGATACAAAGAAAGCAGGAGGCCAGTTCCATTATAGTGAGAAATAGGAATGAGATCCCTGCTCTGCAGCACAGGGCAGCTACAGGCTACCATTTGAGGGCTACCCTTCAACCTGGTGAGGCTGAGGCCGGCCCCCATGGCTGCTCTCCACTGGCCCCTGAGCTCCACACTTCACCCTCCTAGGGGCTCAGCAATGTGGATAAGATGAGGTGGCTCTTTGGAGGTCCCCTTCACCTCAGGTACTGACACCCACAGCATACTGAGGAACGTGTGAGTGACCACGGGAAATTCTGTGACTGAGAACAGGGACCCCGGAGCCAGACTGCTTGGGTTTGAATCTCTGCCAGCTGTGTGCCACAGGGCAATCACATAATCTCCCGGTTTCTTCAGCCTCATGAGGCAGTGGTTGAGATTAAATGGGTATTAACTCACGGGGCTCACTGAGAGCAGTGGCTAGCACACACGAATGTTCAGTAAGTGCTACACTTCATTGTTATTGCTGGTTCTGCCCCCCCCCACCCACACCACTGTGTGGCAACTTAGCATGCCTAGAACGTGAATCATGATTCCAAACATGGGCACCCATTCAATCCTTTATTCGAGTGGCTTTCCTGTCACCGAGGAACTCACAGGGACCAGAGGGGCCCTGGGGCCTCACCTGTGTCTGCCACATGCTCTTTGGCTTGGCTCCTAGAGTCCAGGTCTGGGCTACGGGTGCTCAGAGAGGCCCTGGACTTTCCTGACACAGGCTGCTGAGAGATTGAACCTGCACAAACCACTTTAGGCAAGAAGTGTTACACTCATATTTGTTTGTTAAGCCAGAGGAGGGAAAGGGAAGCAGGTTCAGGTCAAGCATTTCATGGGTCCCTAATAAACAGGAAGGCTCCCTTTCCCACTTCTACACGCATGCCCTGAAGATCCCCCTGGCACACACCAGGCCCGTCCCCCACTCTGAAACAGCGGACGAAGCAGGCCTGAAACCATCCAATCTCCCCAGGATCTAGGATCTAGTGGCTCCTCCTGCACCCTTCCATTGCAGATGGAGCAGGGAGCTGGTGTTTGGCCCAGGTAGGCCAGAACCCTAGTCCTGCTTCCATAGGTGCCCCCAGAAGCCCTCACCATGTCTCAGCCCAGAGCAGGTGTGGCAGAGAGGATGCTGAGTAAATGTAGTACATGAAGATGGCAATGAGCAGATAAGCCCACCATTACCTTAGGTATGATCACTCGGTGTGTTTGGCAGCTTTAACTTCTCAAAGTCCTTTCACGAGGACTTGCATTACCTCTTTGGGTCCCAGTGACCACCTGGTAAGTGAGGTAGGACAGGCATTATCCCAGGAAAAGGATAAAGCCCAGGAGAGTCCCCTGATCTGGCCCTGAGGCCTGGAACAGGGCAAGAGTCGACAGTCACCTAAAGAGCCTACCTGTGTTCCCTAGTTCTTTATTCCTGTGGTCACCTGATCTAGGATCTACCATCTTGCCACTTGATCCCATTGCCCCTTTTCAATGGTGCACCCTGAGAACACAGCTGCTGTGCCCTAGCCACAGGCTGCACAGAGCCAGGCACTTCCATGGGTCCCCTGGAAGAGAAACAAGATCTGTCTGTAACTCCCCCTGATGCTGAGCCTCTCAGGTAGAGCAAGCGGCCTCTTTTTCTCTCCCTCAGCCTCTGCCTATAGCCCCTCACTCCCTCCCTGTCCCTCTCTGTATGGGGGGAATGCAGACCCAGGCAGGGAACAGGCCTGTCTCTGAAGGGCCACTAAACTGCTGAATCTCCAGTAACAACATCAGCAGCCAACAGTGCACTTGCCCACTCTCGCTGTCCTCTCCGGTGGGGACCTGTGAGGGAGGGATGATGAACAGAAAGAACAGAAACTGAAGCGCAGAGACATTAAGTAGGTTACCCAGTTACTCCTCAATAGCACTGGAGCCAAGATTTAAGCTCGAGTCATTCGACACCAAAGTGTGTACTTTTTCTACCAACCATAGTCATTGCCCGTTTATGTGCTGGGCATTCCTCCTTATGCTTGTCCCTGCCATTTCAGCCAGTTTACATGAGATGACTTCAGGACTGAAACACCCCAAGACCTTTCTCATCCCTTTGGATGACAGTTTCTTGCCCCAATTAAGAACCAGAGCTTCCTGAGGAAGGATACAGTGTGGGTCAGTGTGTTGGGGTTGTCCCCTTTTGATCCTAAGCTACCAGATGGCAGGGCCTCTGCTTGAGAGCCAATGTTCTGTTGTCAGGCCCTGTGGAAAGCTTTCTCAGTAATGGGCAGTATTTGTATGTGGGTAGACTAGAGGGGAGAGATCTTCGTGCTTGATTTTAAGCTGCTACAGCATCTACTTTTGTATTTTTTCCATTGAGATAGCAGTAAGGCAGGAAGGACCACTGGGATGGGCAGGGTCATGAGCCAGGAAGGACAGAGAATGTTCCCGAACATGGGACTGCCACTTATAGAAGCCGGGCCCATTGGCCTCTGATGGCATCCATAGAGCCTTTCACTATAAATGAAGGAGCAGTTGGCAGTGTGGGGCTCTGCTGCCCAGAATGGCACACAGACCTATTTACCATCATCTACTAGATGGTCCCTTCTAACCTGGGACACTCACCATCTGAGATGGGCAGCGTCTGCAGAAGCCAGAGAGGAGCCACCCCACCTCCCCAGCAGGTCCTCACACCGAGTGCCTAACCTGGCCCTTTTGGAAGTTGACCTGCCCCTGTGCTTCCCCTCTGACAGGAGCATAGTGACTGGCCCCTCTAAGGGGACTACCCTCTCTGCAGTCCCTCCTTCCACCTCTGAACTTCCCTATGAGTCTCTGTACAGTGACTCAACACCTTCTACCTCATACGTACAGCGAGATGGAGAACTTCTGGCCTGGCAAAACCAGAGCACACAGACGGAATGGATCTATGAGAGTAAGTCGGGGAAGGGGGACTGCATCCTGAGGGCCATCACACAGCGGGCTGGAGGGGGAAATGCATTCCATGCGTGGGAAATATTGTGGTTCCAGCACTACCTATCATGCTAATGATGCACCCTGCTTCCTGTGCCGTCTGAAGTGGTATTTTAGGTAAGAAGTTCAACTCCTCTGCTAGCCCTGCTACCCTCTTCCTCCCTCCCAGGACCCCCTCAGAGAAAGAACATCAGCAAAGTGCTGAAGCAAATGCCTTTTTCAGGCTCTCCCTCCCTTTTCATTAGTCTTCCTGTTCTTGTTCTATATGAACACAGGCCTTGTTTCCCTCAGGGACACAGGCTATTACCTTCCCAGATTACAGACTGGTTCCTTGGGGTGATGGGCTCTATCCAGATGATCACGTGGACGTTGGCCAGTGGGACTCTGTCTCAGCAGGCAGTCAAAGCCAGCCCTGATTCAGAACCAGCCAAAACCATCTGTAGTGTGGACTTTTGTAGCCACAACTGGGAGATGCTCAAGAGAGTTTGGCAAGATTGCGCTGAGAATCTTAATCCTCTACCCAATTAAGCCCAAAGTCCCCTCACCCTAAGATCCTGGGATGGAACACTGAACAGCATTTCTTGCCATTATTAATAATTTAAATCCCGCCTTCGTGAGATTGATCCATCATGGGTTCACAGATTCATTTCACATCTGTAGTCATGGCAGCAGTAAATTAGATTCCCCCAACACCTCACTTCTCCGCCTGCATCCGTGCCTGCTATATTTTGTAGCTCAAACGTGGTTAAATGAAATTAGGAGCCAGAAACCCTATGAGGGAGAGGAGAGAGGCAGAGGGCAGGCCCACACAAGCCAGGAGCTCAGTGGCACAGGCAGCTCAGGATGAGGAGTGTTTTATAGGTTTACATCAGTTCATGTGGGACTTCCATCCACATGTGTGCTCCGGCAGAGCCCTGAGAACTGGAACCATTTCAAAGTCAATAAGCATGACAGCTGGGAAAAATCTGAGCATTTATCTAAATATTCATAAGCAGGATTCTAAAAGTCATTTACTGGGTAATAGCCTGTAAAGTGCCAATGCTAAGCTTGAAAGGATGTGGGAGGGGAGAAAAGGGTTGGAAGAAGGCTGAATGGGCAGGGGGGCGGGGGGGGGGGCAACAGTGCCTATTCATACCACTGTGAACCCACCTCCAGAGACAGAGCCTCCTGCAGTCATTGTTTCATTTGACCTGTTCGTTCATGATCCTTTTGGTCCTGAAACTTAATTTACAGAGCTAGTCATGTCTGTATCTAATTCGGATTTTAAGCATTCTGTGTATCTGGTCTGTAGGGGCATGTTCTGCAGCTAAGTGTCTTCCTAGTACTGAATTCCTTAGAGCTAACGTGTTTAGTGCTTAGTAAAAGTCCAGCCACCCACAGGAAATACCTACTGATCAAATATGGTGACATGGGTGGCCTGGACCAAAGGTGTGCTCGGTGTTGGAGCCTCTAAGACCTGGTCAGTGACACACTCCAGCTTCCTGCAGTTATGTGAGAGGATGGTGGGTACAGCAGAGATTGAAACACAAGGAAAGGCAAGCAATTCTCTAAAATTCACCAAGGTTTTTCTTCCCCTTCTGCCTTTGGTTTGCAATCTCTCTTTGGAGAACATTGATAATAGGCAAAACTTTTCTATAATATGTACATGATTGTGTCTGGGCCACAAAATGGTCAGCAAATGTATGACAAAGATATTTGCTTCTGAGGGTTAAAGAGTTGTTAGAGAAGTGATGGGGTGCAGGAAAAATGCAGGAAGGATGGCACTCCAGGAAGGCAGAAGTTCTCAAAACCACGTCAAGAGACAAAAGAGGAAGGAAACATAGGGAAAATGTTATGTGGGGGGGGGGGGGGATGGGGCCCATGCCATGGAAGAAAGCCAGTCCTTTTGCAGCTGGAGTGCAGAACCCTGAGGATTCCCAAGCATGGCAGGTGCAAAAAAGAATCTGCTTTCAGCCCAGGACAAAAGCCACCCATCCACTTGTTGGAGAAATGCAGACAATCAAGGCAAAAGCAATCCAAAATGCTGGCTGGGGAGGGTTGAGAGCAGGAGCAACAGTGGAGATGAGAGTAGGCATTAATATTGCTGTGCAACCCTATCCCAGTTGCCTATAAGGATGCAGCCTTCCAGCCTACAGGATCCCTGTCTGCCTTGTTAACAAGACCCCCAGAGAATTCATTGGTGAACCAGAACATTGGTGAACCAGAGAACCTCAAGTGTAGGATGAATTTCATGGGTACTGGGTTCCTATTTTTAAAGCATTTGTAAATTATGGGAGTGTTCAACCCCAGAGGGCCAGAAACTGCATTTTACTTGGCAGGGTTCTTCTCAACAAATAAGACTTTGAACTGAAAAACACCCAGATAAATCCTTGAAATCTATTCCTACCAAGAGTGGTAGGTCTGATACGGAAAGAATGCTAAAGGCACCAGAAATGCCTCATGACCCACGTAAGGAAGTGTTCCGAATGTGGTCCAGAAAGACTATTTATGGCCTCGGGCGTCTACCTATCCAGGCACAGAGCAGGGTCATAACTGCAGAAGTTCTAACACAGAGTATTTATGCCCATGACTATAAAAATCCTCAAGACTTAGTGCCTGGAACATAGTAAACCTATAAATATTAAATACTTGCAGAATTGTTGTTGAATCCTCATCTGATTTGAGATCAGACATGGTGATGAGAGGGTGTATCCTACCCCCAAGAAACAGTCTAGGTAGGTAAAAATATGTACATAAAGAGACACTATCCATATAGAAATGTGGGTAAGGATAAATAGAGGGACACAGTGCTGTCAGTGGAGAAGTTTGCTTCGAGCTACCTGGCCAGATGGAGAAGATTGTTGGAAAACTCCCAAAAGTGCAAACTAGCATTTGTGCAGTTTCCTGCCTGGACTCAGATCATATGTGTAGGTTTAAAAAAAAAATGATAAAGTTACCTGTGGTAAATGTAGGAAACTGGTTCAAACCTTAAGAATAGTGCCAGGAGGGACCTCTGAGTGGCTCAATGGTTGAGCGTTTGTCTTTGGCTCAGGGTGTGATCCTGGGATCCTGATCAACTCCCACATCGGGCTCCCTGTGGGGAGCCTGCTTCTCCCTCTGCCTGTGTCTCTGCCTCTCTCTCTCTCTCATGAATAAATAAATCTTAAAAAAAAAAAAAAAAAAAGAATAGTGCCTGGAGAGGGGTGCTTGGGTGGCCCAGTCAGTTAAGCATCCGACACTTGATCTTGGCTCATGCTGTAATCTCGGGATTGTAAAATCTAGCCCTGCAGCAGATTCCAAGCTCAGCCAGGAGTCTGTTTGGTGTTCTCTCTCTCTCCCTCTCTGTCTGCCTCCTCCCCCACTGCTTGCACACTCTCTCTAAATAAAATCTTTAAAAAAAAAAAAAAAAAAGGAATAGTGTCAGAAGAACTGAAGTCCAAGATAAACTTATTCTTACTGAAAGATCATCCTTGTCATTGCCACTGCCACCACCACCGCCAGCACCACCACCACTACCACCACCATCATCATCACCACCATGCAGGCAGCCACAAAAGAAGGGGCCCTTATAAAATATGATTAGGGCAGGGGACCTGGGTAGCTCAGTCAGTTAAGTGTCTGCCTTTGGCTCAGGTCATAATCCCAGGGTCCTGGGATCAAGCCCCACATCAGGCTCCCTGCTCAGCAGAGTCTGCTTTTCCTTCTCCCTCTGTTTGTGTACTCTAACACTCTCTCTCTCTCTCTCTCTCTCAAATACATAAATAAAATATTTTAAGTAAATAAAATAAATAAGATATGATTGAGGCAAAAGGAAGATCAAGGTAGACAGGTTACTGTTTGGTACAATGAGGTGGAATGATTCAGAGAAAGCCAGATTCTTCACTTGACTTCGCTATGAGGAAAATGACCTCCGGATTGAAATGGGTGCAACAAAATTAGGCAAGAAATAGCAGAAACCAAAGACTGGTGAAAGAATCAAAAGGGAATAGTAACTGCTATGTCCTGACCTGGATAAAATATCCACCAAACTATCTATAGACCAAGAATAGCTTAATTGCATTTACAGTTTCTGAGGAATTGGGGAATGAGTCTGTGACCAATCCAGGACAAATATTAAGAGCAGAATGACAAGAAACCAGCATAGGATCAATAAGAACAAATCAAGTGATATTGGCTTTTAAGCTGTTTTTTTTGTTGTTGTTGTTGTTGTTTTGTTTTGTTTTACAAAGTAGATAAGGGAACAGTGATAACCCAGTAGGCTCAAATTCCACAATGGACTTCATTTTCAAAGGCTTCCTGATGTTCCTGTGGACAAGACAGAGAAAAATCAGGAGGATGCTAATGGAAGATTATAGAATGGTAACTGATGGATAACCACCCAAAGAGACTGCTTAAAAATCAGTTAACCCAGTTTCCACTAGGAAACTACAGAGCTCCATCTGGCACAACATTTTATCATAGGCCTGGACAGAGATGTAGGAGGAATATTTATATTTGCAGATGACCTGAAGCTGTTGGTTGATGGGAGTAATGTAATCAGATTCTAAAAGATCAAGGGGAGGAGGGCGGGGGGTGGGAGTGAATGGGTGACGGGCACTGGGGGTTATTCTGTATGTTAGTAAATTGAACACCAATAAAAAATAAATTAAAAAATAAAAAAAATTTAAAAAAAAAGATTCTAAAAGATCCTGACAGGAGGAAAACATTGAACTGGGACCAGCTAGATAAAATATAATGCCAACTTATATTAGGTCCTGCTCTTGGGCCCACAAAAATAATAGGGTAGAAAAGTACAAGATGGGGAAGCCCTGTTTGTTGTAGATCCTTGACTCATCCATAAGTTCAGTAAGTCAGTGGTATGACTGATGTGAGAGAAACGTTAACGTCACCAAATATAATTAAAAGATTACATAAACAGAAGACAGTCCTGCTTTAGCTCATGCTGGAGCGTCAGCCCTGGGACACCTGTTCAGTGTTGGAGCTGCCACACTCCATGACAGCTTAAAGCAGACTTGGAGGAGAGTGGTTGTAGGGGGACCTGGAGACCACATCAAACACAGAACTGTTGAAGTGAAGGGGGATGGTAAGCCCAGAAGACATGTGGCTCTGAGATAGGATTGCCTTCAAATATCTGATGATCTGCCACATAAAAATGAGACCTGACTCTCTGCATGTGCCCTGAAGGGCTAGAAGAGGTCCACCTTCAGGAAAATATGCTAAAAAAAGGCAGTAGTTCCTACCAGTCAGAGCTATGCCACTGTAGGTTGAGATTTCTTAAAAGCCAGAGAGCTCCTTGTCTGCACAGGGCTCAGTTTCAGCTTAAGAACTAGTGGGTCCAGCGGATCCCTGGATGGCTCAGTGATTTAGCACCTGCTTTTGGTCCAGGGCATGATTCTGGAGTTCTGGGATCAAGTCCCACATTGGGCTCCCTTCATGGAGCCTGCTTCTCCCTCTGCCTGTGTCTCTGCCTCTCTCTCTCTCTCTCTCTCAAATAAATAAAATCTAAAAAGAAAAAAAAAAAAAAAAGAACTAGCGGGCCCTGACACTGCCTGTGTGCTGGAAGCTTCTCATCGAGGCACCTCAGACCAGGCTTGAGTCCTGCCACCCCTGGGAGTGGATGGAGCAGTTTGCCTCTGCTGTTTCCTCACTGGTCTGCCACTCTGCTATCAAGATTAGTATATCTAGGGTGTGTGTGGGTACATACGCGTGTGTGCACATGTGTTTAGGGACAGGAAGAGGGAGAGGTGGGGGAAGGCACAGAAAGGAATAGGGACTACCATACTGCAGAAGACAAAATAATGGTACCCATGAACTTACAAAGGTTCTCAAAAAATACAGTGGCCTCCCACTGGTGTATCTTAGCGGATCTATGCTAGATAGCCCCTTGTTTCCCAGCCAGCAACCACCGAACACTTTGCATTGAGCAACAAAAGAGCAGACATGCCCACTTCCTATAGAGTTGAGCATACCCCATAAATGTCTCCATGTGGCCTCGGAGCTACTTGGAGCTCTAAAATCTGCCTCTCCCCTACCCACCGCCCTCAACCAAGCCCCAGCCATTCTCTCTATCCTCTATCCACCAACTGGCCCATGGTGAGTGGAGGAGATGGCCACAGAGGGGCTACATCTCCCAACCTCTGGTTTACTGCAGTCTTGGAATAAGTCAGCAAAACTAAAGAAGAATCAGGGAGGCAGGGGACACATCTAATATATGGCCATAGTGCCCTCCAAAGTGCACTTCCCCTCTGTTGATCAGCCTTGGGCACCAAGGAAGAACCTCAGGCCCTAAATGATATGAACTCCCTAATTTAAAATTGTTAAATGGCCACCTTCTGTCTTTTAACAGCACCTACAAAATCAAGACTGAAAGCACAAGAAATCTCAAGAATCTCTCTATCTTCTTTAAAGTCAGGTTCAGAAGGTATCTAAATTTTATTATTTTATGATGATTTTAAATGACTTACAGGAGGTACAGATCCATCCATGAGAAGGTAAGAAAAACAGAATTAGCATGCCCCCAGCCAAAGAGAGACCTCTTTTGACCCCTTTAAACTAAACTAATTTTAATTAAGGCCTGAGGCCAAGGCATTATTTCAAGGGCTAAAGGCTTAGGGTTCAGGGAAGAAACTGACCCAAAGAGCAAGTATTTTTCAATCTGAATTAAAATTGAATTTTGAATAGGGAGGAAAAGTATTTACCACTGGAATTAGAAGGAAAGATAATAGGTTACCCATACTCAGTTTATTCCATGACACTACCAACATTTATTGTATACCTACTGCATACTAGGTAGGATGTAAGATGAACGAAACCATCATACCCTCTGACAGATGGTAGCCATGCTTGTGGTGAGCACAGCAGAATATAGAGAGTTGTTGAATCACTATGTTGTACACCTGTTCCTCCGGGAGCTCAAGTTAAAAAAAAAATCACACCTTCTCAGAACTTAAATTCTAATGTGCAAGATGAAATATGAACAGAGGGAGGGAAATCAATATTTGTTGAGCGTAAGCAACAGGCCTCAAACTGCTGAAGATTATGGAATCCACGTATCCCAAAACACATGATCTCACCCAGCTGTTTAGGAGATGCTTTTTAAATCGATTCCCTCGGGGACCAAAAGGTCCAGATAAGTTCACCATAACACACAGCCTATTAATAATTGCTCCTATTCTTTTTCAGTGTACGTTATCCCTGACACATCTCACGAGGAAGAAAATGGTAAGCACTCAACCTAATATATCTGAAGATCCCTGTTCTCTGTGGAATGACCTGGGCTGGGGGTAGTTGCCCCGGAAGGGTGGGTCCCTTGCTGGTCCAGCTTCCACCAACTCTTTGCTAGGACTTGGGGACATGCTGGGCACACAGCTCCTGAACTTGAATGGGTTTCCCTGTCCCTTCCTGAAGAAGGATAGGATAATAGAGAGTCTTTGGAGCAAGACAGAATGACCTGGGCCAGAAGTCCATCTCTGTACTCAAGAGCTCTGGTATAGAGAACCCCACATTTCAGAAGGTCCAGTCAGTTGCTGGGCTACCTGAGGTCTGGGCAGCAGAGCACAACTGGGACGCATGGGCCCCTCCAAGTAGACTGATCATGGCACCTTGGTAGGGAATAAATTGGAGGCCCTACAACTGGTACCTCTAAAGACTTAATCCTTTATTAAGGAGGGGTTGGCTGAACCCTCTGAAGAGGAGAGACAGGAGAGAATCCCAACGGTGGTTAGAATCTCATCTTATACCTACCACTCCATAAAACAAAAGCCCCACAATTAACCAGGCCCTTCCTATCAGAAAACAATTTAGGGACTATGATCTCTTGTCTTTCAACATGGTGGGGGCAGAGGGGAGGATTGAGTCTCATACACACAGGTATGAAACACACATGTTGAAATCAGGAAAAACCATCAGAGGAGAGGAACTGATTGGTTAGAGAAAAATTAAGATTGGTTAAGATTGGTTCCTGATCAGATCCAGAGAAGACACACTCTACATTAGGGAATCCTGTATGCCTGGCATTTACTTACAGTAGCACTCTGGTCCGCCACCCTGAAGACGAGTCTTATCGTTCCCATTACACAGATGAGGGGACCAGAGAGCCAAGGGGCTGCGCAACAGGCTGCAAGTGGCCCATAGGGGCCACCACTCAAAGGCTTGCAGCTTCCCCCCACCGCCTGCACAAACCCTCCCACAGAGGCACTTCAGGGGAAGATAATGATCTCGCTAGAGCAAAGGTAGAGGTGACAGAAATCCCCAAAGGAAAAGTTAATTAGGCAGAAAGCTTTTCCTTCTCATTCAGCCCCAGTTACAGCTCTTACTGTGTATTTCCTGTGCTTGTCTGGACATGTAGACAGTGCCCATTGATGTTAATAAGGTTATTTATTACGTTGAATCGAACACTTCTGAACGGTGGCTATTCAGGATTCAGGACTGCCGGGTCACCTGCTTCCCTTGATAAACATCTAGTTTTGTTTCCCTCAAATTAACTATGTATTATTCAATAAAGCCTATTAAAATACGGTAATCACAAATGATGGGGATTTGCTAAGCTCTTAGGGCCAGAGCCAGACTCTTGTTCTCCATCTAGGGCAGGGACGAACTCCGAGAATCTTACATGGGAAGATGCTGCCGATCAGTCCGTCCAGACCCGTTCTCCCAGTATCCTCCCTCTCCTCTCCAGTGACAACCACAAAGGAGCTTCCTCCTAGGAGCTTGCTGGAATTCCCATGGATTCTTGTCGAATGAATTCCTGAACGATTTTTCAAAACGTTTCTCAGCTGTTTCCATGGCAGGCAGTCTGGGGACACAGTGTTTTTTGGAATCGAGCTGAAAAGGGCCCCGGAGCCTTGTCAGTTCTGAGTACTCCAGTGTGGACGCGAGAACTAGCAGAATGAATTGCTACGAATTCTCCCAGCACAGGCTCTACCACAGATGTGTCAGGTTTCTGTGAGAAATAACTGAAGCTGGGGTAGGGGGTCTGCAGGCAGAAGGGCCCTTAAGCCCCGTGTGGGTAAAGGCAGATCCAGCTGAGTGGTGTTGTCAACAGAGTTTTTTATTACTGAACCAAAATTGGGAAGAAGTGCAAAGTTAACATGTACAGAGATCATGAAGAATGTCTCTTCTCCACCCCCAGAGACACAGAATCAGACAGAATAAGTTAGCCCTGCACCAACCTGATGGATTTTCAAGGGCTCTCTGGATGGTCCAGCTTGAAGGGGCTGCTGTCATCCTGAAGCTGAGACAACAGGCTGCAGAAATTTCCCCAGGGGCCCAATTACCATGTGAGACCCCATCCTCTGAGCTCTCACCTCAAGAGTCACACCTTCCCGAGAGCAGGAGATGGGGCCCAAGTTGTAATTATCAATTCCTCGATTCAATTTGCACCCCGTCAACACTGAAGGCTCCAAGCCCCTCTCCCGGCCCAGAGTCATCAGGCTGTAGCTCACCTTGAGAACAAAGGCATTTGCTCTCAGGACTTTTTATGAACTCACTGGCTTGAGAATACATGTATTATGCTTTAGTTTGCAATTATGAATCATATGCAAGTACAGAAATCGGCAATTTTTTACAAAACTGGCAAGAGATAGAAATATTTCTCAGGCTTTCTGAGAGAAAAATCACATTCAGAATAGATCTCTCCCAAAATAAAACCAAAACTCCTTCCCACAACCTACAAGGTGCTCTGTGAGCTGGCCCTGTACCCCACCTCATTGCCACTCCTGCTACCTTCCATACTCACTCCTTTCCAGGCATACTGTTTGTCGAGTGTATCAACCACACTCCCATCCACTGTCACCACCAGCCTTTGCACCTCCTCACCCCCTGCCAGGAATGTTCTTTCCCAGATATCTGCCTACTTGCTCATTGCTTTGCTTTATTCAGGACCCACTCAAATGTCACTTCGTCAAATGAACCTTTGCCATCCATCAGGAACACACTTTTTCTCAAGTCAGCCACTGAAACAGGACCCTTTTATTCCTGTCTTATTAATATCCCCAAGTTGAATTTTGGGTAATTTGGTGAATTTACTTCAAGTCTTACCAATCATGCATGCATTTTTTATTTAAATCATCAAGGATAAATGCTGTAACTATTTCCTTTTGGTTTTCTTTTTCTGTTTCTTGTTATGGTTCTTTTTTCCAAATGCCTTTCCTTCTGCTGTGCCTTCCAAAATCAAAAGTCTTGGATTTTGTTACTAAAGAGAGCTTTTGGGACGATTTATTAAATGAGCCCACTGACTCACTGGAAGCTGAGGGCTTAGATGACAAGGTAAGTCAAAAACTCAAGACCATGTTCCTCCAAATGTTCAAGCAGGGCGGCCCAAAGCCATCCAGGAGCTGCCTCTAGAGTGCAGGGACTCATAACTTCACTCCATTATTAGCCCAGCCCAAGGGAGTTTTTCTTAAAACAGAAGTAAGTTTAAATGACACATATTAAATCAAAGTGGGTCAGAAGAAAGCCAAATGTAGCATTCCACGGCCCTACTTTCAGAGCCCTGCTGGTAATATAAACACCCTCCAGATGACTTTTGAAGGCAGCAAAGCACAAAACATTTAATTTATCTAGATATCAAGGCAAGTCAGTCTTTGTAGAAACCCTCAATAAAAATGAAATTAAATTCTAGAAAGATGGACTAGATGTACTCTTCCCACTTAGTACAGCTTAAAACCCTAGACGTTATATGTAAGACAAATGGAAGAAACTTCTTAAAGGTGGACAGAAGTCAGACTGGCTAATAACCTCAGGACCCAAGGAATGACAGGGTGGTTAGTTCCCAGAGTTTTCATTTTGCTTCATATATCCCTGGTGACGAAGTGCTGAAAGACAACTCAGAAACCCTAACAAGCACAAAGCCCCAAGAAACGCCTGCTATCTCTAACCAAAAAACCAGGAATGGGGCTGGGGCAGCCTGGCAAGACAGACACTTTATTATTATTATTTTTTATTTGACAGAAATGGAGAGCAAGCACAAAGCAGGGGGAGAGGGAGAAGCTGAATCCCCATGAAGCAGGGAGCTGGGCCTGGAGCTTGATCCCAAAACCCTGGGATCCTGACCTGAGGGAAAGGCAGACACCTAACTGACTGAGCCACCTAGGTACCCCAAGACAAACACTTTAGTCAACAGCCTCTGCCATGCAAACACCAAGCAACTAGCAGCAGATGACCCTCCCCAGATCTGTCATCTTGCTGCTACCACCTGCAGAGGAGCACAGAACCAGCCCTGAGCATCACTGGATGTTCTTTCCCTGGGTGGACCCCAAAACCTGAGAGGAGATGGGAAGTCACAGTATGTTACATGGTCTTCCCTGCATGAATATTTTACCGCTACTATAGCCTGGTAGCTCTAACTTCCTGTGTCAGCTTACATTAAGACTTATATGTTAATATAGGTAGAAAGATTAGTATATAACATTTCCATTAAAGCTAAGAAACTTTCTCAGAATTCTAGGTACTAACTACAATCACAAGAGTGAAATCTTGTGTCCCTGGAACTCAAAATTAAGCAGATATATTTTTTCTAAATTTACAATAGAAAAAAACCTTTTCAAAAAATAGGTATTTGGGTTTTTTTTTTAATTGTTTAATCAGGAAATTTTCTGGTCTCAGTTCATATTTAGCCCTAAATTTCTTCCTGTCCACGCTTGCTTCTGTAGACATAATACTAATAAGAAATGCTTTTCAAATACTGAAAAATCACACTGAAGAGAGAAAAACAATTTCTGGAACTCAAAATCACCTCATTGAATTTACTAAGACAGGAAAGTAAGCTCAGGCCTTTTAGAAAGACTTTTCAGCAAGAGCTGAAATCTAAAGGAATTGTTTTAATTAGAAACTTAAATTATTCAGAACCCATCAGCCTGTCAGCTGAGGTTCACTGTGCTGGACAGAGCTGCAGTCACAGGCAGAGGGGAGACAGCACCCGTGTGGTTGGTGCACAGCACACTGCCAGGGTTCCGTGCCTAGATGCTGGCATTCTCATGATAGGCAGCTGTACAGCTTGGAAAGCAGTACTCAGAGCAACACATAGGTGGCAGATGTGGACAAGCAGGGTCAGAGCAGGACAGAAAGAATGAAGTAAATGCCACATGGTACCTGCAGCTGAAAGACTTGTTTGCATGGACTTCAGAAGTCCTTTTTGGGGGAATACCAGAAACCAACAGGTTACAAACTAAAGAGAGGGAGCTAAGTCCTTCTATTTGGATAGGAGCTATCAACCTATACTTCGGTTCTTCTGACAATTCAACTCCTTTGCTATACATGCTTGTTTTATCTCCATGGCATCCCATGCATCACAAACATTGCTGTGCAAATGCTTTTGGTTGTAAAAACCAGAGATTCACCCAGGAGAAGTCTTGGGCATGGCAAACTCATCACTGGTGTACTCAGTACACCTACTATGGTGAGGAGGATAGTTCTACTCTACAGGCAGGGGAAGCAAATGGGACAAACCTCAAAGATGTTATGGGTGCTGGCTAAATCCAGTGGGGTGGCACAGCCTAGATGGGACGAGAACTTCAATGAGGCCCATCCAAGGGGTGTGTGGTCTGGTGGACCTCAGTGAACACCATATCTTCTGGTGAACAAAACTTAGAATACAAAGGAGATGGTGAGAGATCACTGGCCTAAACAGAAAGTCTCTCCACCCCAAGGGAAGAACTGTCAACAATGAGAAATTTAGAGGGACGCCTGGGTGGCTCAGTGATTGAGCATCTGCCTTCAGCTCACGGCGTGATCCCGGGGTTCTGGGGATTCCAGTCCTGCATCAGGCTCCCTCTGCCCATGTCTCTGCCTCTCTCTGTGTGTCTCTCATGAACAAATAAATAAAATCTTTAAAAAAGAAAAAAAAAAAAGAAATTTAGAGGCAGACATATTGGTACCATGAGCCTTAACCTCAACCTGCTCTGAAGCTCTGAATCCAGTGTTAAAAGATAAACTAAGGCATACAAAACATTTTAAGAGCTTGAGCATATATTGATTTGAATTGTGCATTACCAATCAGAAGTGATTAAGGGGCACTCTACTGGCAGGAGCTGGGGAGAGGCTTTTATAAATAAAAGAGCACAGCAAGGCAATTTTTGATTGGCCATCACTTAAAGCCTAATTGGCTGCTTATGATTGGTTGTCCCTAGGTTTTGATTCATAATGAGGAGGCATTTATAGGCTTAGATTTTGGTGTGCTTACCAAGGCCCCACCACGTTAGAGCCACCTCCATGTAATAGCCTGCTCATTTAATTAACACCAGTGTGCAGCAGCTGGGAATTGGGCAAGCCAGACAGGAGGCAACCCAGCTTGTCCCCCAACCTAGAAAATCCAGCCAAATACAAGCCGTTTTCTTCTATTTGTCCCAGCTCACATGCAACTTTGGATATGCCAGCCTTCCACTGGCATATAAGTTAATGGCATACTATACATGATCAGCTGTTGAACAACCACCATAACAACCGTAACAACTTCAACTTGTAGGTGAGCAGAGCAACATGAAAGCTCCATGGTTTGTTTTGTTTTACATCAAGCCAAATTTCACCTTCTGTCCAAAGGGATCCAGAAGAGAAACTCCCATGAGAACCCACCTATGAGTCAGTCCTGGTTATTAGCATCACAGACTTGGGATAGAATGCACCACAATTTTACAAAATAAAAAGGCAGCTTACAACATCATTACTCTAGAAGAATCTCTAAACACAGAACTGTCCACTTCTATAACACACTAGGTGCTACAGTGTAGACTATAGCTTCCTGTAGACTTTCCTTTAGACTGCCTTCCTTCACAATGAAACAACCACGAAATAAGCAACTGTCCTGCCATTGGCCATTTCTGCAACTCAGAACGCCTGTTATGCTCTTAAATCATGGAAGCATTTTTATGTTCTATAACCATCTCCACATTTGGAAAGGGGGTAGTTTTATGCTCTGAAAAGATTTCTTGGCATACTGCTGTTAAAAAACAAACAAACCTTGTGCATATTGTGGAGTGAGGAGTATGAAGACAATGGAAATATTCTTTAAAATAACTCTTGCTAGCCACCCTATTATTCCCACTGTTTGTGTTTTTCTAATAGCATGTTGAAATCTCACCTGGCACCTTTGAGAGTCAGCAAAGTACTTAATTGGTAAGCCACTAATTCCCTTTTTCTGAGTATTTCATTTTGTTCCTTTTGTAGCTTTTCAGCAGTTCTTATCAGGCAGTGTTTAGGACGATGCTCAAAGAAATGGCTGCTCGCAAAGAACTGGAAGAGGATATTGATGTCCCCCTGACCGGGATTCTGGAGAGTGAAACCAGAAGGAAACTAGGAATTCTGTAAGTGACTGGTAAGATCAAGCTATTGGTCAGTGGGCTCAGGTAGGCCAGCAGTAGCAGAGAAGTCTAAGTGGGGCCACCATAGAGAAAAGAGCAAGGCCAGGGCCAGGCAGGTCCCCTGAGTCAAAGGGCAGGCACATGAGCAAAGGCAACCTCAGGGGGCAGGTGAACAGAATGATCTGGCTGCAAAAAAGCCAAGAGCAAGGAAATGTACATGCATGGAGTTTCAGGATAGTATCAAACGCTAGCTGTGACAGAGGTTGGAAATCCAGGGCAGGAAAAGTCTTAGAGGGACCATAAGCTTCTACAGAAGTCTGGGGGGCAAGGCTCAGAGCCCTAATCTTTTAAGAGAGGGGATAATGGGGGATTAAGATCCTAGGCATCTGCCAAAAAACTCCCTAGCTTCAACATAGGCTAATGTTCCTCCACACTCCCTGGAGTGGGAAAAGCCATGAGCTGCACTGACCTGGGAGTCATGGCCAGAATCCCCATTTGAAGTCGGGAACAATAAGGTTACTGCAGACTTGCTGGCACCACGTCTGTCATGGTCCCAGGTCACAAAATGCTCCCGAACTCCATTTGTACATCTAGTCTGTGATGCATGGAAACCTGGATTTTCATGTATTCAACTACCAGAAACCTTAGCAAGCATGTTAAGGCCTACTAAACGTCTACTGCAGACTCTGACAATGGCACCAAGAAACAGGCTGTTGGCACAGGGTGCCCTGCATAACCTTCTTGATGAGTTGAAGCTTTCACAAAAACCAAGAAGAGAGGTTGACTGCCAGCAACTTCTGCTTTGGGCTGAGTAGAGTCCTGGAGCCAGAGATCCCTGAGGCTTCTCTAGGAAAGAAGAAGGCAAGATACACAGAACAAAACACAGAGACTACCCAAGCTTTCAGACCCTTATACAGCTACAAAAACAAATGCAAAGTAACTTCCCTGTAAGTTATCTGGCCTCACACGTAACATTTTCCCCACCCATTCCATCCCATTGAGGCCTATGACCATCCCATTGAAGCCTATGGAGCCCCATAGGAAGGGATCTAATCTGACAGCACTCAACAAATATTTCCTGAGCATCTACTATGTGCTGATCTATTGGGTGCTGATCAATAGAATAGTGTGTATCTCAGAGTCTCCTCCATTGAGGGAACTAGTTGGCAAGGATTCCACCAACTTGCAAAGGTTGGCAAAAGGCAAAAAGAGGAACCTTTCGAAAAGGGCTTTGGGTCCTTCTGGCTGGGTCCCTTCATTGGAATTTAACTCTTGTATCTTCCTGCATCCTGCTGTCAACCTGCAGGTTAGGTTTCACCCCACCACTAATTCAGTCCTTACTCTTTCACAAATGATGGCAGGCTAGATAACTGCTTTAATTCCATTCAAAGTGCCTGTAGATAAACAACATTTGATACAAATGGGCCATAAAGAGCTCATTCTCAATTGAGTTCCACCATGCTTCTAAAGTGCAAACAGTAAACCTACTCCCTGACAGGGAAAACAGCTCAGCCCTTCCCAACAAAAGGTATTTGCTTTCTGGAGTGACTTGGGGTTAACTTATTCTACTCTCCTCATGGAATCTGAACGGAGAACTTAAAATCTGCCTGTCTAAAGGCCTTCTTCTCAAATCCAATTAAGCCTGGGAAACTCACTCCTTCCAGCATATCCCCTTTTAAATAAGCTGTGATCTGAGAACCAGAAAGCACAATGGTCCCTGGAGACCACTCTTATTTGGAAGTAAAATAGCCCAAGCCATCAAGGCCCCAACATGACTCTCCTTATATATTGACATGCAAAGGGGGTAAGGGCTTGATCATTTTGAAGAGTTGTACTTCAGTGTGGCTTTCATGATAAGTCATTTTGAATGGGATTATTGGAAATGTTTCCACTAAATGTAGACGGGCTTTGAGTGACTCTGTCCAGGTCACCGACGGTGCTGTTCCTCATAGCTACTTCCAGATGTAACCTTCACTGGGATATGCTCAAGCCATAGAAAGGTCAAGCTGCGCGAGCTTAGCTCATCGAACCAGCTTGCATTTGGACCTCCCAGCCCTGCCCTAGCTCCCAAGATGACCCTTGTTGAATTCATTCTGAAGGCTTTAGGTGTCAGCTTGGAGTCCAGGAAGCAAACACTGAGTCAATACCATGTGCTGTCCCTTTATTCCTGAGTACCGACTGGAAGGAGAACAGAGTCCAAACACAGAGCCAGGGGTCTGATTTTTCAACTATGAGAAACACCCAGCAGGCTCTAGCACTGTCTACACCATGTAGCATGACCTATAAACATGAGTCAGTCCCAGCTTTTAAAGGTAATTCGCATTCCTTTTAGGTTGAAGAAAAATTTTGGAAACTACAGGGAAACGATCCTCTGGATTATGAAGAAACGTGAACGTAAGGACCGTTCTCCCATTTTGCATCCTTTGATGGGCTCTCCAGTGGGCATCTGGCTGCCTCTCACCTTCTGCCCTATACCCTAAGGGAGGCATAAATGTTCCTTGCATAGCTTGAGCACTTATGAGCAAGCAAGGTCCTAGCTGCCAGGGATAAAATACCAAGCAAGATAGACACAATCTGGGGCCGCCTTACCCTTTTTTGAGGAGCATGGGTGAGGGGAAATAAGCAAGCAGAGGCTTCACGTATGGAAGGGTTAAGTGCTATGGCAGGAAGAGGTGGCTATGGAGCCCATAGGAAGGGAACTAACCTAGATCCGAGGGGCTACCTAGATTATTAACACAAAGTTTGGGAAAGAGTTGGCCCCTTTACCAGATACTGAAGTCATCTGCGGTCCAGCTGGTAAGATTTGCCAATGAAGGGGGTTGCCAGTGTTTTTAAGTCTAATCATGGAAAACTTGGGCCAAGAGTCTAAAGCCACTGAGGCCACTTCATTCAGAAACACAAAGCCACCACACACCTTTCAGATTACTAGATCCAGCTAACATAGAAATGGCAAAAGTACCCATGGCAGACATAGCTAACCAGTCCTGGTGCTTCTTCTTGAGCCTCAGTACTTCCCAAGACCATGTTCCAATCCCCCGATACTGACATGCCCTTGACCTAACTCTTCGAGAATAATTGCTATGGACTAAGTACTTTCACATACTCTATCTGATTCAAATGTATCTTTGTAACCACGTGAAGCAGGATAAAAAAGCTACAGCTCAGGGAGGCTAGGAGACTTGCCTGAGATCACCCAGCCATTGTCTGGGCACCAGCCACATTCTGCCCAAGACCTCTCAGGCCAGACCCGGGGCTCATCCCTTTGGCGTGTTCAATGAACAAAAGGCTAGTGTGTCTACAGAAGAAAAAGTGGGGGCCTTCTAAGCCTAGGTGTCATGTCCTCACTGGAGTTAGGAGGCAAGGAGAGGAAGGAAAGACTGCCTTCGGTTTTGATAGTGAGAAGGCCCTATCTCCCACCAAGACTCACACAGTGGGGTGCCCCCTAAAACAAGGAGGGGGGGTTCAGATGCTCAGCTGCCAAAACACAACAAACAATCTATTCCACTATGCCTACTACTGTTCAGAGTTCTGTTCCCTCGGGGCTGTAGACATCTGTGTCTTCCATCCCGTGGCATCTCAGCAAGGTACACAATAGGTACTCAATAAGCATTTTGTTTAATGGAGATAGGCATGCACAATTTATTTTGCTCCTTTGGGAATTAAGGCCTCCCAGGATACTCTACCGTCACACACCCAGGGTAGGACTTCCAATTGGAAAATGAGATCTGATATGGCCGGATCCCCGTTCTGCTTTACCACCACCCCTGCCAGCTCCCTGGCCCCTTTGGACAACTGAAGCCTAGAAGGTTTGAGCTTTTTCTACAAAGAAGCAACATTTCATATAAATAAAAGACAACTCCATGTTCTGGCTGTAACCAGTCCCCAAAAGAATCTCCCAGCCTCTTTTAAGATACAAACTCATTTCACTCCAGTACGCAGACCATTCCTTATTCCAGGCGCACAACCCCACGTCTCTGCAGGCTCCGGATTTCTGAGCCCAGGCGTCCTGCATGGGCGGAGGACCCGCGGTCAGGCACACAGGGCTCCATACATAGGCCCTGTGCTTGGTTTAATGCTCTGCTGCTGTCACTGTCTTGAAATCCTTAATAATTTTAGAATAAGGAGCCCTGCATTTTCATTCTGCATGGGGCCCCTCAAATTATGCAGCCTTTCCTGTTGAGAACCATCTAGGCTGGGGGAAGAGGCAGGAGAACACTGCGTAGCCTGAATCATGAGCCATCAAAACTCAAAGCTCCCTGCAAGAAGGCCACAGAGGTATGGCCCCTCTATGGGGCGCCCGGCGCTGTGCAGGCACTATTCACAGTAACCCCGAAGGTCTCTATCCACAGCATGACCCCATTTTAAGGACAGCGAGGCTCAGAAAGGTGACCTAGAGCCTCACCCTCGTCATGGCAGTGCTGAAAGTACAGCACAGACCCGAGTGTCCAGGATTTGAGCATTCTGACAGGGAAACAACATGGGCATATAAATGTCCTCTTTTATCTCTACCTTTTCAGGAAGGTTTTCTATTAATTTCTAATTGATACTCGGGGACGGTGGCCAGGCTCACTCCAGCTTCTTCCCTCTAACAAATCATCATCATTTGTAAGCAGTCACTGGGGCTGAAGTGCTCCTCACAGAGACCGAGACCACTCCCAAACTGCCCACTCAGGTCTCCCAGTGACCCTGCCCTGCCACCTCTGTCTCGTTTTCCTGAGGAATAGCTTCCTCTCTGAGCTCAACTCCGTGGCTTCTTTCGTCCCTCAGACATGCTGTGGTTCTAGAGTCTCCATTTCCCACCTCCCAACCCTCCTCCCCATTCTCACTGACTCTTCCTCAGGTGCCTTCATCTCTCCCCTAGAAGCAGCTCTCCCTAGTCTCCCCGACTTCCTTCTTCTCCTCTCTCAGTCCTTCCTTCACATGGTTTCCAGAACAATCTTTTTAAAACTCCTCACTGCCCCTCCCTTGCCTCCAGGAAAATGCCCAGAGCCCTCACGTGGCTTAGAAGGTCCTCACTTTTCCCTTTCCAGATACACTGCCTTTTTTTGCTCCTCATGGAATAGGCCAGGCATCCCTTGCCACAGGGCCTTCGCCCTTGCTATTCCTCTGCCTAGAGCACTCTTTGCTCCAATATCCCTGTGGCTCACTCCCTCACTTTACTCAGGTCTCTGCTTAACTGTCACTTTCTCAGAAATAGTTTCCTTGGCTACCCTGTATAAGTCAGTGCACCCACACCCACATGCACAGACACACACCCACACACACAGGGTAGACCCTTCTCACCCTGCTTAACTTTTCTTGGAAGCACTGCTGGCCACTTGGCATGTTATGTTGTGTCTGTCCACTTGTTCAGCATTCCTCTACTAGAACGGAGAGCAGAGACTACAGCAATCCCCGATACCTAGGACACTTCTCAGCACCCACATCCACAATCCATCTTTACTAAATGAAGGAATGAGGGAACACTCTGGCCCTCGTCTGAGGTGTCACCCATCACCTCTGACCCGGCCTCACTGTGGCCTTCACCTGTACAGAGCTTATGCCGGGCACACCCCCTACCTGGTGGAAGCTTCACTTCCCCAGATGTTGCCTCAGCCTCTGGGCTGGCTCAGGTCCCTTCTGGGAGCTCTCCTGGCCCCAGTGTGGTTGTTCCCAAACTTGGGAGTTCTCCAAGTGAAATTAGAAGCTGGGGGAGGGATCCCTGGGTGGCGCAGCGGTTTGGCGCCTGTCTTTGGCCCAGGGCGCGATCCTGGAGACCCCGGATCGAATCCCACGTCGGGCTCCTGGTGCATGGAGCCTGCTTCTCACTCTGCCTGTGTCTCTGCCTCTCTCTCTCTCTCTGTGATGACTATCATAAATAAATAAAAATTAAAAAAAAATCTTTAAAAAAAAAAAAAAAAAAAAGAAGCTGGGGGACAAGGAGACACTCCAGAAAAGCCACTCCAGACTGGTAGGTGGCCGTCCCCAGAAGCCAGGGAACTTACGAGGCTCTTCTTCAGCAGCCAAGAGACAAGTAGATGTTCATGCCCACCCGCAAGGACCTTGAGAGTTTGCACAGAGGCCCGTACTGGGTTCAGTCCCAGCCTGCTGTTCAGGTGGTCTGAACCACACGCGGCTCTCTCAGGGTGGCCTCCTTGAAAATGGCTCCAGCTGTGAGAATGGTGGGCGGACAGAGGGTACCTTTCAAGGAGGGGATCAGGTTAGGAGCCTCTGATGGCCTGGCTCTAGAGGTCAGCCAGTGGTCACGTGCTCCCATTAGCCCCCTCCCGCAGAGTTGACCCTGGTGGTGGGACCGTAAGCTCTCTTTTTTTAAAGATTGTGTTTATTCTTGAGAGACACAGAGAGAGAGAGAGGCAGAGACACAGGCAGAGGGAGAAGCAGGCTCTATGCAGGGAGCCCGATGGGGGACTTGATCC
This sequence comes from Canis lupus baileyi, assembly GCF_048164855.1. NCBI lineage: Eukaryota > Metazoa > Chordata > Mammalia > Carnivora > Canidae > Canis > Canis lupus. The sequence continues at coordinate 55,912,056 of NC_132854.1, read as the reverse complement.
CGGGACTCTAGCATCAAACCCTGGGCTGAAGGCAGCGCTAAACCGCTGAGCCACCAGGGCTGCCCACAAGTAAGCTCTCTTAACTGACTTCCCCCTGGACCTAGTCAGTTGCCTAGGGAACTGGGCTGCTCTGGCCCCTCTGCTCCCCCTGCTTCTCTGATGCCATGGACAGGCTCAGGCTGTGATCCTGGGGTCCTGGGATCGAGTCCCACATCGGGCTCCCCACAGGGAGCCTGCTTCTCCCTCTGCCTGTGTCTCTGCCTCTCTCTCTGTGTGTCTCTCAGAAATAAATAAATAAAATCTTAATAAACAAATATTTTTAATTTATTTTATTTTTTTAGAGACATGATTTCTTTTTTTTTTTTTTAAGATTGTATTTATTTATTCATGAGAGACAGAGAGAGAGAGTGAGGCAGAGACACAGGCAGAGGGAGAAGCAGGCTCCACACAGGGAGCCCAACACAGGACTCTATCCTGGGTCTCCAGGATCAGGCCCTGGGCTGAAGGTGGTGCTAAACCGCTGAGCCACCAGGGCTGCCCAATATTTTTTAATTTAAAAAATTAAAAACTACTTTAAATTAGATGCAGACAAAACATACATTAAAGATTGGGGAATAGGGACACCTGGGTGGCTCAGTGCATGATCCCGGGATCCGGGATTGAGTCCCGCATTGGGCTTCCTGCATGGAGCCTGCTTCTCTCTCTGCTTATGTTCCTACTTCTCTCTATGTCTCTGATGAATGAATGAATGAATGAATGAATGAATGAATACTGGGGAATAGATAGCATTTTTTTTTATTTTTTTTAAATATTTTTTTAAAAATTTTTATTTATTTATGATAGTCACAGAGAGAGAGAGAGGCAGAGACATAGGCAGAGGGAGAAGCAGGCTCCATGCACCAGGAGCCCGACGTGGGATTCGATCCCGGGTCTCCAGGATCACGCCCTGGGCCAAAGGCAGGCGTCAAACCGCTGCACCACCCAGGGATCCCGATAGCATTTTTTTTAAAGTCTGGAATTCTGTGTTCAGACTATTTAGAAACTAGCAAAACTGAAATTATAGATAATAAATTATGAACATGCTTTGGGCAAAAATCATCACAGAGCCCGTCATCAGACCTATCCACAAAGTTTCCTACATTTTAAAATGGCATGCTAATACATATTTGCCTTTTAAGTTAAAATAACATGTTTAAAAAAAATAACATGTTTAGAGTATGTTTCTTTTTTTTAAATGACTCTCCACTTTCGCCTATTTTTAAATTGGCAGAATTAGCAGCCACACTTGTTATTGGCATGTGGCTGGTAAATCACCTCTGGCATCCCCAAGTCTGGACTGTGTGGTCTTCACCAGGGTGTTTGGCATCTAACACTGAGCTGGCACACTGTAAGCCCTTGATAAATATATGCTGAATGAATGAATGCAAAAAATGAGAAAGGTGGAATTCAGTGCTTACATTTCTCTCTAAAGGCTTGTTCTACTTATCTGGCAGCTTTCATTATTGTGAGGAGGGTGGATATAGCCTGTATCTCAAACCTCAAACTCTTTGATGCCCTGAGAAAGATAGGTCTAAACTTTCTTTCTCTTCTCTACCAGACTTACTCAATGCCAGAGCCACAAATACGTCCACTTTCACATTTCAATTATGGAATCAACCCCCACAAATCAGGGCAGCCGTGACTGAAGTAAAAAAAAGTCATCCTGTTGTTGTTCGTCCTAAGAAGAAAGTTGAAATAGATACAGAATGGATACAGAGCACGATTAAGGTAAGTATGGCAGCACAGTGGTGTTTTTATTTTGTGCATGGATGAGACACACATATTATCAGGGAGCTGTCAAAGCTAACATACAACGTGAATACAGTAAGAAAAATGTGCTCAACATACAGAGGTACATCTGAGTGTGTGGATTATAGGCAGATTAAGTGGGGTTTTTACTAGGGTTCACTGAAACTCCTCTCCCTGCAGGGCTTGATTTAGGCAACTGGATGGGATTATTATCATGTATAGTTCCATCCCCTTATAGATATAAAATCTACATCAAAAATCAATCACATAATGAATGGATAAATAAACTGTGGTACATCCATACAATGGAATATTACTCAGTGCTAAAAAGAAATGAGCTATCAAGCCGTAGAAAGACATGGAAGAAATTTAAATTCATACTACTAGGTCAAGGAGACTAACCTGACAAGCTGTAGGAATCTTACCATATGACACAAGTCATATACTCATTCCAACTATAAGACAAATTATACACATCAGTAATTACTTTGGGCTTAAAAAGAGGGATGAATAGGTGGAGCATGGAGGGCAGTAAAAATACTCTGTATGATACAATAATGGTGGATATATGCCATTATACATTTTCCAAAGCCACAGAATCTAAGCCACCAAGAGTGACCTTAATGTAACCTATGGACTCTGGGCGATAAGGATGTACCAGTGTCGGTTCATTGACTATAACGGACACTGTGGTACAGGGTATAGATAGCAGGGGAGGCTGTGGATGTGTGTAGGGACAAAACACATGAGAATTTCTGTACTTACTGCTCAATTTTGCTGTGACATGCTCTAAAAAATAAAGTTTATTTAAAAAAAAACACATGATATATTTATAAAAATCCATATTGTAATATTTGGATTCTATACATAAAGGAAAATATTTCAAAATACTAGAGTCATTCAGAGAGAGCTAACAACCACATCTGAAGCTCAAAAAAGAGTTGCTGAAGTGGGAATTAGGAAGATGTGACATGTTTTATGCCTTCTGAATACATAAAATAAGAACATACTATGCTCCAGGGCCTCTTCTAGGTGCTGGAGGAGATACAAGGTTGAACAAACAAAGCCCCTGTTCCCATAGAACTTACATTCCAGTTGAAGAGGCAGCCAACATGTAACAATCCTGTTCAGTGCCATGTCAAGTATCACCAGGAAACGTGGATAAAGCAGCATAAGGACTCATGAGTTGTTGGCTTAAGAGAACTGCTCTCATACCTACAGGGTAGGTGAGGAAGTACCATTTGAGTCTAGACATCTAGAGATGAGGGGCAGAGCAAACAGCTCAAGAATAGCTGTCAGCAAGTGACAGAAGGATAGGGAATGAGCTCAGATGCCCTGGTCAGGTAGAGCCTTGTGGGTCATAATAAGATCAGATTTTATCCTAAGGATGAATTCATGAAAAGGATCTGGAGCAGGAGAAGAGCATCATCTGGTTTATGCTCTAGAAGAACCTTTCTGGTTAGGTATGGAGAATAGATTTAATGAGGCAAGAAGAGAGGCAGGATGTTCAGCTGAGAGCCAGGGCACCAATTCAGGTGACAGATGATGGGCGTCTCAACTAGGGTGGTGGCAGTTGAGGTGGTAGAAAGCAGTCTGATTGAGGACACTTTCTGAAGGAAGAATCAAAAAGGCTTTCTGTTAAATTGAATGCATGTGAGAGAAAGACAAGACAAAAGGATGAATCTAAGAGTTTGGGCCTGAGCAGCTGTGTAAACACTGCATTACTATTTACTAAATTAGAGAACACAAGAAGCCTAATGGAACTTCACATTTGTGTAACGCCATGCAGGTTATAAAGCATGTCTATGTGTAATGTAAACTGAGCTTTTTCCAACAATCTCATGGGGTAAGTATGGTATTGCTTTCTTCACTTTGCAGGTGAAGAGAGTGAGACCCAAAAAATCTTAAATAGCTGTCACATGGACACAGAGCTCATTACTTTCTGAAACAGTTCCCAAAGCTAAGAGGCTTAATAACCAGATGTATGTTTCTTGCTCATGTCACATCTGATTTGAGTCTCCTAGCTCTTTTGAGTGGTCTCTTTGAGGTTAGCTCCTGGGGATCTGGGCTCTTTCATTACGGGTCTCTGCCATCTTGGAGTCTTTTGTGTCCTGTTGCGACCAGGAAGTGAAGTCATGGTCTAGGCTTAAATTCTATCAACCAAAAGAAGTCACATGACATCACCCGGATGCAAGAGAGCTGAGAACTGTATTTCTGCCGTGCATCTGGAAGAAAATGAAAACAGTCTGCTAAGAGGAAAAGCAACCAAACATCTTAATGTAATGAGGGTGACCTCACCTTGGGGCAAAAGTAGGAGAGAACCAGAAATCAACACTGTCAACCAAGGTATGACTCTTTCAGCCTCCATGGAAGGAAGGGAAGGTTCAGTGTCCCTTCATCTCGTGGGCCTGCATGAAGGGAAGTCGGTAAAGCAGCCAGAACTACTGGCTGTAGACGGGCCAGAGAGAGAGAGAGCAGACAGAGAACTCAAGGGAAAGCCTCTCTAGGCTGTACCAGACATTGAATGGTGAGGGTGTAAGAAACCCTCAGAGGCCTTCAGCTTCCTCATCGCTAATATATCTGTGAAACCATTACTTGCTTTCTTACTCTAGCTGGGCTGGTGAACTCTGTGTTTCCCACAATCCTTGAATTCGGAGCTTTTGCTCCTGCAGCATATCTGTCCCCAATTCAATCTTAAATGTCCTTCCTGCAGCCAAGGGGAAGAAGGTTCTCATCAGGACCTTTAAGCAGGGGTTCTCTCCTAATGTGCCACACACGTCAGGCTGCCCAAAAGGCCCATGAGGAATGGGACACTGGGTTTTTTTTTTTTTCCTTTTTACAGATGGGCACTAAATTCTAGGTAGCTTGCTAAGTCAGGTAACCCTGTTTGTAAGTGTGTGCTGACCTCCAGGCCGAGTCCAGCCTGGCCAGCCCAGGAGCAGCAGCTCCACAGCAGGCGGGAGGGCTCAGGGACAGACAGGAGTTCTTTCATAGCACAGGGCTCTGCCTGAGAGGCCAAGTTTCCTCCACAGCAGAACTGAAGGAAGGGCCAGATATGGAGTCCCTTCTCTCTTACCTGTTAGCTCCTAGTTTCATACTTGGTCTGTCCCCATGCAAACAGAGGTGAGATTTGGGTTTATTTAGATAAACCACTTATATAATTCCCAGTGAGGGAAAATGTGACCACTCCACCTCTACGTCAGAGATTTTGCTTTGCCTGTGGGGTCCTCATCACTAGGAAAACGTCATTACATGACAGTTGAATTTGACAGGCAGAAAGCATCTCGATAAGGTCTGGCTTTCAGGGAATGTCTGGAAATAAGACCTAAAATACAAATATCCTCTCCTGTGAGCAATATCCAGAAACTTCCTACAGGCCATCAGGAACGAACCAACCCCAAATATCTTTACAAAGCACTTTTTTTTTAGGGTAAAGGGAAAAAGAGCAGTGATTTGTAGATTGAATGTGGAAAGTAGCTAGGAGCTTAATGGTCGGAGGTGGCATGTTCCTCGAGCCTGCAGGCAAGGGTGGGCTCTGGCTGGGCTCTGGCTCTCCTCCCACTGGATAAATCTGTGTAAGTTCCTTAGCCTCACCTTAAGGGGAGCCAATGATCATGCCTACTTCGTAGGGTCCTCGTGCTAGAAATAAAGTGTTCACCTCAGTGGGTGTGAGGATGAAACCAGTTTTCAGACCTTTGTAACCTCAAGAGGAGTGGTTTTCACCCAGATGGTTATGTTCCCAGGCATTCCAAGACATGCCCTAAGGTGCCCACAGCTCCAGCTCTTCAGATGGTTGTCTTTTTTTTGATTGTCCTAGATTTGGATATTCTGCTGTAAGCTTTCTTGAACAAAGGGGTCTTCAACTATTAAAAATAATAGTAGGAGAACCACTGACTTCCATTTAGAGCAACATGGGACACTAGATGACCCAAAAAACCTTCCCATTGCAAACATCTGAGAAATGTAGATGAGATGTAAAAAGCATCAGATGCAGAGCAGAGTGTGTAAGAACGGAAGAAAAATCATCAACACCAGAAAGAGAGAGAAACTGAAACATCAGAAGAGTAAGAGCGTGAGCAGGGTGTGAGTGAGGTGGGATGGTGTGGTGGGGAGCCGAGGGCGAGAAGTGGGAGAACAGTGCATCTTGATAATCCAGGCACTTGGGTGTTAATGCCCAGATGGGAACGCAAGACAAGGACATGTGTCCTTCGCAAGGAAATCACCATATGTGAAACAGCTCCAATAATTGATGACACACTGGCCACAAAATAAAACAAGCCTCAGCAAACACTAAACAGCTGATATCACATAGACTATGCTCTCTTACCTCAATGAATTTTAATAATAATAACATCACCCAAAGCAACTCATGCATTTGCTAATTTAAAAACTCACTTGCAAATAACTTGTGTGTCAAAGAAGAGATCATATTGGAAATTCAAAAATATTTCAAATGGAGTGAAAGGTAAACATCTCTACACGTGGGAAACAGCTAAAATGGTATTTTGAGAGCAACGCTATACTTTAAATGCTTATATTAAGAAGGAGAGGAGGATTGTGAAGAAGAAAAAAGATGAGGGGCGCCTGGGTGGCTCAGTGGTTGAGCATCTGCCTCTGGCTCAGGTTGTGATTCCAGGGTCCTGGGATCGAGTCTCACATCAGGCTCCATGCAGGGAGCCTGCTTCTCCCTCTGCCTATACCTCTGCCTCTCTCTCTCTCATGAATAAATAAATAAAACCTTCAAAAAGGAAAAAAGATGAAAACCAAAGAGCTCAATATATTCAAGGAATTAGAAAAATAAAATTGAGTACTATAGAAGACCCACAGAAGATAAAAGTATATAAAGGATAATAATAAGACTAAAAATTGATACAGTGGGAAACAAATAGAATAATCAAACCAAAAGCCAGCTCTCTGAAAGGCTAGTAAAATAGGCAAATCATCAGATGAGGTTTATCCAGGAAAAAAAAAGAGAGAAGATAGTCATAATAAAAAGAATGAAGATAATAAAGGGTTTTTTCTTAAACACCTTATGACAACAGTTTTAGGACTAAAATTTTGAAAATCTACCTAAAACAATGTCCTAGAACAATATAATTTACTAAAACTGATTCGAGAAGAAATTTTAAAAACCCTAGATAATGTTAATGTTATGGGTTGAATTATATCCCCCCCCCCAAACAAAAAGATACATTTAAGTCCTAAACCTGGTGCCTCCAAATGGAACCTCATTTGGAAAACTGGTCTCTAAGGATGTAGCTAAGAGGAGGCTGTGCTAAAGCAGGGCGGGGCCCTAACCTGGAATGACTGGTTCATCCAAGAAGATGGCCATGTGAAGACACAGAGACACAGAGGGGAAAGCACATGAGACAGAAGTAGACATCGCAGTGATGTATAGGCAGGCCAAGGAACCAGGATCCCATGTCATCACCAAAACCCAGGAGAGAGGCATTGAAGAAATTCTTCCTTGGAGCCTCCAGAAAGAACTAACTGTGCTGACACCTTGATTTCAGACTTCTGGCCTCCCCACCTGTGAAACAATAAGTCTCTGTAGCTTTAAAGCGCCCAGTGGTGTTACTTTGTTACAGCAGCCCTAGAAAACTAAACCAATAACTGGGGCACCTGGGTGGCTCAGGTCAAGATCTCGGGGTCCTGGGATAGAGGTCCACATATCCCTCAGTGGGGAGTCTGCTTCTCCCTCTGCCCCACCCCACCCCTCCTCCCAACTCATGTTTTTTTTTTTTTAAGATTTTATTTATTTATGATAGTCACAGAGAGAGAGAGAGAGAAAGAGAGAGAGAGGCAGAGACACAGGCAGAGGGAGAAGCAGGCTCCATGCAGGGAGCCCGACGTGGGATCCAATCCCGGATCTCCAAGATCGCGCCCTGGGCCAAAGGCAGGAGCCAAATCACTGCGCCACCCAGGGATCCCCCAACTCATGTTCCAATAAATAAAATATATTCATCAAAAAAAAAAAAAAAAAAAGGAGGGGTGTCTGGGTGGCTCAGTCAGTTAGGTGTCTGCCTTCCACTGAGGTCATGATGCTGGTCTTGGGATAGAGTTCTGCTTCAGGCACTCTGCTCAGCAGGGAGTCTGCTTCTCCCTATCCCTCTACTACTCCCCCTGCTTGTGCTCTCTGTCAAATAAATAAAATCTTTAAAATAAAAGAAAAAAGTAAAACAACCAATAACCATCAGGATTTAAATGATAATTTAAAATGCACAAAGAGTGATCCATTTCAGCCTCTGCCTCACCTAGACAAGTAAACTAAGGCCCTGAAAAGTCTCCTAGCCAGAATCCTCAGCAAGGTGGTGGTAGTGATGGGGGGAGGGGGTAGTGACAGGTGGAGTGGCAATGTGGGCATTCAGAGAGTAAATAGATCCCAAGCACTCTAGTGACAACCCCATGCTCTGAATCGGGATAGTGAGCCCCTGTGCACTTTTTATAAGCTCATCTTTTCTTCCCAGGTGCATGCCCATGATGGAAAATTAATTCTCTATCCCAGTGAGACTGTCTTCCAAGTTCTCCTTCCTGATGGATCAGGCCAGATACAGTATCCACTGAAGCCCAGGAACATTCACACTGACTCATATGGCACCTCAAAAGTCTGTGGTTCAGGGCTGGGGCGTGGGTTTTCCCAAGGCCCGCATCCTCTATGGGGCTGCTTGTGCCTTAACTGTCTTCCAGCTACCCGTCAGGAAGGCTGGCTATGCTCATCCTCAGCACAAAAGATAGAGAGTACACATACATCATTCTGGAAGACAGTGAAGAAAGATGTGTCCGGGCCCTTACCAACAACTGTGGCCATGCCACCTTCTATGATGAAAATGGAGAAATCTGGTAAGTTTGGGTCATGAGTCCCAAACATCCCTCCCCACAGAGAGGCAGTGTGGTTAACATTTGATTCCCAGTCCACATGGCCGGCCTCCCTCACTGGTTACGTCTCTCCCTTATTTGCTTGTGAATTCGTTTCTCTGACCCACACATGCTGCAAATGGGGAAATGGGTATCATGATGGCAGCAAGGCAGGTCCCTGACCTCAGGAAAGGCGCTCTGTCCTTGTTGCTATTGCTTCCCCAAGGGTGGAAGAGCAGAGACTCACAGTGACCACCAGTTCTATTAGCTCGGTGTCCTCTACACTTCCTGGTGAGAATTACCTTAGAAAGACCCAGTGCCCCTCTGTCCCACGTGTCTCAGAGAGGAGGGTATGGTGAGGGCTTCAGAGATGCATGTACTGTGCACAAAAACCAAACTTCTAAATATTTCATGATAACTGAACTTAGTTCTTAAGTTCCCATCTCTGGCAATTGTGGAAACCACCTTACCAGCCACTTCAAAATCTTTCTCCACCTTTTTGGGGTAAGTCCTCCATTTTTTTCAGGATTTCCCCCTTCCCCACTGAGTGATCATGGAGTGGGAAATGCCTACCATCTTGCATCAACTTTATACTTTCTTTCTTCTTGATAGTCAAAACCAGACTTTTTGCTTTTAATTCCAAAAAAATATTTTCACTCTCCCAAAACTGGTTTTTAAGAATATTTGTTTTAAAGATTTATTTATCTGAGACAGAAAGAGAGATGGGGGATGGGGAGGAGACAGAGGAAGAGAGTCTTCAACAGACTCCATGCTGACGTGTGGCTCAATCCCATGACCTGAGCTGACACCAAGAATCGGATGCTTAGCTGACTATCCCACCCAGGTGCCCCTTAAGAATATTTTCTGAGGTTGCCTGAGTGGCTCAGGAGTTGAGCATCTGCCTTTGGCTCAGGTCATTCATGATCCTGGGATCGAGTCCCTCATCACGGTCCCTGCATGGAGCCTACTTCTCCTTCTGCCTATGTCTCTGCCTCTCTCTCTGTGTCTCTTACAAATAAATAAATAAAATCTTTTTTCCGTTTTAAATAATATTTTCTGAAACATTCTTTGAGTTTTTTATTTTGTGGAGTTTGGGTTTTTTTTTTTTGTTTTTTTTTTTTTTGGCTTTTTGGGTTTGTTTTTCATTTTTTTTCTTTGAGTTTTTAAAACACTATTTCCTAGGTGACAACCTTGTTCTCAGAGCTCTCTGACCTGCCCTGAGGGCCTTTTGTATAGAAACTGATGTCTGAAGGGTAGAAAAAGCTACTGGATGCAAGAAGTACCAGGTAGTGATTGGGGGCAAGAAACTCAGCCAATTATCTCACATAGTATCTGGCCACATTCTGTAGGGCCTCTTCTCCATAATGACACTTACTTTCATGCCCTTAGGGAAATTAGAAACTACTTGTATTTTCTTGACAAAGAAACTTAGATTCAGAGGATATAAGTAAGTGACTTGCCCAGAGTCATACATAAAATCACGAGTAAAAAATTTTATGACATCGGACCTAGCCTAAGATAAAGCACTTAAAAAAAATTCCCAGGTAAGGCATACAAGAGATACCACATCTTCTCCCTCAATCTCAGCCCATCAAAACCCAAGGGAAAGGGTGACGCTCAGACTGGGGAAGGGCTGACCCCTCACCTTCTGGATTCACACTCTGTCCATCTGGTGTGGGCCTACAGATCTGCATTCTGTAAAAGCTTCCCAGGTGACTGTGCAGGTCAGCAGGGGTAGGGGAGCCCAGGCCAGGAGGACAGAGAGAAGGAAGGAGGCAGGGGAGGGAGGCTGGCCTGCACGCACCACAGGAGGGGGCTCTGCCCCTTGCACAAGAGGCCAAGTGCCATGGTTGCTTGATCCCTTCTTGGTCTAGGTTGAGCATGAGCCAAAACTTGGGTTACTACTTCCCCAAAGGCAAACACCAGAAGGCCTGGAACTGGTGGAATCTAACTCTTCATGTCCACGCACCTCCTGTCCAGTCCATCTCCTTGAAAATCAACCAGTACATCAAAGTACAAATAAGGAGCCAGGATAAGATCGCCTTCTGCTTCCGACACCAAAAGAAACACGTGTGCTTAAACCTGGGCACCAAGTACAAGGTAAGGTCTCAACTCCCTCTGCCAGGCCAGCACCCACTGGGCCAGGCCACAGGCCTCCCTCTGGGCCACATTCTGCATCACTGCAACCCACAGAGAACACGGCCACCTTCGCTGACCTGATGCTCCACAAAAGCGTTCATTTAACTTCTGAGCACCTCAAGGTGTGAGCTGAGGAAACAGACATCCTCAAGGAGCCCAGCCGCAAGCCAGACAAAAAAACCCCAAAGATGTCAACATGTGTTTTCTCTCTGACTCCCATCAGCCCTGTCAGTTGGCAGGAACAGAAACCAGGAGGAAGGAAATCTATGTCCGCAGGCCTGCCACTGGGGTCCTCTTCTCTTCTCTCCCAACACACTCATCTCAACATAAATGAGACCCTGGAAGTTCAGGGAGCTCAGCCCAGGCCAGGCAAGAAAGTAGCAAAGTGTGTTCATATCCTAGGGCTGCAGGACAAATTACCACAAACTGGGTGGCTTAAAACAGAAACTTATTCTCTCACAGCTCTGGAGGCCAGAAGTCTGAAATCCAGGTGTCAGTAGGGCCACACTCCCTCCAGCCGGCTCCAGGGGTGAATCCTCCCTTGCTCCTCTCAGCTTCTGGTGGTCCTGGGCGTCTACTGGCTTGTGGAGGCATTGCTCCTATCTTCTACAGTCACACAGCCTTCTTCTCTGTGCCTCCTGGGTGTCCAGTCTCCCTCTCCTTTCTCTTATAAGGACATCAGACATCGAATATAGGGCCCGCCCTAAGTCCAGGATGACCTCACCCTGAGATCCTTCAATTAATTACATCGGCAAAAACTCTCTCTCCAAATACAGTGACCTTCACAGGTCCTAGGGATTAGGAATCAGACGTACCTTTTGGGGGCCACCGTTCAACCCACTACAAATGGGGAGTGTGCATCCTGAAGTTCTGATTGAGTAGACAAGAAGGAAGGCTCCTGAGACCCTTCCCTAGTCCCAGAGCTCAGGAGAGGAATAGGCTGTCCTTGCCACCCCCCCCCCCCCCCGCAACACACAAGGCAGGCCTCATGCACTTTTTATGCCCATTATTGTCATAAAATGTACACCACATTGTTGTAAGGCTTAAATAAGATAGTGTGCATGAAAACATTTCATAAGGTGGATACACAAACCAAACATACTGGTACGATCCTTTATTACTTCTCCCTCCAGGAGGCCCTTTGCTCAGCCTCTATAGGCTACAAACCAAGGCAGAAGTTGGCCTAGAGGTGGCTTCCCTGGGGAGCAGTGCCTCATCCCAGCAAAATCCAGACATGCTCCAAGGGAGCCCAAGCTGGAAGTGGGACCCACTGGCAGACACTGTGGATGGCTTCTTGGCTGTGATAGGGCCTCGGCCTCCCTCTGTCCCTGTGGTAGGAATCCACAGGGAGAAGCCAGACACTCCCAGGAAGACACAAGGCAGGCCATACAGAGGCCCAGGAGCTGGTAACCCTCTGGTTAGGGGTCAGGCATGAGTGTGTGGCCTCAGCTCCCATCTCTGTAGCAGTGCTGTCACAGGCCCAGGCCAAATGAGTGAAGTGATGCTGGTGGGAGGGCTGAGAGCATAGATTTGCCCTGGAGAGACATTGCAGGGAAGACTTGGTCCTGTCAAAGGGACTCATCCTGGGGTGGGAAGCATGATGTCCAGGCAGCAAGTGTCCTCACCGAGCCTTCTGTGAATTCCCACAGTTCATAATGCCAGAGGTGCTGAGTGCAATGAGGCAGAAAGCCATCCTGGAGGTAGAATGTGGTTCAACTGCTCGGAAGATACAGGTCCTCCTGGGGAAAATGAGTAGGATCCTCAACTTCCTGACCATCCCTGATTTGGAAAAATTGATAGAGGACGCCCAGATTGTGCCAGTACAGCGCCTGGAACTGAAAAACAACCCTCACCTCCCAGAGTAAAGCAGTCACCAAACTGGGCTTCTCCAGCAACCGCTGAACCTCTCAGGAAACAGGAGCACCAAGGAAAACCCCAAAGCCCTATTTATATCTTTTGAGTATTGATTTGTAATTTGGACCTATCACAGCTCCTTGGTTTGAGAAAACAATCTGTGGCTGGCCGCAGAAAAAAACATAATCAGCCCTGACCTGAGAGCTCCGGAAGTAAGCCGCTTCAGGAGGCAGCAATACATGTCAACACCTGTCCCGCGTGCTTCCACTGGTCACTTGAACGCAGAAGCTCTTTTGCAGCCTTCCTGTACTCGGGTTGACTCAGGACCCAGGCTGTCTCAAGGCCTACCTGTGCCAGTTGTTGGCTATGTGGCCTTGGACAAGTAGCTTTATGCCTTAGTTTCCTCGTCAGCAAAACTGGGTCTAGATATCCCCGGAGGTTCTCAGTGACCCTCCCCTCATCACAAACACCCGTCTCCCACGCCTTCCCAGGCGGAGGGAGACCCACACACAGCAAGCCAACATCAAGCTACAGCAGGTCCCCTACACCGGGGGCTGGTCGGGAGCCCAAAAGGACACACACTAAAAAAAAAAAACCTTCCGCTAGTTGGGGCCTTTTTTTTTTTTTTTTTTTTTTTGTAAGATTTTATTTATTAGAGAGAGAGAGGCAGAGACACAGGCAGAGGGAGAAGCAGGCTCCACGCTGGGAGCTTGACGTGGGACTCGATCCTGGATCTTCAGGATCAGGCCCTGGGCTGAAGCGGCGCTAAACCGCTGAGCCACTCGGGCTGCCTAATTGGGGCCTTTTTGCTCATGGGTGACAGTCCCCAACTCGCGCAGGTAAAGGAAAACAGGAAATGAGTCACCTTGAAGGAAGGTGCAGTGGGTCCCAGGAAAGGATCGGAGGGAGGGAAGCCGCCGAAAGCTAGGGGGACTTTCGTCCTCCTCGTCCTGAAGACGCCATCTGCGCGCCTCACATCACGTGGCTTTGCTTCCCCGACGTCGCTGCAAGACCCCAGAGGTCACCAACCGGCCTCCTCAGGAGGCCGCTCCGGGCGCAGCCCCACGTGGGCCGGAAGGGCGGAGTTAGGTCTTGACGCCTGCGCACCGGGTGCACGCAGAAGTTTCTAGAAAAAGCGGGCACTCGGGCGCTGGGCGGCCGTGTGGCGTGGCCTTCACGCCGCCCGCGACACCGCCAACTTCCCAGGATGACCCGCGCCGCAGCCCTAAACCAAGACCGGAAGGGAAACCCCTTCCTCGCAGTCAGCCCTGGCAACCGGCCGTGACCCCGACCGCGACCCCGGAGCCTGCCGCCACCTTCGCGGCCCGGCTCCCCTGCTCTCCTCACGTCGCCACCGTGCAAGGCAAGGAGCCCGACGCCGCAGGGCACAGAAGCCCTTACCAGCCGCTGGAGGGGAAAGCTTCTAAGAAGGTCTCAGCAACAAGCAAGTCCTCCCCTCCCCCCCACGCTTGTGGCCGCTTGTTGCCGGCACCGCGCTGGCCCGGTCGTGTCCTCAGGCCCGCGGAGGACCGTGGAGGACCACGGAGGGTCGCGGGCACGCCCCCCGGCGAGGGGGCCACCACCCCAGCCCGCAAGCTGTGCCCACTTGGGCCGAGCAGCCAGCCCGTCTCCTTACCTGTGACAGGAGGGCAGTCACCGGGCTCACCTCAGACGCACACACCCGGGGGGGGGCGAGCGGAAGCAGCGCCTCCGCCCACAAGGCCCTGCGCTCGGCCTTCCGCCGCGTGGGTTCTCGCGAGCTCCAGCCGGTTCCCACGCCGACCTTCCTCCTCTCGCGAGGGCGAGGACATGTTCACGAACTTGCAGAGCTGGTCAGCAGGCGGCCTCGCGGAGGGGGTTTTGAGGTTGTTTTGTTTTTTTTGTTTTTTTTGTGTGTGTGTGAGAGAGAGAGAGAGGCAGAGACACAGGCAGAGGGAGAAGCAGGCTCCATGCAGGGAGCCCGACGCGGGACTCGATCATGGGACCTCGGGGTCACGCCCTGGCCCGAAGGCGGATGCTCCCCCGCTGAGCCCCCCCTCCGCCCCCAGGTGCCCTCGCAGAGGTGTTTGGTTTGGTCAGCCCCCTTTTTAAAATCTTTGGCTGCCGACATTTAAAAGACCAGAGACTTCACATAGGAGTAACGGGGGCTATGCACCAGCGTCACCAGAAACAGGACAGAGTCACACGGTAATCAGGGGCTTTGCACAAGGGAAAGCGAATCACCTCCCAGACTGGGAAGGAAACCAGGCCGCCAGCCGGGTGGCCGGGAGGTGCGCGAATGGAGATCCCACCCTCCGCACGCCCGCGGGAGGCCCACGCTGGGTGCCCGCCACAACACAAACTTGCTGGGCGTGCTTCTGGAACCCGGAGGTGCGAGAGCTTCCCTCCAGGGGCGCGAGGGGGGGCCTGTGTTTGTTCCAGCCTCGCCCGCTTCTGGTGGGTCCTGGACTTGAGGCAGCACACCCCAGACCTCACCCGGCCTTCTCCCTGCCTCAAAGTCCTTTATTTATAGGGACACCAGCCACACTGGATAGGGCCTGGTCCGCCTCGGTAGGGCCTCATCTTGACTAATTACATCTGCAACAACCTATTTCCAAATAAGGTCACGTTCCCAGGTACTGGGGTTAGGACTCCAACATAAGAATGCGCGGGGTGGGGGTGGGAGGGCATAATTCCACCTCCACCTGTAGCACCCTCTACGCGGCATACCCTGGGCCCTTCCCATCATTCTATCTTCAGTGACTTGGCAGGAAGAGGTGCTTCTCCTGAAAACGAAAATGAACTAAGTTGGGCTGTTTAGGAATACCAACCTGTTCAGTTGCACACAACCCAAGGGTTCCCTGCTGAGTGACAATCAGTGAGCACCCAGAGGCAAATGGAGCCTTGTCCAGTGCCCACAACATTACTAATTAATTCAGTCACTAATTAGGGCATGCAGCAAATACACACTGAGCTTTCACCAAGTGCTCAAGGCCCAAAGAGGAAAGAACAGGTTGTCTGCCTCCAGGGGAACTACAGAGACATCAGAGCAAGCAGTAGCAAAACCACAAAAGTGCGGCTTTGTGGAGAAGCACAGCAAAGCAGAGTCCCTGGCTGAGAGGGAAGGGACTGCAGAACAAAGAGGAGTGGAGGTGAGGGACAGGCTGCAAGTACCCAGGACAGAGGGAAGAACCTCAAAGAGCCCCCTCATCCCCCCACCAGCACCAAGGCTGAGGACAGAGCTGGAGCTGTGGCCTGCTGGCTGGTGGGGAATTTCACTGGAGTGCTGGGGAGCTGCAAGCTTCCCATGAGGACACCAGGAAGAGCACTGTACAGCGAGTGTCCCCAGACCCCCACACGCTGCCACAACTGCCGTGCAGAAGGAAAGAAAGAGGTTTGAGCAAGAGTCCCCTTTCCCCGTGCCCGGCAGCGTACCTCCAGCACCCTACAAAGCCTAACTTTGCACCTGCTTGCAAAGGAGCTATGTTCTCAGGGTCCAGTTCCAGAGTCTTGAGCTGAGAGGCTGTAAATCAATAGCTGGCACAGAGACTGTCTTCCTGAACCTGTCCCAAGACGAATGTGGTTGTGGTGGTGACACCAGGACCCTGCTACAGCACTGGAGTCTACACTATCTCCTGCTTTGAAGAACTATATACATCCGTGGTATTTCCTGCTCTTATCCCTCTGGTTCTCTGAGCCTCTGGTCTGTCCCTACCCAGTCCCCCATTTCCTCTGGGCAGAGCCCTTTCCTGCCAAGTGACAGTGATGTCTCCTGTTGTGTGCACTTGGAAGGACCTGGACAGGTCCAGAGGACGAGGAGTGGGGAGTCGAGGCCCGAAACACAGATGGGCAGGGGTCCCCATGCTGGCAGATTGTCAAGCTGCTGGCCAAGCCACCCGCAGGACAGAAGTGCTCCAGAGAGCAAGTGACAAAGTTCCTCTTTTCTGAGAAGCAACATTCTCTCACCAACCAATGAAAGATTCTCTACGGCCCGAAGGTTGACTATTCTTTCTTTTAAGGTAATAAATAGCAGAAGAGAATTTACAGATACGGGATTGGTGGGGATCCCTGGCTCAGGGTGGCCTGGGCCTTTGGCCCAGGGCGTGATCCTGGAGACCCGGGATCGAGTCCAACGTGGGGCTCCCTGCATGGAGCCTGCTTCTCCCTCTGCCTGTATCTCTGCCTCTCTCTCTCTCTGTCTCTCTCATGAATAAATAAAATCTTTAAAAAAATAAAAATAAAAAAATAAAGATATGGGATTGTTAAACCAGGGAGAAAATAAAAACTCATTTTTATTGCTACTTCCCTAACATTAAATTACCTTCCAACTAATGAAGCATTAAGAGGCTTAAAAAAAAATGTCTTGGGATCCCTGGGTGGTGCAGCGGTTTGGCGCCTGCCTTTGGCCCAGGGCGCGATCCTGGAGACCCAGGATCGAATCCCACATCGGGCTCCCAGTGCATGGAGCCTGCTTCTCCCTCTGCCTATGTCTCTGCCTCTCTCTCTCTGTGACTATCATAAATAAATAAAAAAACTTAAAAAAAATAAATTAAAAAAAAATGTCTTTCCACAATAATATTCTTACAAAAAAATCCATACAGCCCAAGTAAAACTGGGGAAGCGTGAACAGCCCAGTGGTGGAGTGTACCAGGGTTGACACCCTGCTTGTGATGTGTTCTACTTTCACAAGAGTTACCACTGGGAGGAACTGGGGAAAAGAGACACGGGATCTCCTTAAAACTCTCTTCTTAAAACTGCATGTGAATCACAAGCTAACTCAATAAAATTTTCAATTAAAAATTTGTTTTTAAAAAGAATCCATACACAGACATATAAGGACAGAATAGGAAGCAAAAATCTTTATTTTTAAAAAAATTCACATTTATTAAAAACAGCAATTTCTAGCCAAATAATATAAAGCATCTTAAATTAATTTGAAAGTATGTACACTTTTTGTATAAGTAAACACTTGAAACTGTACAGATTTAAACAAATACTCATTTAGCCTACAAGTTGGGTCACCATCACCTACTCAGTACTTTGTAAGCTGTTTGAGTGTTTCAGAAATAAAAGATTCAAAACACAAGAATGAGTGCCATCAAATATTTTTATCCTTAAGAACGCAGCCTGCTCTGTACATCAAATTAAATCAGTCACAGTATTTGTATAATAATCATGCCCTCATTTCTTTGGAAAGGCTATTTAAAAAATCAAATGTACATATAATACAGAAAACAGGATATTTTACAGTTTATTTCATTAAACATGTATTTAAAATAGTAAGTGGACGTAAATACAATCTTCCTGATTCATCATTTCATGTCAAAGAATGAATATGGACCCTCTTTACCTTATACCTTCCCAAAATAGACTGTCAAGCCACATTCATCACCGATTTAAAAGGAGCTAAAGAACACGTGACCTGTTTAAAATGACAGACATCAGGATATGTAACCTATCTACACATTGCAAGAGTCTGCTTTATGGGGAAGACCTCTCTGCAGAATGAGGTCAGCTGGCTACATTCTAGAACCCTCTTTTCAGTGTTCATCCCTAGATAGTGTTTGAGTAACCCAAAATTCCTTCTGAACCGAAAAGCAGCTTATGTTCCCAAGATCAGAGGCAAAACCAATCCACTCAGCAAGTAGATTTCTGTAGGAAAACTCATAGATGTGTGTAATATGTGACAATCCCTGATATAATATGGTAGATTTCAAGGGGTAGACCATCTTCATCCTCCTAATCTTTGTTAGTAAAATGTATCCTGCGGTGACAGGGCTAGAGCCCCACAAGGCTGGTACACGACACAGCCAATGAGTAAAAGTGGGACAAGAAAGTGTTCACTTTTCAAAGAACTACCAAAACTAAAGGCAGTGCCCAGAAAGCTGGTAGCCCTAAGCTTCGTGCATGAAATATACTATTCCTTAGGTTACCTTCTCTCCCTTACGTACCAGACTGAAGACACCTTAATTGGTGCTTCCCACTCACAAACACAGACTGTGGTACCGTGACAATTCTCATTAAAGATACTGTGCATATCTATTATAAGGAGGCTCCAACCCCTGCTTTTGAACGTTCTGCACCTGAATTCAAGGAGTACAGACACCGGGACCATACACGAGGTCCTTGCACCTCAAAACCACCTCATATCAAACACACAGAACACCCCAGATTCCCAGGAAATGTGTTCTCAGACGCACCCCATCTACTCCAAACAAAACTTCAAAGTGATAGGAGAAACATTTCATTAAATATAGCATAGAAATAAGATTTCTGGAAGTAAAAAATAGCCACCGTGGAATCTCTGTGGCTCAAAGTATTGCAGTGTTTCGTGCTTTGACAAACCTTACTCGTAGAAGCTTTCTAATGAACGGTACTTCTGTAAAGTTCTTCTCTGCACTACTTATTGTAACCTACTTTCATTGCACATCTTTTGCTAAGAACCATTTCCCCACGCGCCCACCATAGCTACCTCTAAAAAACTCATGTTTCTCGTGACCTTTTAAAGAAGGCAGTTCGCACACTCCCAGATTAATCTTTGGCATTTTGATGTTTTTGAAAGGGAAACACCGATCTTCCAAACACTTTGCTTATACTTCATCGTGCAGCCAGCAGTGAGCAGCACGGCTGTGGTTCTCAGGGCCATTCCCACATACAGTTCCGCAGCGTCCTGCAGGCCCCGGACTCCTCAGCCCACTCCAGCCGCGCAGACACTGACGCGCGGCCTGGCCGGCCGGGTTATTTACAAACTGACAGCAGGAGGTTCAGCTGAAAAGCCAAAGGAAAGGCTACGTTAGCTCTGCCATCAAATACCAAACTTGAAGTGCTGTTTAGATCCTCAAAAACAGAATGAGAGAAAAAGTTTAGGATTTTTAAGAAGTCAAATGAACACGGCTGGACTCATTTGTGCAGTGGCACCCTGTGAGGGGGTCACACTCTATCACTGAATCGAGGCCCTCAACTTACTTTGAATCCAATGAAAATGACAGGAAAAAAAAAAAAAACTACATGCCAAACTAGACCAAAAAACTACATACCATACCTATCTCTATCCCTGAGAAGAGACAGAAACAGATCTAAATTATCACTTGCACCTTTTCCTGCGCAGAGTGTATTGTGGGAAAGAGTTGTGTGTATGCTGAATTCTTTGAATGATTATTTTTAAATGCATAACAGGCCAAGGAGTGAACTTCAGCTCAGTCACTAACTCTGATGACCCCTGGAGCACCCTGCCCACTCTGTACAGGAGGGCAGGCAGGACATGGAGCTGGCACCTGAGAGAAGCAGAGAAACCCACCATGGGACAGGGTAGGTGTGCAGTCTGCACACCACAAATCTATTACCCAGGCCCTAGAAGACATGCGGTTAAATGAAC
Organism: Canis lupus baileyi; assembly: GCF_048164855.1. Taxonomy (NCBI): domain Eukaryota; kingdom Metazoa; phylum Chordata; class Mammalia; order Carnivora; family Canidae; genus Canis; species Canis lupus. The sequence continues at coordinate 55,892,066 of NC_132854.1, read as the reverse complement.
CTGGCAGTAAACCCTCCTACACAGTACAAACCATTTTGGTGATCAAAATAACTGCCCCCCTAATCTCTTCTATAAATTTGTACTCCCAGTGAGAGCGACACAACATCACCTCTGTGTTTTTCCTGCCAAAAATAAAAAACTTCAATCTAATCATGACAAAATAGACAACACCAAATTATAGGGCATTCTACAAAATAACTGGCCTGTCAAGGTCAAGAAAGCCAAAAAGCCTACAGAGCTGCTCTGGGTTAAAAGAAACTAAAGAAAAGTGAGACCTGAAAGCAACACGTGGCCTGGATGCTGGACCTGGAGAGAAGTATCTGTAAAGGACATTATCAGGACGCCTGGGTGGCTCAGCGGTTAGGCGGTTGCCTTTGGCTCAGGTCATGATCCCGGGATCTAGGATCGAGTCCCACATTGGGCTCCTGTGGGGAGCCTGCTTCTCCCTCTGCCTGTGTCTCTCATGAATGAAGAAATCTTTTTTTTTTTTTTTAAAGGACATTATCACGACACTCAAGGAAATCTGAACATGACCTAGACCATAGCATCAATGTTAGATTTCCTATTATGATCACCATGGGGCGGGAGGTAGGGTCAAAGAATTCCTTGTTCTTGGGAAGTACACGGAACTATATCCAGGTAAAGGAGCACAGTGTCTCCCAACTTCCTCTCAAATTGCTTTAAAAATGGTGGTGGGAGAGGAGAAGGAAAAGATAATAATGATAAGAGTGAATGAGTAAGGTGTAAACAACTGGGTAAAGTTCCTTATTACCATTCTTGCATTTTTCCTGTAAGTTTAAAATTATAACAAAATTAAGTTACCAAAAAAATCTGTACTGGCATATATTGGATCTTAAGAAAATGGGTCATAAACATTCAATTTCTAGGGAAATTTTTTTTTTTTTTTTTTTTTAGGCAAGCTCTATGTCCAACGTAAGGCTTAAACTCACAACCCCAAGACCAAAAGTTACAGGCTCCGCCAACCGAGCCAGCCAGGTGCCCCTCCAGGGAAATTTAAAATGGGAGAGAAAGGGTTCCCTTTAGCAATGATGTACAAGATCAGAAGACAAGGCTCTGGTTCCTACCCTGTGAGGAACTCAACCAACTTACTTAAACTTTCAGGGCCATGGCTACTTCATCAATTAAAAGGGGCAAATATTTTCAAGGGAAGATTAAATAAGATAATACATGTCAGATCCTTAGAACAGTGCTTGGCAGCAGGCAGCAGTCAATAATACCATGTACTGGGGTGCTTAGTTTGTTAAATGTCTGACTCTTTGATTTTGGCTCAAGTCATAATCTCAGGGTCATGAGACTGAACACTGTTGTCAGGCTCCGCACTCAACAGGGAGTCTGCTTGAGATTCTCCTTCTCCCTCTCCTTCTGCCCCTCCCCCGCTGCTTTTTCTCTCTCGTTCTCTCAAGTAAAAATCTTGGGGGGAAAAAAAGATTCTCTCTCTCTCACTCTGCCCCTCCCCCTGCTTGCTCTCTAAAAAAAAAAAATCAGCTATCATTATTATCTGGAAAAGATGGTTCTGAAAGGGGATCAAGGCACAGAATGATGGTCTATCAGTGTTTCTCGAATCATAGGCTGTAATCCACTGGTACATTCATGAGAACAATGTAGTGGTTCCCTATAACCCAATGGTTCCTGTAACCCAATGTAGTGGTTTCCCTATCAAATGAATAGGGAAAAGAAGAGCAAAGCAATTTGGGTTGTACATAATGTGATTGATTACTGTCAAACTTTTAATTTACAAATATATACACATATACTAAAACACGTATGTTGCTGGCAGTAGTCGGCAGGAGCCCAGAAACCCTGCATGTTCTTGGCAAGCCCCACCTGACTACTCTCATCTACACGCCTGCAACTGACTGTAACTGGAAGAAAAACAAACAACCATGCTGACTGGTATCTCTTGGATTCATAACCACTGAACTCAACTGAGCCTTTCTCCCCAAATCTTTAGCACCTCCTCCCTTTTAGTGGTGACTCTGCTTCCTGTTTCACTCACAGGCACGAAGCAATCAGATGAGAACTTCCATGAGGCCCTATCATGTCCACCATCTCCCCACGTGTGCCCACACACTGACTTTCTTTCCTTTGCAACTGAATACCCCCACCCCCGTGCACCTAAACAAAGGCTCCACTCCCCAACTGTTCCTGAGATTCCATCCCCCCCTTTGCTATTCAAGGACATTGTTCCAGCATCAATTTTTCCCTCTCTAAAAACTCCTCATGAATATAGAACATGCATTTTCCCTTATCTTTAAAGGAAGAAAAAAAAATGGAAAAAGATAATCCAGTAACAAATAAAAGCAAGAGTTATTTATAGAGCAAAAGAAGGAAAAGGCTGGAGGGGGCTGAAAGGGAAGCAAGATGCCTCCAATTCTACCTTTTTCTAGAATTCTGACTTGGGAACCATGTTAATATTTTATATAAGAAAACAAAATTAAATCAAAATGGTGGCAAAAAAATCTCTAAGTACTGAAAACAAACCTAACTAGGTATCAAGTTAGTGGTATAATCACACAGAATATGATTACTCCAAATTACTTACTAAAAAAGAATTTTAGGGACGCCTGGGTAGCTCAGCGGTGGAGCGTCTGCCTTTGGCTCAGGGCATAATCCCAGAGTTCTGGAATCAAATCCCACATACGGCTTCCCACCTGCATGGAGCCTGCATCTCCCTCTGCCTATATCTGCCTCTCTGTGTCTCTCATGAATAAATAAAATCTTTAAAAAAAAAAAAAAAAGAATTTTAACTATAATCCTGGAACCACAGACACATCCTGACCCATCTATCCATACAAAGGACTACATAAAGCCATAAAAAAGAATAAAGTTCTAATACATGCTACAACATGGAAGAGCCTTAAAACATTCTGATAAGAGAAAGAAGCCAGTCATAAAAGGCCATGTATTGTATGATTTTGTTTAATGAAATGTCCAGAAGAAGCAAATCCATAGAGACAAAAAAATAAATTATAGAAGATGGAGGAATGGGGAATCTGCTAATGGGTATGAGGTTTCTTCTGGGGGGAAATATGAAAATATTCTGGACTTAGCAGTGATATTACACAACTTAGTGAATATACTAAAAACCCACAGACTGTCCACTCTAAAAGGATGAGTTTTATTGCATGAGTTCTATCTCAATTAAAAAAAAAAAAAAAAAAGACCCTATCTCCCCTCCAGCTATACCTTTTCTCTCCCAATGTGGTAAAACTCCCAAAAGACTCACCCACACTCACTGCCTCCAGTCCCTTCCTTCCCCAAGCTCTCCACCAACTCTGACTAGGCCCCCACAACTTACCACTCTCTCCTACACCCTCTAGTCCTTACATATATAAAACTCCTAAGCTATACCAAACTTAAAACTGGAAATAAAATACCCTCCATAGCACCAGCCTACTCCTAATAGATAACACGGACTCAATAAAAACTTGCTGGCTGAACTGAATACATGAATGACAGTAAACACAGGTTGAGCTCTGTATTCAGTTCTTTAAATTTAAGAAGAGAAAAAACAAATACTTCTAACATTGAATCGCTAAAGTTAACTTTTTTTCATGTGAAATGTGGGCCTCTTATCATGCATACTGCAAATAATTCAGCAACCTAAATACCATTATTTGAATCTTTCACAAACAGTTCATGCATGTTAAACACAGCAATTTTCAATAGCAGAAAAGATTAAAAAGCAATTAAAAATTATAGTGTCATCACTAAAAGAGAGCAATTCAAAGTCTGAATTCTTGCTCATCAGAATAAAATAATGTACAATTTTTTTTTTTAAAGATTTTATTTACTTATTCATGAGAGAGAGAAGGGGGGGGTGCAGAGGGAGAAGCACACTCCATGCAGGTAGCCTGACATGGGACTTGATCCTGGGTCTCCAGGATCATGCCCTGGGCCGAAGGCAGCACTAAACCGCTGAGCCACCCAGGCTGCCCAAGTACAATTTTTTAAATTAAAATAAATACATGATTTCTCAAAGACATTACCTACTCAAGTAAAATAACCAAGAGGGAATAATAAAAGTAATAGGATCTTTAGATGATGGGATTTACCTGTTCCATAGAAGGACAAGCAATGATCTGGACATCTTCAGGGCTAAACTCTTCCTTTAACAAAACATGGAACTTCTGGAAGACTTGCTGAATATTATTCTTAGAAAGAAGAAGAGGCAATGTCATTAAATGAGTCACCAGAAACATATGAGCACATATGAAATACAGATTTTCTTAAACATGAAGCATTAAGAATGTTAAATCTTAGAAGGACAAACAGTGTATATTCTCATTCATTTGGGGAATATAAATAATAGTGAAAGGGAATATAAGGGAAGGGAGAAGAAATGTGTGGGAAATATCAGAAAGGGAGACAGAACATAAAGACTCCTAACTCTGGGAAATGAACTAGGGGTGGTGGAAGGGGAGGAGGGCGGGGGGTGGGGGTGAATGGGTGACGGGCACTGAGGGGGACACTTGATGGGATGAGCACTGGGTGTTATTCTGTATGTTGGTAAATTGAACACCAATAAAAAATTAATTTATTAAAAAAAAAGAATGTTAAATCTTTTCTTTTTTAATTTTCATTTAAATTCCAGTTAGTTAACAGTGTTATATTAGTTTCAGGTATAAAATATAGCAATTTAGCACTTCCATACATTACCCCATGCTCATCACAACCAGTATACTCCTTAATCCCATCACCTATTTCACCCATTTCCCCTACTCATCACCCCTCTGGTAACTATTAGTTTATTCTCATAGTTGAGAGTCTGTTCTTGGTTTGCCTCTCTAAGAATGTTAAATCTTAATATTTGCCAAACAAGTGGAAGAAATGTATCTTTCATTGGATTACCAAAGACATGTAATTTGCACTTAATAATTCACATGCTAGCACAACCCGACTAAGACTTACCAGATAATATTTCCTGGAAAAACTAAACTCTAGTAAGCCTTGTTCCCCCAGAGAATAATAAGAGCCTTCAGCAGCAATTCCTTACACAAAAGATAATAAAGTTCCCAGACACATAAAACATACTTTAAAAATCAACCAATGCCTTCAGTAAAGATGTGAGCTCAACACAGAGCTGGAAGTTATAAGCACTAAATTTGCTCTGACATTTAATCCCTCGGTGACCACTGCAAGTCATTTATTTCCACTACTCACCAGGAAAATGAAGCATAATTCCTGAAATGCTGCTTTCTCAAGTACTGGGCCACATTCAATGATAGGGTCTAGAGACGTACGTACTTATTTACTATTTTGTACTTTAAGGCCAAAATTACCTTGTTGCCAAAGGTAAGACAATAATTTATGACAAAGGATAGTGATTGGGGTGGGGGAGATACAATCAGGCAGTTGCTGGCTTTGTAAGCTTTTCAAGAATTACAGTGATCACCAATCCACTTTACTAGAATAGCATGCCAACACTTTTAAATGCCTTCAGGAAGAGGAAAATGGTAGACAAGGCAAGAAAACTTAAAGAGACTGGCTAACATTCAAATAAAATATCAAAATACTCACCCTAACGGGTTTAAACAAGATGAACTCTGTGTCTTTATTGGATAGGTACAACGACATACTTCTCAAAGTCAGAGGCAGCTTTGCTTTTATTGTCTTGTAGACACTTGTTACAAGGTCACTGACCTTTGCTGAAAAGAATTAACCTCATTAGTGTTACAAACAAAAAGAAACACTTCCGTTTTCATTCAAAGGGGAATAAAGGAAGAGAAAAAATGGCAGAAGAAAGGACTCTATTTCTCCCCAAATTTTCTTTCACTTTTCCTATTGATCAAGTTTAACCACAAGCCCTATAAACTTTCATTATCTACTGTATACAAAATTCTACTCCCAAAGGCTAGGGCAGCAAAAAACTCCAACACCCTTCAGGACACTCACAGGGGCTATATTATGGTGCCTTTGGAATTTAGAGAACAGTGAAGACAAAATAAAAAATGATTTGCAGATACTAGTAAGAATCATTTTATTATGAATGAGCTTTTTCACTCACAGCAAGAGATGCTCTCTTGTCTTGTAAGATCATTCTGAAAACATCCACACATATTTAATGATATCTAAAAATACATCTGTTACAGTCTTTTTTTTTTTTTTTTAAAGATTTCATTCAGTTATTTGAGAGAGCATGAGTGAGAGGAGCAGCAGAGGGGGGGAGAGAGAGGGACAAGCAGACTCCACGCTTGAGCACGGGGTTTGAAGCAGGGCTCCATCTCAGGACCTGAGCTGAAACCAAGAATCACTCAACTGACTGAGCCACCCAGGTACCCCCATCTGTTACATTCTTATACTGTATTATTAGAAAAGATACAGAATTCCAGAAAACTGTTAACTGAAATAATTATGTAGCCCAAGTATAGTGTCTGAAAAGAAGTACAATGGAAAAGAGTAGTGACCTTTATGAGGTCATTTAAAAGAGGAAACCACCTAGAAAGCTATGAAGAAAAAGACTGGTTAATAATTTTAAAGATCACTCATAATTAAAGAAATGTATATTAAAATAACTGAGGTATTTTAGGATTGGGAAAAATAACTAAGACTGTGAAGATCCACATTTGGTAAGGGTGTGCAGAAACAACCTTCTCATCCACTGCTCCCGGGAGTGTAAACTGGTTTAGCCTCTCTGGAGGGATATTCAGCAATGTCTAGCAAAACTGAAAATGCACATATATTCTGTCACTTAATACTACCACTACTAGAAATGTATCTATGGATATACTCAGAAAATACTAAGATCCATGTGTACAGGGACATTAAAGAATGGATGGGAAAAAGAACTAAAAAATACTTTATCTATTAACAGAATTATTAAAGAAATTATGCTAGAGTGATGCATTCCATGCATCATTAAATAGAATGCATAAAGCTGGATATGCCAGTACAGAAAGAGCTCCAAGACACAGAATAAGTAAAAAAGAAAAAAGGCAGAATTTAAAAAAAAAAGCAAGGCATATGGTATAATTTTATTTGTACAATATTTTTAAAGTCCATATAGGCTAGTACATATGTGGAATGACTGTGGAAAAGAGACTATTAATAGTGGCTACCTTTGAGAGGACTGGTTTGGAGCTGGAAAATAGAATTACTTTTCATCTTATACTTCTTCAAAGCTCAAATTTTATGCCGTATTAAAAACATTTTGTTTTAAGATTTTATTTATTTATCCACAAGAGACAGAGAGAGAGAGAGAGAGAGGCAGAGACACAGGCAGAGGGAGAAGCAGGCTCCATGCAGGGAGCCCAACGTGGGACTCAATCCTGGGTCTCCAGGATTATGCCCTGGGCCGAAGGCAATGCTAAACTGCTGAGCCACCTGGGCTGCCCTAAAAACATTTTTTTTAATTTAGAAGGGCTATGGTAGAGTAGGGTAAGAAAGTATCAAGGCTCTCAAGAAGAAAGAACAAACAATCCAGGAATTATTTTTCATAAAATAAATGGAAGTTCCCTTAGGGCACTTAATTCCATGGGCTCTGGTTCTATCCTCACTAACATACTTGAAAAATCCCCAAATCAATTTTCAGAGCTCTTGATAACCAAATGCTGGGTGTGAAGCCTAGTGAACAGAGGAGCCCTCTAAAGGCTCTTCATAAAGGTATATTTCTCAGAGTACATTAACAATTTGGCACCCTAATTTACGACTCAATCTCCTTTGAGTTTATAATCATGAAATGATCCCCAGGAACCTGATCAAGATGGCATGAACCAATCACCTTGGGTTTCTAGGGCCCTAGACAAGTCCCCTAGATTGTTCTCGATGCTCCTACACACTAAAGACCCAAACATCCCTGACATTTCAGCATGGGCTTCTTGTACTACAGATGAAGAAAAAGCAACTCCACAGCTCCATGAGGCTACATGGACCAGAAGATGCAAGAACTAAGTAAACTGAAGTGCCACTGCTCTATTTGCCAAGACCTCGGCCCTCAGAAAGACAGGAAATGGGTTAATGACAAAACAGCAAGCCCCACTGCAATCTGTCCCGTTGTTAGCTGCCCTCCATCTACTCCTGCTTTACTAGTGACTGTGCTAATAATGCCATAGAGTATAATACACCTAACACTGGGGACTCCAGTAGGATGCCATCTGAAAAAATGACAGTCCCTGTTTTGAGTGTGGAAAGAGGATCTTTCCACAGAAGAAAGAAAAGTATATTAATTATGCGTCAAGCCCCTGGGCTTAGCTGTATTAAGTACAGCTATGCCTGTTTGTTGGTTTCTACCTATTTTAAGAAAGACTGATTGCACCCAAGAGTTTCATTTATATAAACATTCAAAAGTAAAATCACCTCCTATTTCTAAATAGCCCTACAAGTGACTGAAATCTTGAGTCAAAGTCCTAATTAATCCAGAGGTGGTCAGAATGCTTTCCTGGTATTGTGCTGAGTTATGGAATGACAAGTCTGCTCCTGACTGTGAAAGGTCAGAACAGGTGGCTACTAGGGGCACCTGGGTGGCTATGTCAGTTAAGCACCTGCTGCCTTTGGCCTCAGGTCAGGATCCTGGAGTTCCGGGGCTCGAGCCCCTACAGGGAGCCTGCTTCTCCTTCTCCCTCTGCTCTTCCCCCCAGGAGTGGGCTCTCTCTCTCTCAAATAAATAAATTAAATTAAGGAGAAAAAAAAAAAAAAAAAAGAACTGGCTACTACTACCACAGCTAACTATGATTATAATTTATACTGTTGGGGCATCTGGGTGGCTCAGTTGGTTAGGCATCCGATTTTTGGCTCAGGTCATGATCTCAGGGTCATGAGATCAAGCCCTGTGTGGGGCTCTGCACAGAGCCTGCTCAAGAGTCTCTCTCTCCCTCTCCCCTCTGCCCTTCCCCACACCCATGCTTGCATGCTCTCTAAAAATTAATTAATTAATTAAGGAAATAAATTTCAAAAAGAATTTCCAGGGCTGCTTGGGTGGTTCAGTCAGTTAAAGTATCTGCCTTCAGCTCAGATCATAATATCAGGGTCCTGGGATTGAGCCAGCATCAGGAACCCTGCTCAACGGGGAGTCTGCTTTTCTCTCTGCCCCTCCCCCTGCTCCTGCCCTCTCCATCTCAAATAAATAAATAAAATGTTTAAAAAAAAAAAGAATTTCCAGTGTTATCAATAAAAGAATATTATTTTGTCTTCTGAGAGAATGTACTACTGCATCAGGTATGATCTCTGTCCTTGGTAAGATGATGAAGATTTCAATCTCACATGTGACACAAAAATTTAAAATAATGAAGACAGTAAAACATTTACTGTCTCCATCACAGGTAAACAAAAGGCCTAAAGCTGTCACAAAGTCTATTTGCAATAAAGCAAATCAATGTAAACCTATCTGACATCATCAAAGTTCATATTACAAATTTTTGAAATAAAATCCTATCTTCCATTCAAATACAACCAGTAATTCTGGACATTTACAAATCCTCCTATGAGAGGAGATGCACAGCTACTCTTTCAGGTTCTCAGTTCTAGTTCAACTTCAAATTAACCTGAGCCATTAATAACAGCCAAAAATTTTAGAATGACCTCAATTCTTTTTCTCAAAAGAAATAAATACCTAACAAAACAATAGATTCTTTCAACATGGAAAACCAATCATATAAAAACCTAACACTAGATTAGGTGCCTCTGGACAATTTTTTATGGATGCTAAACCTGTATTTGGATCTCTCTGTCAGCAAAAAGCTGCCCTACCAATACCAACTTGGATACAGCCTATCCATAATTAAAACACAATTCTTCTACCATAATTTTGCCCTTTTTGGTTTCAAAGGGTCTCTATCATGATATGGGCAAGGGAAGAGCCAGAAATACTTCCAAATCTTCCAAAATTATTAATTCTGGTTTAATGGTAATTTAAAATGCCAAAAATGAACCAAGAGTGACCCACAGAGTTATGACCCTAAATGTCCAAGGTCTAATGCTAAAGGCAGAAAGAAAGAAAGAAAGAAAGAAAGAAAGAAAGAAAGAAAGAAAGAAAGAAAGAAAGAAAGAAAGAAAGAAAGAAAGAAAGAAAGAAAGAAAGAAAGAAAGAAAGAAAGAAAGAAAGAAAGAAAGAAGAAAAGAAAAGAAAAGAAAAGAAAAGAAAAGAAAAGAAAAGAAAAGAAAAGAAAAGAAAAGAAAAGAAAAGAAAAGAAAAGAAAAGAAAAGAAAAGAAAAGGCAAGGCAAGACCCTCTGGCACAAAAAAATTTACATTTAGGAAAGAGTAAGATTGGGAACATCTCAAGCATATCTGCCAATCAGACAATGATACTGCTTCCAAACTCCCAACTGACACCACAATTTTTATAATGTTTTTCCGAACATTCTAAAAATGTTAACAGAAGATGTAACTTGCACAAAAGGTAAAACAAAATAATGACCCAACATTCTTTAACACTTGAGAACAATAGCATTCCCTCCATAATTTCAGACTACAATTTCATCAAAGCTCTAACACAATGAAAAGCAGGTGTGCAGAATCAAAGTGTTTCCATCTAAGCCACGTTTTATTTTTAACCCTGTGTATTTTTCTTTTAATTCATCTTTCCTCGGACTGCTTTTTGAAATGCAAGTAGTGCTGGCCCATTAAGACCTGTCAGCTCCAAACTGCATCTTGCTTCAACACAAACCACAGTAGAAGTAGGAAACCAACTCCAAGCTGTCAAAGACTATATAAATAAAACTTAATCAACATTCTAAAAAAAGAAATCCCAAATAGTAAAATGTTGACTACCTGGCTGTGCCCAAGGCTGCTGTGAAAGGGTATACTTGGGTCCACCCTGACTGGCCATCGTCTTTAATGCCGAAACCTGGTAGATGAGACAAAAAGAAAAACGTTTCTTCTTATTTCACAGCTTTCCAAGGATACACAACACCATCTGAACCTATTAAAACATGATGACAGTCAAATATGCAATCCTAAAAAAAAATGCATAACTCACAATCCTTCCAGCTAATAACATATTTTAGCAAAAGTTCTTTCATGATTTCAGGGCATATGCTGTCTTGCAAAAAAAAGAAAAAAAACCCACCACCAATGTCCTGATTCAGTCTGAAACATTTTAGAGAAAGAAGACAAACTGAGGACCTAGGGAAATAAGAACACGGAACAGGGCTCTTTTTAAGTGGACTATTATTTCAACATTAAATTATTATTGTATGCTGTTAGAAAAATGTCACACCAGCAGGATAAAATCTCCTTTTCATATCTAGAGATTCTTTTCATTATATCACAGACAGAGAGAATGTTATGAAAACAAGATTTTCAAATAGCATCAAAAGACATACTTGACCAATTAGTCTAAGGCAGGCTTGGATGCCTATCTTTTATTCATCTCCCTTTCTATCCTCAGCCATCACTACAGAGAAGGAAACCCAAAAAGTACATCCGGCTGCTTGGACAAGCTTGCTCTTAAGATAGCAAATTGTGGTGGGGCTAAGGTATAGTTGGGGAAGGTGAAGGACAGAAACTGCATAAAACATTTTTTTAAATGGACTGTTAGGTGCCAAAGGTCCAGGCTGTGACCTTGGCCTCACTAGATAATCTCATTAGAAAAATTTGAGAACCAACACTTTTGATTAAAGGTGGCCAGAAAAATATTTAGGCAGAAGTTGGCACAGACAAAATACAATGTTAAGTCAGATCCAAACTTCCACTCCTTATAGACTTTTGCTGCCATGTATATAAAATCACCCCTTTCCTACTGTCTATCCTTCTCTGTATCTTTACTTTTTATAGTGAGATGCAACTTTTAAAAACAAATCATATGTATGATTATAGATTAGACAACGCTAAAAGAAAAACATGTTTGTGTATAGTATATGTTATCTGAAATCTTTTCCAACATAAATATATAAACATATGTCTACATTTCCAAAAATAGGAACACTGTGCTTTGACATCTTTTTTCCCCACTTAACTCTAATTTCTGGACATTGTTCAGTGTCCAACAGTTACATTTTATTAGTAATGGTTGCCTATTATTCCACTGATTGTTCCACAATCTGGCCAATTTCATAATGACATATATGCTATAGGTTTAGGCTTATTTTTATATTATTATGATTATTTTATTTTACATTATTTTTATATTAAAAACCAAGAAAAACTTCTATATCCATCTCTATTTACCACCTAGGTAATATACTTACCTTTAAGTTAAACTGCAAGGAGAATTTACTTCAAAAGTTTTCCCCAATTAGCCCTATCTTTCTCAAAAACCCTATGAAATGAACAAAGCCCCACTGTCTCATGGTAACACTGTAGTACACGTCATAATGTTACATATTTTCTATCCATGATTTCCCATTAGGTTATAAGTCTGTGAGAACAAAAATTAAATTTATAGGTCAAATTCTATTACATGTCTTACAATCAAGAAAAAATTTAAATTTATAGTGTTGCTAGAGGAAACTAATACTTCAGAGGAAATATTAAGAATAAACTTGCAGGGCAGGGCACCTGGGTGGGTCAGCTAGTTAAGCATTCGACTCTTGATTTTCAGCTCAGGTCACATCAGAGTTGTGAAATCGAGTCATGTGTTGGGTTCCACGCTGGTGCATGAAGCCTGCTTGAAGATTCTTTCCTTCTCCATCTGCCCCCCTCTCCCAGAATAAATAAACCTCCAATACTTTAGTAAATTACTTGGAAAAAAATGAATATTGTTAAATACAAGCCTGAGTCTTCAGCATAAGCTAACTGGTCCTAACATGGGGAAACACTTTAGCTTAGTTATCAACTTGAAAGGTACTTCCTTTAAAATGTTTTCATTCAGATTTTTTGCTAAAGCCAAACCTGCACTTCAAATTTGTCATATTTTCCTACAACATTTCTGCAGCATTTAAAGTACCATCACATATATGATCTTCTTTTGGTCTTCATATTAAGCTGGGAAGAGGGATACAGTAGCTCTCTCTCTCTGCTACAGAGATTAGAAAATCAAGGCTTGGAGAATCTACTTTGCCACCTTTTCACTCAGCAGGTGGCCAAAGGGGGGCCAGGGCTGAGCCTTCCTCACTGCTCTTTCTACCCTACCCATGATTAGTCTGACCCCTACTTAAGGGTTTGCTTCAAGCAATGTTCAGTATAATGAAATTCTAAAACAATAAAAAGTATCAATAGTTTTTGAGTTTAACACAAGATATTTGACCCAAATTATTTTCATATGAACTTCTACCCCTAACACTTAAAACAGTATTATATACTCCTTAGGGTTACTCAAATACTTAGAGAAAAGGTTATCTTTCAAGGAGCAGGAAATAGGACAATAGACAATGTATGTTCTTCTAGAATTTATTTTATTTTTCTCAAGAAACCTCATGAACTGTACCGAAAAAAATCAGGAAGGATGTTCACACCAGTCAGATTAAGAGTTTGTAGAAATGACTGTCTTAAGTATACTGAATCACTCTGTAAAACTTTTGTTTCTCAATCTGTGAAATGAAGAGGTTTTACTTACTCTAGGTGCCAGGGATGTAATGAGAATTAATGAAAACAAAGCATCTCAATAGGAGAGTCAAGGAACGAGCTACACAACCAAAAAGGCCAATTTACAGCAGGTAAAAGGGGACCAGAATCACACCCCTAGCTTTCTGCTCAAAAACAAGTCTTCAGACAGCCTAAGAATGTTCCCCTCACTCATAGTTTGTTTTATTATGCAAACCCACATCTATTTAAAAAATCAGCCCGAACTGTTCTCAGCTGAGAACATTTGTTGATGAGGCTTACATCCAAATGGTAAAATACTGAGACCTACAAGCATACACCCAAATTGAAGATGAAATACTGTTCCCTTTCTGTACCAATGAATGCTGCTTCTCTTGCAATCATTTATCAAGGTACAATCATGGGCTGCCTTCTAAGATGCCAACTATAATAAAAGAGGCACAAGATTCTGCACTTGCAGATTTACCTTTAAAGAAAATCATTTTAAAGTTTTAAAATCATTTATTCTATGTCTGCTATTCAGAATACTAGTGACAGCCACCAGATAAAAAGTGAAAAATGTCTGGTCCACAAATTCTAAGAAGCAATGTCTTAAACGATCACATATATCTGTGTGAACTCTAGTGCTTATGCTGCATGCTCTGTGCATGCGTGTGTATCTTTGTCTCTGACTCATTCTACTCCAAAAGGATGGGGGAAGGGACTTGAATGTGGAATAAGATAACGTAAAGGGATGCTCAGTCCTCTCAGCTGTACTATCTGCAAAATATATTGACTGGACTCTGAAGACCAGTGAGGGACCAAGATTGAAAAAAGAAAATGAGTGCTTGCTTCGGCAGCACATATACTAAAATTGGAACGATACAGAGAAGATTAGCATGGCCCCTGCACAAGGATGACATGCAAATTCATGAAGCGTTCCATATTTAAAAAAAGAAAAGAAAAGAAAAAAGAAAATGAGACATCAGTGAATGCTCTGACCCTGGGCAACGCAGACTAAGCACCGAGGATGAGACTGACTTCTCAATGATGTCAAGAGGCAGGGGCCTTTCCCTCTCCAACCCCTCAGTGAGGAATGTACAAAAAGAGATGCGAGAACAGCTATACAGAAGTCTCTGCTATCGATGTGTAACATGTCCACGGAGAACCATTATGAATTCAGACTTGGAATGTATGTTTTCTAGTATACCTCTGATTTTTTAAAACTGTTCATAATGTTCAGAACCTTCCAAAATGTACAATTACAGAGTTATACCAGATTTACCAAACTTATACTACTTAGACAGCTGCATCAGTGAATTTTCACTCTCCTGACTTCCACAGACATTTTCCAGAAAAACCCTTTAATCCTAGATTTCATTATAATCTACTTGCTTATGTCAGAAGATTCATTCTGTTGCTCTGCTATTGCAGAATACTCATCTACAGTATTTCCCAGCAGGATTAATGTGGATGCTCTCCCCAAAATACATAATACAATCTACAGACTGGTTTCCCTTAAGGACAATTTCAGTAAAAACTGTAATGGATGTATCTGTAAATCACAGAGTATCAACATACTTGTGCCATTTTTTAAAAAAATCAAAACCCAGGAAGAAATCTACCACTCTCCTTTTAAATTACGTGGCAAGGGAAAGAATACATACTCCAAATACTTGATATGAATGGACTAAAACCCAGTAAACAAGTGATATATGCCAATGATAAAACAGTTTGACTGCTTTAATATTTCTATATTTGGTTTTTCAGCATTTATTACTATTTTTAAAAACAAATGTCTTCTGTCTTTTGAACAAATATCATAGGCTTCAGGCATATTAGTCTTGATGACCCCAGCAAAAAATTACTAACAATTTGCTTCACGGTCTCCCGGGCATTTCAGAGATACAACTTGTCTTTCCAGTTAAGAATTAGGTAAGTAAATTTGAGAGAAAGGGCTGTCATATTTTTATTCTTTTTATAATGTACTCTAATACAAGTCTGGACAGTAGAGGCTTAATAAATGAAAGTTAATGTCAAGACTTTTTTTTTTTAATTTCAAGACTTTTTAGACATTTTTATGAAGTCCTCAGTAACAGTACTTAAGTATTAAAAAAAAAATAAAAATAAAAAATAAGGTTGAAACAGTAAAGTCAAAATAGCCATGACCTGATTTTTTTTCATTACTGGCATTAGCCAGTTGGATGGATTTTAGCTAGTAGACAATATATGCACTTTTTCTCTTAAAAACTGAAAACTGAAAAAAAAAAAAACAAAACTGAAAACTGTGCAAGCTTATCTAAAAGTCCAAACCAAAAAGCTTCCATTATAGGAAACACAGTGATCTCCTAGATGGAATTGGCTATTTACTGTATCCTGCCAGAGTTTTCACAAGAGGGTAATTCAAAAGGAAATCTAAGGAAGAAGTCAAAATTACTTTACCCAATATGCACCAAGGTCTATACCTTTGTCATGAACTCCTCCAGCTGCTCTACAAACAGCTTGGTCTGTTGCTGAATAAACTGCTCACAGGCCGATTTCAGATGACGGTCTACATCTTTTTTAGAGTCAAGATAATGTTCTCTTATCTCAGGAGTACCCTTAAAAAGAAGATGACAATTTCCTCCTGTTTTTACGTGTCTAGAAATTACCAGACATGTAAAGAATGCCATTTATCTCCCACCACCAATAAAACAGACTCCTTCTCACCTCCAACAAGAACTCTATCAAGGCATTGTTGCTATTCAGCCTAAAAAATCTCGGAACAGTCATAGGGTTCAGGATTTTAAATGCAGCATCTGTGAAACAAAATAACTCATCCAGTGAATATGTACAATTTTAGCAGAAAGGCCAAGTTACTGTTTCAGTGTGTTAACATACACTAGTTTATCTGTTACCACAAAGCAA
Organism: Canis lupus baileyi; assembly: GCF_048164855.1. Taxonomy (NCBI): domain Eukaryota; kingdom Metazoa; phylum Chordata; class Mammalia; order Carnivora; family Canidae; genus Canis; species Canis lupus. Next base: position 55,875,741 of record NC_132854.1, on the reverse strand, counting down.
GAGTCGTCTCAATTCCAATTCACCTCCATGAATGGAAGAGGATGAGATTAATGCCAACCATGGCTCTAGTATCTACACATAGTTTTTTCCTACAAGTCACTTTCACAATGACTATTAATCTCAATTATTCATTTACAGAAAAAAAGAAAAATGATAAATGGTAATTGATGCCTTAAAACTTCCCTGCTTTACTTTTATGCTGCTAAATAGGTTATTTTTTAAAAAATTCATATACTTACCCAGCTTCATTTGTTAAGATCCTAGCTGGCACAGAAATTTATTCATTTGAAGTAGAGTGAATAAACTAATGTGTCAGCCAGAAAGAAAACACCAAAAGGACATATTTACCCCTTAACCTCCAGACTAACTAGAATCTATACAAGGTACTAACTGAGGTCTCATTGATGTTCAAATGCAATAAGATATAATGTTAGTCATGAGAGGTTAGAGGTTTAAAAGTAAAGAGAGCAAGTATTCTTAAGTGATAGAAAAGACCATTTCTTTGCTTTGCCACGCTGGAGAAGCAAAGCATGAAATACTTCCAACTCTGTGGTTTCTACAAGTACACACCACAACAGTACTTACTGCCTTGACCCTAATCTTACTGAAAAAGATCTATCAGATTCAGTATTAAGAGTAAAGCTTTGTTTCTACTGTCTTTTCTATAAGATAACCTCAAAGACTGTCTGAGATTAAATAGAATCAAATCAGCATATGGTAGGATTATATAGGCTTTATAATATTTTAGGGAAAACATACTTTAAACCAGTATTGGCCAAAATTTTAGGGCATTTCATTTTCTCACACTTCAGTGGATCTATACCAGAACTAAGTAAGCAGCAACAAATTATGAATAAGAAAAAAAAAATGAAAGAAAGTAGATCAACCTTACTTTGTTCCATCACTTTAAATAAAGTTAAGGAATATCAGCTCCTGGCACACTTCAAAGCTACTGCAATATTCCCACACCTCACATTGAAAGGACAGAAGGAAATCCACTAGACTGGGAAGGGGGATAAAAGCCTTTGAGAAGAATCAGCTATAAAAAAAAAATTATGCATTTTATAAAGGAAAAAGCCAGGAAATTTGGCTACTGTTTAAAAAAAAAAAAATCACAGGAACGCCTGGGTGGCTTAGTCAGTTGAGTGTCTGACTCTTGATTTCAGATCAGGTTATGATCTCAGGGTGGTTAAGATTGAGATCAAGCCCACATCCAGCTCTTCAGGGAGTCTGCAGTTCCCTCTCCCTCCCTTCTCCTCTTCTGTCTCATCTGCTGTTCTTCCCTCCAAGCTCAAGCACACAAGCACTCTCTCACCCCCACCCACCCCTTTAAATGAATATGAATGAATGAATGAATGAAAGAATAAAAATCTTTTTAAAAATAAAAATCTTAAAAATCACAAAATATACAAGTAACACACAGGCTTACTATTCAAATTCGAACAGAACCAAGAAGTATTCTCTGTGGTGGAAAGGAGAGAACATTAGGAAAAAATAAAAAGTAAAACTGATCTAATATGACTCATGATGAAACCACTTTGGTTCTCAGGTAAGTCAAGCCCACTATTTATAAGCACATCATTAGGGAACAAGCAACCGGCTACCCTTGAAAATGCTATATTTGGAGTTCCTCTGAACAACAGAGTACAGTAAATAATTTGAGTGACTACTTTCTCAATTTCCCCAACACCTAAGAGAGAAGTTCCATTATATAAACAATGACTTAAGGCATTAGAACTTAATTCTCTTAGAAATGGTTAAGACAAAGTCTAGATAAATTTGTAAGTAAGGGAAACTAGGGATATTCATAGTATATCCTTAACTGCTTAAGATCAACATCTTAGAAAATAGCTATTTTGATCTTTAATTTTTCTTTTTAAACATTTTATTTATTTATTCATGAGAGAACAGAGAGGCAGAGACACAGGCAGAGGGAGAAGCAGGTTCTGTGTAGGAAGCCCAATGCAGGACTCGATCCCAGGACTCTAGGATCATGCCCTGGGCCAAAGGCAGATGTTCAACCACTGAGCCAGCCAGGCATCCCACTAGTTCAAGCTTTCAGAAATCACCTCTTGTTAATTCAGTCAGAGGCAAATCACCAGGATGGATGAATCATCTTTCCCAAGATGATTCAGTGTCTATTAACAACTCAAAGGCCCTATCCACATGATTACTTACTTAACAACCAGCTGATTTAATAATACCAAATAGGCTTATTTAAGCACCTAAAGTTTATAAAGCACTTTAACATACATTTTCATGCTTAATGATCTCAATAATCTGGTGATGTTATCATGACAAGTTGATTCTGCTAATTTCACCTGGGATAGGAAAGCTAATATACCCATCCAAGATCACACAAGAACCAGGAAATCATGGGCCAGGAACAGAACCCAAATCTTTTCAGACTCTTAGATAAGTACTCTCCCATTTTACCCAGCTGGCTTCCTGAATTTTCATGAACTGACAAACTCTACTCAATGTTTAAAATCACCCCAATTAGCTGACACTGTTAAGTAGCTGTTACACTGATTTTTCATTTTTTTAACTGGTTATGGTAATATGTGGCAGAGTCTAAGAGAAGTAATGCTATATCACAAAGTGAGATGCTCAGATACAGTTCCCTTCATAAAGAAAATATAACAAGTCAGATGTAATTAGGATGTTGACAGCTCAGCTTAATATGAACAAGCAACATGCTTAGCAAGCGCAGCATGCAAAAAAAATTGCAGATGAACATAAAATAAACCTATAACCTTTGCTGACACATTTGGACAGGTCAAACACACCCAACTGTGCCAGCTAGGACAATGAAGTACCTCTAGTTTTCTTGAGGTCCAGGGAAATTTCCTTAATGGTGAATTCAGTATGAAATGGAGCAATTTGTTCACGAAGAATCAAAAGGTGCTTAATTAAGAAAAGTTGTCCATCAATCTGAGTCTAAATTGTAAGACAGAAAAATGGATATTATCACAGATTAAATAAAAACATATAAAACACATGGTGTTGTTACTAATCAACATTAATCTACCTAGGTTTATGGCCCTTATCCTATCTACCAATACTCCTTTGTTGTACAATGAACTTTCCCCATATTACCCAGGTTTGAATTTTCTGGAAAAATCTTGCTGCAAACTTACTATCACTCACTCTATTTCATCAATCCAAGAAAGTAAATCAGACAAAGGTTACAAAATAACACGTTTAGAAAAAGAAATCAAATCTATTTTAACTTAGTTCAGAAACAAAAGAGATGAAGTGACCTAACCATGGCAGGGAGCAGGAAGTAAAGGTCAAAACAGGAGCGTGACTCTGACCTCTCATGGCTTTCTAGTTTCTCTTCAAGTAACAGGGCTCTCACTATTTGATCAAGGTGGTTTCAATATCCAGAATATCAGAAATATTCACATTTACACAAAAGGAGCTTCCAAATATAAAAATGATTTGGGATTACCATTTTTGGATTATCCTGTCATGAACAGAGCACTGACACTGTACACCCCGAGAGTCACTACACTTGCATCCGCCCTGTCGGGACCCACCTATGAGTCTCCCTGCTCAGCAAGGAGTCTGCTTCTCCCTCTTCCTCTCCCTCTGCTGCTCCCCCTGCTTGTGCTTTTCTCTCATTCTTGGTTTCTCTCTCTCAAAAAAAATAAATAAATAATTTTTAAAAAACTTTTTAAATAGATAAATATATTTAATGGCTATATAATAGTCTAACTCTATGGAGTATGCCACAATTAACCCATTTGCCTAATATTAGACATGCTTCCTGATTTCACATATTATTAATATAAGAGCTCAGATTTAGAAATACTTTTTAAAACTTAAATCTGCCTGTCTACAACTAATTTTCCTTCCTCTTTCCAGCATATGAAAATTCATTTCAACCTTCCATTCCATGACTGGGAAAATGCAGTGGTCACAAACATAGGTACAGTTTTCCTGGCAACAGAATCCCAAATTTTTCTGTGGGAAGTTTCCTTTGTCACTTGTTTTTGCTTGGTTTTACACTAATTTATCTAAAGCCTTGAAGTAAAAAATCAAGTTTGTAAATCTAGAAGTCCGGAAGGGTTCACAAGGTTAGAATACTCCAAGCAGCAAAAAAAGTTTCCCTGGAAACAGCTCCCACAGCTCCCTCCCTTTGGGCGACAGGTATTTTAAAGGAGTATTAAATGACCAACACTTTTGACCATGCTATACAAAGTTCTCAAGAGGCCCTGGGAACAAACTTCAGCCCTAAATCACTTCTTGATTAAAAACTGTAAGTCACAAAGTTATGGCAACTACTTCTAGTCACACAACCCACGGACCACAGTCTTCCAAACTGACTTGGCTAAGTTCCTCCCAGTGAGGCCATTCGACTATCATTGAAGGGATCATTGAAGGGATGATTAAAAATTGCTGTTTTCTTGAAAACACTGTTTTGGTCTTTTCAGGGAAACAGGAGCCTACTACCTTCCCAGTTGCTAAGGCTATAATAAACTTTTACCCTATAAAATTTATAACCAAAGTACCCTTTTGACACTTTAGCAAAGCTAAGCACTCTTTTATAGTGCTGTCTTTAGTTAGCACTATAATAAAATACAATTGAGCCTTGAACAACATAGTTTGAACTGCACTGGTCCATGTACACATGAATTTTTTATAGTACAGTATTATAAGTGTATTTTCTCTACCCTACAACTTTCTTAATAACATTTTCTCTTCTCTAGTTTACTTTAAGAATACAGTACATAATACATATAACATAAAAAATATGTATTAATTGACTGTTTATGTTATCAGTAGACTGCCAGTCAACAGCAGTTAAGTGTTGGAGAAAACAAAAGTTCTACATGGATTGTCAACTTCGTGGGGGGATTTGTGCCCCCTAACTCCTGTGTTGTTCAGGAGTCAATTGTTCTGGCTTCTCTTAAAGGGCCTCAAAATTAAATCATATTAAACAAACAAAACCTACTGCCAAAAATGGCTTTCAATTTCTGTGCCTATAAACAAATGCTGCATTCCACAATATTATTATAGGTAACAAGACTTCACCAACACTTCATCAAACCTTGTTTTTGCTGATGGACTCTGATGCTCCAAGCAATGACTGAATGCAGGCAGACAAGGCTTCCTGTGATAATCCTTGGAACACTGCCCTCTGGTGAAATAAAAGAAAAACATTACCCTGAAGTGCTTCACAACACAAAAAGAGAAATTGTAAATGGAGTACACGGAACAATGGATGCTTGCTTGCCAGCACCCACTGGGTTAACAGGTTACTGACGATATTCCTCCTGGAGTTTCCTATTCCCATGCAACCTATCTAGACCAACACACAGTTTTGTAATTTGTATCTCTCAAAACTCTCATTGTGATCTTTCAACAATATTTTCTTAGCACCTGTTTCATGCTAGGCTCTGTGCTAAACGTTGGATGCACAGGGGTGGGTGAACAAGGTAGATGTGGTTCTGACCCACAGAGCCCTGATTCCAATATAGTCTTATGTTGTAGGCTGCTTTTCAAATCAATAAAACCAACTCTAAAACAAAGCCTCGGTAAATCCACTTCTAAAAATGTAACCCAATCACTGTTGTATCATAAAATTCATGCACGTGGCTCTTGAGTACATTATTTAAAACAGCAAAAAAAACACAAATAAATGTTCAATGATGGGGAAGTTGACAAATAAAATACTAGTAAATATAAATTATACGATACTGTGCACGAAATACAGAAATGCTAAAGAAAGCAATAAAATTTTTGTAAGATATAATTAGGTAAAAACAAAGTAATTAGGTTACAAATAGCATGCAAAGTAGGAGTCTTAATTTAATTCTGCCATTTCTGTATCTTCCAGAGGTGTCACATGGTGGTCTGCGCAGAGTTGCCTGCAGTCCCTTGCTTCCCACCCTGCTTCCATCCCATCTGAGAGAGAACCGATATGGAGGAATGTGAGCAAGATATTTATTATGAGGCCACAGTCCTGGGTCCTGATCTCTAGTTGATGTTATTCTCTTTTCGTACTGCTTCCCCCTCATGTGTTTTCCATGAGGCTTCTGCAGTAAAAAAGATTAGGGATGCCTTTTGCTAGGTCACTGCCCCTGCCTGAGAAAGACCTTCCCTTCCCCCTGCTCAGTCTTCATGAGTTTTTCACTAGACTTGGCTTTCCTTGCCTCAAATGCTTAAGGTAGAGAGGGATAAGATTTGGACATAAGCTAGATTAAAAAAAAAAAATTAGGCCGGCCCCCGGACATAAAATAAAAACAGGGAGAGTGGTATCTCAGGTCTATCCTACTGTTTGGCTAAAATCCCTGTTAAGCACCTAAAAGGCTTCACAGGGCCTATCATGGTAACAGGTTCTATGTGGAATACACCCTCATGTGTCCCTCGAGATCTTGGTCTACTCTACAAAGTTACTGGATCCCAGCCTCATATACCATCATTCAGTACACATACTGGGGAATCTGGGGAAGAGGAGATGCCAAAGTCCAAACCTCCTTCTGGAAGACAGCTCATTAGCTGGGCAAAAGAGGTAAGACATCTAACTGTAGAGGTGATCTGGCCTCATGCTAAAAGTCCCAGAACAGGCCAAAAGATATTTTCTGGTTGAATTACAAAATCTAAGCACAAATTCCAATAGCTATGTAGCTTAAAATAGACATTAAGTACTGTGCACTCTACTGAACCAATGAAACAACTGTGCAATCTTGCCTGCCCCTAGGCCTCTAAGATATGGAGCGTTTGGCAGGGGGATATAACACTCCCTTCGAACTCCTGTCTAAAGAAAATAATACCATCTTGACAATTAATTACATTGCTCTTGTATTTAACCACTTTTTACTTTTACATACTATTTGAGTTGTAACAATCAAATTTTAAATTAAACACTGAATTTTAAGGGCACCTGGCTGGCTCAGTTGGAGGAGCATATAATTCTTGATCTCAGGGTTATAAGTTCAAGTCCCATGTTGGGTGTAGAGATTACTTAAACAAATAAAACTTTTTAAAAAATTGAATTGTATAAACTATTTCAGCAGCAAACTCCTAATACTAAATAGGTAAAGACAACTCTAATCTGTCAAGATTGATAATCATATCATTAAACATTCTAGAATGTTTACACTAACTCTGACCTAAATCAATGCACAGAGTTTAAGGTAGTACTTAAAAAAAAAGAAAAAAAAAAAAAGAAAAAGAAAAGGTACTGCTAATTTCAGCAAATAACTAAAATTAGTTCATGGTTAGAAACACATGGATTCTTAATACTACTTGTTAAGAATGTTGAGTTAGAGGTGCCTGATTCAGTCAGTTAAGCTCCTCTGACTCTTGATTTCAGCTCAGGTCATTATATCAGGATCATGAAATCAAGCCCAAGCTGGAGTCTGCACATGGTGGGAAATCTGCTGGAGATTTTCTCTCCCCCCTCTGTCCTTCTCTCCACACCCCCAGTTCCATGTTAACTCTCTCTCTCTCTCTCTCAAATAAATATATAAATCTTGGGACCCCTGGGTGGCTCAATGGTTTAGCGCCTGCCTTTGGCCCAGAGCCTGATCCTAGAGTACCAGAGCCTGATCCTAGAGTCCCGGGATTGAGTCCTACCTCAGGCTCCCTGCATGGAGCCTACTACTCCCTCTGCCTATGTCTCTGCCCCCTCCTCTCTCTCTCTCTGTCTCTCATGAATAAATAAATAAAATCTTAAAAAAAAAAAGAAAGAAATCTTTAAAAAAAAAAAAAGAATATTGATTTGAACAGAGTTCAAAACTAAAATAATGGCGTGCCCAGGTGGCTTAGTTGGTTAAGCACTCGACTCCTGGCTTCATCTCAGGACATAATCTCAGGGTCATGAGATCAAGCCCTGGGTCAGGCTCAGTGCAGTCTGCTTGAAATATACTCTTCCTCTCTCTCTCCCTTTGCCTCTCCCCTCACTAATACATAGGTACACACATGCTCTCTTGAAAATAAATAATCCTTATTTTAAAAACCTAAATTAAAGTAGATGCACTTAATAATAAATTTAATATTAAATATATATTATACCCATGTGACAGTAGACATTATCATGTAACCTTTCTGCATGTCTTTTTCCTTACCTACAAATGAAAATAAATGAACTAACCAGTAGTTTTAAATTTTTATGTGATCATAGATCCCTATGATAGATCACAGATCCCTTCTCTCTCCTAAGAAAGACACAAATATAGACATACAAACACAATTATACCCATAATTTCAAGGCGTTCATACTCTCCAAAGGCCACTAGTGAATTCCAAGGGTCTACAGAATGAACAGGTTAAGAATTCCTAAATTAGGGGTGGCTGGGTGGCTCAGTTGGATAAGTGTCTGCCTTCAGCTCGGGTCATGATCCCACAATCCTGGGATCAAGCCCCACATCGGGCTCCCTGTTTAGCAGTCTGATTCTCTCTCTTCCTCTGCCCCTCCCCCTGCCTCATGCTTTCTCTCTTTAATAAATAAAATCTTTCGAAAAGAAAGAATCCCTAAATTAGGTTTATCTTAAACTTACCTTGGTCTCTAAAAATCATGATTCTCATTTAATACCAAACAAAATACTACATCAAGATCTTAAAATTTTTAAATTTCACATGAAAGGGCAAGCAATTTATAGTAAATACTTAAGAATTTACACACGTACATCTATACATCTGTACAATTTGGAGAGACACACAAGAGTTCTTCGAACTGTAGGATACCACATTCCATGAAGGTCTGCTGGAGAAATTGTGGTCTGTGGTCTAGGATTGAGGGATTCTGTTGAACCTAAAAACCCAAGTGGAAAAAAAAAGACACATTTCACACACATTGGAGGTTTGTCTTATTTGCATGTTAACTATAAACTGTTATTAGTTATCAATAGCTGGAGGCATCTATTTTTTCTCTAGGTTTTTTCACCTTTAATCAAGAATGTCATAGGAACCCACAGGAATCCATGACAGCTGGTATTTAACACAATTAAGTGAGACTGCACATAAATACATATATACATTCCAGCCTCGTGTGTGTGTGTGTGTGTGTGTGTGTGTGTTTAACTCAAACAGCTATTCTAGAACCCTGATCAATAATCTTTATGGAATAAATAAACAGTATACATACACCTTATTCAAAAAGGAGGTAGATCTGTATGTAGTCATGTGGAAGCAAGTGGGAATCAATGGAGGGAGAGAATGACAAGAAAATAAAGCAATGTGAAACAGGAAAATTAATCATAGCTTGACAGCCTGCCTTCCATGCTCTTAGCTGTATTGCTTACAGGCCTACTTAGTCTATCCAATTCCCAAGAGTAATGTCCCCCCTCTCTCTGAGACAGGGCAGACACTCTGGTGAGGGTGAGGAGCAACAGGCAGGAAGCTTAGTTGAACAGAGACATCTTTGTAAGGAAAGCACAATCACCAGAGTTCAAATGAGCCACATAAGCAAATTTAAGGTAATACTTTGGAACAAGAAGGGATAATGAAATATAGACTGGGTATTAGAAGACATTAGGAAACTCTACTAAATGTTTTAGTGCAATAAAGTTTTGTGGTTATATAAGAGATGTCCTTTTTTTAGAGAGATAATGAAATACTCAAGAATAAGCTGGCAATGTGGCAATCTTTAGCGAAAGATTGGGGCACCTGGCTGGCTCAGCTGGAGGAGTATGAGGCTCTTGATCTTGGGGTCGTGAGTTCAAGCCTCACACTGGGTGTAGAGATTAAATAAACTTAAAAAAAATAAAAATAAAATGATTAACCAAAGAATATTATGTATATATAACGTGATAAAATGTAAAGTCTTGAATCCAGATGGTGAGTACTAGTGTTCACTGTTTGTTGTATCATTCCTTCTGCTTTTTGGTATATTTGAAATCTTTTCAATAATAAAAATATAAAAGTATAGCCAAGGAAAGCACAGTCCTTTTTTCTTTTTTTTTTTAAAAGAGCTAAAACGGCCTATGCTTAGAAGAAGGTCTGGAGGTCGTGGTATATGGGGGAAAAGAGAGAACGCTGTAGGTTAGTGCTTTCACTTTATAATTCTGCTTTTCACTTTAACTTTCTGCTTTTCAAAAGTACATAAACTTTTACATGTAATTTTAAAAGCTCCTCTCTAAGGCATTACCTTAAAATATCTACTTTATATGAAGTTCCTTAAAAAGAATAAACTCAACAAATTATATCAAAGAATATTTAGGAAATTAAATATCTCTAGTTGTGCTAAGATTATCGTATCTGTAGGATCCCTCCTTCAATATAAAATAGAGCCAAAAAAGTACTCCCAAATACAAGTTCAGTGAAACAAATCTATTTAAGTACTTTAAAGCAGAAGTTGGCTTATGACAGAGGGAAAGTCAACTTACATGACAATACATCAAAAGGGGAGTAGCTATTGGCTGCCTCTTTTGAAGAGCAGGGCTTCTTCCTCCTGCAATCTTCCTCTGGCATCCTCCTCTATCTCCATGAGCCCCATCCTCCCCTGAACTGCTCTATGTAGAGAATAGGGCCTATTCTTTTAAACATACTGATAATCAGCCTCTTCACACTATGGTCCCTCTATCAATTTGCCCTGGCACCTAGTTACATTATATGAACATCATGTTGTTTAAAGCTCTCACTTTGGAGGCTTCTCATTTTCACTTCCAACGTACCAAGAAACCAAGAACCAAGAAAAGTGATTATATACTCTTTTTTTTTGCGCCCCTTGCTGCTTGACTCAGTCTTGCTTTCCATCCCAAATTCTATCACATTCTAAGTATGACTCAGTCTTGCTTTCCATCCCAAATTCTATCACATTCTAAGTAGCATCAATAACCATATGGAAAATAAAATAAAATAAAATAAAATAAAATAAAATAAAATAAAATAAAATAAAATAAAATAAAATAAAATAAAATAAAAATATAAAATAAAATAAAATAAAAAAATAAAATAAAATAAAATAAAATAAAATAAAATAAAATAAAATAAAATAAAATAAAATATAACCATATGGACAACCACATGGTTGTCAATTCTGAAGACCTTCACTTCCATCCCTGCATTCCCTACCATACAGATTTTCTCAAGAGTTTCTTTCAGAATTACTTTAATATTTTCTACAGACATTCTTACCACTCCAAACTATTTCATCTCTTAATTATTAAATCTTAGCATCTCATTCTCTGACCACAGTATCTTTGTGATCTTCCATTTCTCACGCTTTACCTAAAACTATGTCAAGCCCTCCTACTTTTGTCTTCAATCACATCCTATCCCCTTGCTTCTGACCTATCTCGCTGTCAGCCCAGGACACTCCTCTAATTCCATTTGCTCTTTACTGTTAGCATCTGCTGAGGTATTCCCCCCAGATTTCTGCTATTGCTACTCTACTACTATCTGTCCTGAAGTGATTCTACACACAAGCCCAAAGTGTCAACTACTCTACAATCTTCATCGTCCAACTCAGTCCTTTTTAAGGCTCTAGAGAAGTACTGTCCGAGACAAACACAATGTGAGCCATAAATGTAACATATTAAAATGCCACATTAAAAAAATTAAAAAGAAAATAAGTGGAATGAGTTTTAACATTTTTAACCCAATATATATCCAAAATATCACCATTTTAACATGTATTCAAGACATATTAGTAATAAGGTATTTTCTATCTTTATTTCATATTAAGTCTTTGAAATCTGGTGTGCATTTTATATGCTAACAGCATATTCCGATGAGTCACATTTCACATGTTCAATGGCAGGCTGCTGAACCATACTGAACAGTACAGCTCTAGACTGATATACACAGATTCTCCCAGTTGTCCACATGGACCTGCTAAGTCTGTCTCAGCCCCCACAACTAGTGTGTCCTCAAATTCTATTGATTCAAGCTTTTAATCAGATGTCTCATCTATTCACTTCTCTCCATCCTCTTGTCAGTGCCCTAGCTCAAACTTTTATCTTCCAAATGAAAACAAAACAATCTCCTAACTAGTCTCTATAGTTCTGCCAACAATACCTTATTTATATCAAGGCCAGGCATGGGTAAAAGAATAGAATTAACTGGGGAAAGGGAAGATGTACAAGACCAGGGTCTGTAAGACAGAAATGTACTCTAATCTCTCCAACTACTCTTGCAGAGGTTTACTAGGTCCCAGGTGTATACTAGGATCAAAAGGTATACTAAGATACGGCACAGGTTCTATTTCAAAGGAGGAAATTTTAACCCCCAATGAGTCTCTCTTTCTATGAGGCAAGTGTGATAAAATGGCTTCGCCAAAGAGGGACTATCCAAGCCGCTTGGCAGTCTGGCTTTGAGGTATCACAACTATTCATAGAATAACACACAATAACTGAAGATGCCCTAAACCTGGGGATTTTGAGACAATTGGGGCTCTTTAAAGCCTCCCATTCTCACTACCCCAACTCCCAGTCAGTCTCAGCTCCATGAGGAGGTGAGCTTCAGTGTCTCCCTTACAGTGAGAAGGAGAGCAGAAAGAATAACCCTGCTTCCCATCTAGCTTGTGGTCTACATAATTCATAAATACTCAGGATGCTTCTTGGACAATTTTGTTTCTTTCATAACATGCACCCTAGTCCAAACTATCCCATATATTTTTATCAGTATCTTATCCCAGTCCCAGGTACTCAATATATTTATAAGATGCAAATCTGGAATTTGCCAATACACTATATTAGCAGGAAGTCCAAAGTCCATGAGACTATCACGGACACCTACCTGGCCTGTTTTATCTGCTCTTCCCTACAACCAACCTATGCCCAAGCATGCCAAAACCATTTGACTTCCCCAAAACCACCACGGTCTTCCATTCCTACATCCTCCTCCAGGCTATTCTATCTTAAACAACCTTACTTCACCTGGTCCTCTCGTTCTTTTCTTTATACAGTACAGCTTTCAGATACCACATCTCTCACCAAACTCACCTTCCTGCACTCAAACCTCATCTCCCTTCATAATTCTGATGCCCTTCTACTATGGCCCAAGAGTGCACTGTACATATCTTTAGCATGTTACCACTCAATTATACCTGTGGCTTATCAATCTCCCCCCACCCAAGTGTGGGCTCCTCAAAGGCAGAAAACTGTTTATCATGCCTAGAACATGACAAGTCCTCAATAAAAGTTTAAACAAATGAATAAAAGAGTTGAACACCATAACATACCAGATTTTGTTAGATTATTAGACTCCGTTTCCTCTAACCGAACATCTGAAAATGAAGCTTCTGAAGGTACCTTCTTCTGCTCATCTTTTAAACTCCTTGCAATTTGCTATATAAAGAAATCAGAAGAAATATTAAAGTGTAGCTTTCAGCTGTGTTTGGCAATATGAACATGTTTTTTCAATAAAGTTAAAAAAAACTAGTTAATAAATAAATGGACTAATGAAGAGAACCACAGCAAAACAACCTATGGAAATGAAAAAATTAAATCAGTATAGTGTCTCTATTCCCATAAATATACCACTAATTTCAGAACCATTACCAGGTATCTGCTGAAGGGTGAAATACACAGGTTAGTATATAGGAAGCTAATTTTCAACTTTATGTTTAGAAACAAAGTTTAAGATTGGATAGGATATATTCTGAATCAGAAGTACTTTTATCAATTAACTGGCCAATCTAAACAACTGGCTTTCTCTTTATGTGAGAATAGCTACAGTATGCTATTTTTGAAACCCTTCTTCACTGTCTAAAGAATAACATCAAATAGACACACGTCACTAACTACTTAGTAATGAAAATCTCACTTATTCATATTTATAGCTTTATAAAGGTAGAAATATACAGAAATGAAGAACTAACAAACACATAGCTACTACCAAAAGGAATGGCCAGAAAACCGTTTGGGAGACAGACTCCATATGGCTCGAGCCAGTCCTCTCTGCATGCAGAAACCAGAAAGTACAGCCAAGCCCTAAATGGTACACAGGTGTCACAGCAGGATCACCTTATGCCCCTGCCCCACACCAAAAGAAAAACAAAGCAAGCATATTTACTGAAAAGTGGTATCCTTAAACCAAAAGGTCCACACAAGAAAGCATTAGGATACTGGTCATGTGATGACTAAGTAAACATACTAAATATATCACTAAGTTACAGTGGGAGGGCGACTTCTAGTAAGCTTCATCACCTAACATCCTATCAGAACTATTAAAACAGGCATTCTATCTAAAATATAAAGCTGAAATTCATAAAGAAGACAAAGAAAGAAGGGGAAGAAGGAATGAGAATACAATTCCCCAGACTGGACTGAGAAACAGAGCTAGTCTTCATCATACCTACTTTGTGGCCTTCAAAACCAAGTAACTCCTGCAAAGGGATTATCTACCTTTCCTTGGAATTATTAGCAATATTCCTACTATGAGCCTGACTATAAGCCTGCAGAGTAATAAAAGCTGGGTAATAAACAAACAGCCTCAAAACTATATGTCCTACCTATCATATATCTGATTCCTGTAAGGCTGATTTTATGTATCATTAACAAGAAGTACTATGCAAATAATTAATTATCCAAAATATAAATGTAAATAGAAGTCAGGAGAAGGGATGAAAGTTGAGAAAATCCTTATAATAGGCAAGGGCAATAAACTAAATAGCCTGATATATTTCAAGCCTGTTAGCTTTAAAACAACACAATTATTACAACTCTTTTTTTGTGATTATTTATTTATTTTGTATATATATACATTTTTTTAAGATTTATTTATTTATTTATTCATGAGAGAGAGAGAGAGAGAGAGAGAGAGGCAGAGACACAACACAGGAGGAGGGAGAAGCAGGCTCCATGCCGGGAGCCCGACGTGGGACTCGATCCTGGGACTCCAGGATCGCGCCCTGGGCCAAAGGCAGGCGCTAAACCGCTGAGCCACCCAGGGATCCCCTATTTTGTATATTTTTTATTGGAGTTCAATTTGCCAACATATAGGATAACACCCAGTGCTCGTCCCATCAAATGCTTGTCACCCAGTCACCCCAACCACCCGCCCACCTCCCTTTCCACCACCCCTGTTCGTTTCCCAGAGTTAGGAGTCTCTCATGTTCCGTCACCCTCACTGATATTTCCCACTCATTTTCTCTCCTTTCCCCTTTATTCCTTTTCACTATTTTTTATATTCCCCAAATGAATGAGACCATATAATGTTTGTCCTTTTCCGATTGACTTACTTCACTCAGCATCATATCCTCCAGTTCCATCCACGTTGAAGCAAATGATGGATATTTGTCGTTTCTAATGGCTGAGTAATATTCCATTGTATACATAGACCATAACTTCTTTATCCATTCATCTTTCCATGGACACCGAGGCTCCTTCTACAGTTTGGCTATTGTGGACATTGCTGCTAGAAACATTGGGGTGCAGGTATCCTGCTGTTTCACTGCATCTGTATCTTTGGGGTAAATCCCCAGCAGTGCAATTGCTAGGTCATAGGGCAGTTCTATTTTTAACACTTTGAGGAACCTCCACACAGTTTTCCAGAGTGGCTGCACCAGTTCACATTCCCACCAACAGTGCAAGAGGGTTTCCCTTTCTTACATCCTCTCCAACATTTGTTGTTTCCTGTCTTGTTAATTTTCACCATTCTCACTGGTATGAGATGGTATCTCATTGTGGTTTTGATTTGTATTTCCCTCATGGCAAGTGATAGCATTCAACTCTTGATTTGGGCTCAAATCATGATCTCAGAGTCAGGGGACTGAGCCTACATCAGGCTTCATACTCACTGGGGAGTTTGCTTAAGGATTCTA
The DNA here is from genome assembly GCF_048164855.1 of Canis lupus baileyi. Lineage (NCBI taxonomy): Eukaryota > Metazoa > Chordata > Mammalia > Carnivora > Canidae > Canis > Canis lupus. The sequence continues at coordinate 55,860,023 of NC_132854.1, read as the reverse complement.
TCTCTCCCCCTCCCTCTGCTTGCACACACTCTCTCTTAAACTAAATAAATAAAACCTTTAAAAAAGAAAATGGTGGAGAAATCAGAACCCTCATACACTGCTGGTAGGAATGTAAACTAGTACAGCCACTCTGGAAAACAATCTAGCTATTCTGATTAAACAGATAGTTACTAAAACATAGCAATTCCACTCCTAGGCATATACACAACAGAAATGAAAACCCATGTCCACACAAAAATGTGTATGTGAATGTTTGAACCAATATTATTTATAACACCCAACAGGCAGAAGCAACCCAAGTGTCCATCAGTGGACAAATGGATAAACAAAATGTGATACATCTATTACAATCATACAATGGAATATTATCCAGCCATTAAAAAGGAAAAAAGTACTAATACATGCTATAACATAGATGAACTGTGAAGACATGCTAAGTGAAAGACATCACAAAAAGACCATATATTACATAATTCTATTCATATGAAATGTTTAAAATAGAGCAATCTATAGGCAGAAATCAGTGTCTGCCTCAGACTAGAAGGCTGACAGCTAAAGGTACAGGGTTGCTTTCTGAGATGGTGAAAATGGTCTAAAACTGAGTATGGTGATGGTTCCACCTATCCATGAATATATTATAAACCACTAAATTATAAACTCTAAGTGGGTGAATTTGGGGTTTATAAACTATAATTCAATAAAACTGTTTATAAAAAAGGAAGAAGTCCTCAAAAATTACAGGAACATGTCAAAAGGACAAAGAAGCCATCTAAAGCTGCCTAAGGGACAAAGAAGCCATCTTCCACTGGTCAAATCTGGAACAATTCTGAGCTTCAAAAAGAAAAATGGCAATAGATTATAATGAATTTTTTAAAAACTCCACTAGTCGGGATCCCTGGGTGGCGCAGCGGTTTGGCGCCTGCCTTTGGCCCAGGGCGCGATCCTGGAGACCCAGGATCGAATCCCACGTCAGGCTCCTGGTGCATGGAGCCTGCTTCTCCCTCTGCCTGTGTCTCTGCCTCTCTCTCTCTCTCTGTGTGACTATCATAAATAAATAAAATTAAAAAATAAATAAATAAAACTTAAAAAAAAAAAAAAAAAACTCCACTAGTCTAGAAGGGTCAGAGGTAGGAAAAAGGGAGCAAGAAAAAGAAATTAATTCTTTACAGTAGAATGCCAACTAATAAATGCAGAAGAAATGGCAGATAAGAAAATTGCTATTTTGCTACTCCTAACATAATAACTAGTTAAGGCACAGATCATTAATGGTTCCAATAACCACCAGGTAAAAAGATGCTGGGGAACATAAACCCCACATAATCCCAAAGTATCATTTCATCATTACTCACTAATTACAAAGGGGATAATGGACTTTTGTTTTGTTTTGTTTTTGATAATGGACTTTTATAATGAAGAAAGTTAGCAATTACTACCTTAACCACTTGTAGGACTTCCTGACATTATATGCCTTTGATGTCATGAGGTAAGTACACATCAGCTGTGTAGTATTCTAGCAAAAAAAATTGTTTTAAAGACAAAAGTTTAATCTGAATCTAAATATGAGGAAAACAATAAGACAAATCCAGAATGTGGCACATTCTACAATAAAGCCAGCTCAGTCTCTTTAAAAAAAGCCAATGTCATAAAAACAAAAAAACAAAACAAAACAAAAAGACAGGGAGAAACGGTAACCTTGACTGGATTCCACCTATTAAATTTTTTTATCCTATTTTCAAGATATTTGAAGGACAACTGGGCACATTTGAATATGTACTGCATATAAACAATATTGTTGAATTCATGTTAATTTATATATATGTAAAAAAATATACATGCATGTGATTATGTGAAAAATATTTTTATTCTTAGGACAGTAAGAACTGAAGTATTCAGAAGTGAAGTATCACAATGTCTATAATTTACTTTCAAATGGTTCAGTAATAAAACATACAAAGAGATAAAGTAAGTGGGACAAAACACTAACAACTACTAAATCTGAAAAAATTCCAGATTCAACTGAATATTCAATGATATTAAGGAACTACAATAACGTTTTTAGCTGTGATAACTATGTCACAGTTGTATTAAAATGAAAAGTGTGCTCAGCAAAATAAACAGGTAGGACTGCATCAAACTAAAAAGCTTCTGCACAGCAAAAGAAACCATCAACAAAGCAAAAACATGACTTACAGAATGGGAAAAAACATTTGTAAGCCATCTATCTGATCAAGAGTTAATAAAGACTCATACAACTCAACAGCATAAAAACCAAACAACCCAATTAAAAATGGATGAAGGACTTGAATCAACATTTTTCCAAAGAGGATATACAAATGACCAACAGGGAATGAAAAGATGCTCGATATCAATAATCATCAGGGAAATGCAAATTAAAACCACAATGAGATACCATCTCAAGCCTGTTAGAATGGCAATTATCAAAAAGACAAGAGATAAAAAGAAAAAGTATTGGTAAGGATATGGAGAAAAGGGAACCCTTGTTCTCTACTGGCAGAACTGTAAATTGATGCAGCCACTCTGGAGAACAGTATGCAGGATCTTCAAAAAATTAAAAATAGAACTACCATATGACCCAGCAATTCCACTTCTGGGAATATATCCAAAGGAAATGAAAACACTAATTCAAAAGGGTATCTGCACCCCCATGTTAACTGCCAGCATTACTCACAATAGCTAAGACATGGAAACAACCTAAGTGTCTACCAATGAATGAATGGATAAAGAAGTTGTGGTCTATAGAGATAGTGGAATATCACTCGGCCATTAAAAAAAATAACGAAATTCAACAATTTGCAACAACATGGATAGACCCTGAAAACATTATGCTAAGTGAAGTAAGTCAGAGAAAGACAAATACTGTATGATCTCACATGTGAAATCTAAAAAATTGTTTTAAAAAGTGCAAATTTTCAGTTATAAGATAAATACTATAAATGTAACTTACAACATGATGACCATAGTTAACAATAATACTGTGTATAGATAGGAAAGTTGTTCAGAGGTAGACCCTAAGAGCTTATCACAAAGAGAAATTTCTTTTCTTTGTATTGTTATCCACATGAGATGACTGATGTTAACTAAACCTATTGTGGTCATTATTTTTTTTTTAAGATTTTATTTATTTATTTATTTATGATAGACAGAGAGACAGAGACACAGGCAGAGGGAAAAGCAGGCTCCATGCCGGACTCGATCCCAGGACTCCAGGATCGCGCCCTGGGCCAAAGGCAGGCGCCAAACCACTGCGCCACCCAGGGATACCCTATTGTGGTCATTATTTTACAAAGTATGTAAATCAAATCATCATAGTCTATGCCTTAAATTTGCTGATATATGTCAATTCCTTTCAATAAAACTGGAAAAAAAAGACTTCATTGCAAAAAATAAAATGTGCCCTTACCTTTTAAAGTCACCTACTGAAATATTTATTAATAAAATGTTAGAAATTTGCTCCAATGTAACTAATGGTAGGGAAGAGGAGTAATGGAGGTCTAAGTGAACTAAGACTGGCCATGTGGAAGCTGGGGTAATGATGTGTAAGAGTTAATTATATTATTCTCTCTACTTTTTGCTCATATTTGAAACTTCTATTAAAAAAGTTCTAGGTTCTGGGGCGCATGAGTGACTTAGTTGGTTATTGGTTAAGTATCTGACTCTTGATCTCAGCTCAGGTCTTGATCTCAGGGTTGTGAGTTCAAGTCTCATGCTGGGTTCCACAATGGGCATGGAACCTACTTAAAAAAAACATTTCTAGGTTCTAATTCTGTTTTAGCACTAATATCCTCAGCATTATTTAAACTCTGTCTAGCACTCAAAGAAAATAAAGATTCATGTGTAGCTGAATCAGTGAGACAAATGATCAGTGAGGTAACTCTTCACACCATAAACTAGACATTGGTACTGCAGAATTTTGAAGAGATGGCCTACAGGGTTTTTATGAGACAGCATGACATATGGTTATATGAAAATCAACTATGGTGGCTCCTATGTTATCAATCTTCTTCTATGCCATTTATTAAAAAAAAGAGGAATCACAGGGAGCACAAATTCAATTTAAAAATTGAGAAAGCGGGGCACCTGGGTGGCTCAGGGGGTTAAGTATCCAACTCTTGATTTCAGCTCAGATTGTGATCTCAGGGTCATGGGATCAGGCTCCACTCTCGGGAAGGAAGCTGCCTGAAATTCTCCCGTTCCCTCTCCCTCTCTCTCTGCCCCTCCCCATGCTCATGCATGCACTAAAGTACATAATAAATCTTTTAAAAAATTGAGAACATGTATTTCCCAAAAAGGGGAGGGAACTGAGTTAAAAAATACAACTTGAAGGAAAAACAACCTAATAAATCTTTTATTCAATTTTTTAAAATTTCATTTCCTGTGATTTTAGGACAAGTTATCTTGATTTTATACCCTGAATGAGAATTAAAAAGAAAAAACCTATTTTCACTAATACCAAAAGGTGTGTGCAGCCAAGGGAGAGATCAAGAGGAAATAAGGGAACCCTACCTCCATCATCACCAACTTGTCAGGATAAGCCAGATCTCCAGGAGCAGGTTTGTACCCTGTGATGTCTGTCTGAATGTAGATATGAGTTCTGTAGACGAGGCGCTCTTGGACATCTTCTAACATCTGTTTTACTCCAGCTGCAAATGCTCCCAGTTGTTCAGCTGGTAAGAAAATGTAATCATCCATTCCTTTGTATTTAGAAAAATACTTTCTTTAAACAAGCAAAAATATTACTCAAGTGTCTAGTAGTAATAGGAAGTAATTTGGCCTCAGGGACTGTGGTTGCATTCTATTTCATTATGACTCGATGACCTCAGAAAAATTTAATACATGTCCTTCAATTTCCTCAAATTTAAAACTGGGAAATAAATTTGCCCTTATATCTTCTTCCTGAAACTCTATGATATTATTTCTATTATTAATGTGAATAATAAAGTCTGAATTTTAAAGTGTTTTGTGCTTTTAAAAGTTATCTCATTCAGCTTCAGACCAATCCTGAGAGACAGCTGGGGCAGCTTATTAGTTGTGTTATCATTCCAATTTTAAAATTAAATGGAGTTCCACAGATATTAAACAACTTGTTAATGTTTCCACAAAGAAAAGTGAGTAAAAAATTAAGATGAAATAAGAGTTTATATAGAATTTCTGCATTCTTTAGATGACATCAGTATTAAAACAAACCAATTATTCAGTAACAACTTTCCAAGGGCAGGGTGTTGAAAATATTACATAACATAAATATTCAAATTAATATAATTCAGAGGCATTAATATGTAAGAAAATACACATCTTAGAATGAATTAAATGCAGAATAAGAAACTTTGGAAGCATAACAAACCTATAGTGTCTCCTAACGAAAATCAAAATGAGAACAATAATTTCTGCTAGTAAAATAATTACTTGAAGAGTTTTTTTTAAAGTTACTTAAATCTCATTAGGAAAATGAGGTTCTCTATGGCAAATCAAATATAAAAGAATCTATCAGATGGTTAGAGTTTTCCAGAGAATTGCTTATCTGTAATTTCAAAAAAGATAGGTCATTATTATGTATGTACACTAAAACAATTCCTGTTTTTAAATGAAGAGTATGCAATATAGTCATGATTTTAAGTATTTTGGTAAGAATGTATTAGAAATGTCTAGGGACACCTGGGTGGCTCATTGGTTAAGTGTCTGCCTTTGGCTCAGGGCATGATCCTGTAGTTCCAGGATCGAGTCCCACATCAGGCTTCCTGCATGGAGCCTCCTTCTCCCTCTGCCTATGTCTCTGCCTCTCTCTCTCTTTCATAATTAATAAAATCTTAAAAAAAAAAATGTCTAAGCAAAAACCAACAATTCACTCTGGATTTCAGATGCCAGGAAGAATAGTTAACCATATTTCATTACTAATTTTGTCCAGATTTTAAAACTCTTTCCCCATTTAATTTGTACCATTAGTCAAAAAAATAAGGTACATCTTGACTTTAAAAGGGACAAGGCACCAACTCAGGCTATAAAAAATATTAAACTTACATAGGTAAGTGGGGTAGAGGACAGCGAGTTTTCAAATTCACTGAACCACAGATAAAATTAAGACTTTTGAGGTTATCACTTCTAATTATCATTTACCATTGTTCTGTACATGATCTTCAAGCACCTCATTTTTAAGAATTCCACAAAGTTCCGACAGAGTCTCTAAGTGAATAACATGAATGATCAATGGCCTGAAGACATCATACAATGACACACAGAGTTTCTCCAAAAGTTCACTAAAATGAAAGAATAAAACATGGTTATAAGTAGTAATCTTTTCAGGGTTTTCTAATAGTTTAAAAGGCAACATTGATTTCCTCCAGTCAATAAAAATAAAAATCTACTGGAAAATAGTGCATGGGAACATTATATAATGAAAAGTGAAGGGTGAAAATAATACTGTAGATTTTTTTGTGCTTTAAGAGCTCAAAATCCAAAAGCAGTCTTCAATAGTCACCCCAAAGTAGCTTCCCCCAGCTAAATGTCAATTCATTACAACCTTATTTATTTCAGCAATACTTTATATATATCCTCTTAAATACAATAACAAATATTTTGGTTGATTTAACTATTCTTTTATATTCTACATCATTTGTGAATCAAATGTAACATTTTCCCTGCGAAAGATGAATTCAAACTTCTTCAATACTTGGATTTTGATAAACAAAATTCAAAGCACTTGGGCATACAAGTGTTTTTGGCAATTTTGAACATTTGAAAGGAAAAACTTAAAATAGTACTTTCATATATAGCATTTCATCAGAAGTGATCAACCTAATCAAAACTGTAAGATATATTTGTTTCTTCCTCACTACAAGAGTCATAATCTTGGAATATTTTCAAGAGTCAACATCGCCAATATGAAGAAACCAAAAGTGACTAACACAGGCATTGAAAGACACTTTGTGGGAAAAATAGGAAAGGGTATTCAATAAATAATGTCTGTGTTTTTAAGTGTCTTTCATTGGTTAAAACCACAGAATTTTTCAACTAGAAGGAATTATTATATTTAGTGAGATAAACAGACAGATTGCCAAGACTTAGTTCCCAACATAGGACTCTTACTATTTTACCGTATTGTCTCCATAGATACATTATAAATACTATAAAAGCATGTTGGCCTTTGAATTGCACATTTATTTTAAAATAACCACTGTCCTATCCAATAGTATTGTTCACACATCCACAAAAGTTAAAACACTCTGCAGTTAATGTTAAAATACTCCTATAATATAATTTGCTATGAGAGTGATTAGCAAATTAAATCTTAAAACTAAGAGTTAGAGTTTGTGTACCACCTACTCTAATTTTGATGTTGGTTTTGTGAAAAATTCATTGTAAAGTTGGTGCTCATCCTGGCATACATGGACCATAAAGGCACAGCCACTGCGAATCTGCAGGAAAGAAACACACATTACCTTCAGTTAAAGACACATAATGATTTCAGCATTTATGAATAAAATAAACCTTTTATTTGCAATGAGATTGTGCATATATATTCATAAAAGAACTCACTGAAGAACAGAAAATGGTTGATTTTTAACCATTTATTGCATAATGTGAATATGACTCATTTTTATTTTCTTCTTTTATTTTCTAAACTTCTGACAATGAAATTACTTTTCTAGTTAAAGAGGGGGTATTTAATAAAAGAATCTTTGTGTATTTTTCTATATACGAATTAAAATCACTAAATAAAATAGCACTTCCGCAGCAAAAGTTAAACTAAATTGTCAAGATAAATCTACAAACTCTGAAACTTCATCTTTCAAGGAGTAACAGTTGTTTGTCAATCTTCATTCTTCAAAAAATAAATTAAAATCAGAGTATTTTGATGAGCTGAATGCTAATTACTAAACCAGATGTCTCATAACTGAAAGAAAAATCCTTTAAGCTTTTTGACAGGGGATCCAGAACATTTATACCTACACACAGCTTCTAGGACATCAAAATATTTCAGAGGAAGGTTTAACATCATTCCGAACTAGCAGAAGCTTACCAAGGCACAATGATCTCTATTATTCTGGCTTGTTAACTCTGTTACGGTACAAGTGATACTAGGGCCCAAAAGGAGCTCCCGCTGGTCAAGGTAACACTGATGGATGTCATTTAGCAGTTGTTGGTATCTGATAAAAAGCAAATGAGATTGGAATATAAACTTCTGATTTCAGATATGTAAATTAAATCTGATCTTAAATCTCAGAAGTTTCCAAACCTCTAAAGCAATAAGGTCACCTCTCATGTGCCCGATATTAAACACTAGAAATATTACGTATAAAAAGAAAAAAAAAACCATAATGAACTGTGGTTCAAAAGCTATGATTTTTATTCTTTTAAAGATTTATCTCCCAAGAGTAGAGAAAAATCTTACATCTTTGAAATTAAAAGCAAATCCTGCAATGGGAAAAAGAGATGTCTTGCAAACTCAAAGTTAGGTCTACAACCTTTTCCTAAAATAAGTTATGTGCTACAAGAAAAAGCTTGCATAGTATGCAAAGTAATTCTCAGAAAATACTAGGAATATAACAGATTCAGAAAAAAAGCACGTCAAGAAGAAGGTAATGTAGAAACAGGAACTTCTAGGTACTCACTCAGGTATTTTTTCAGATCGCTGTTCTATTTGTTCAATAAGAGTCTGCAAAATAAAAATAGACTAAAAATTCATCTGTTTAAGCTATACTTTTATTTACTTTCTGATTTTAACTAAAACATGCTAATGTTAGAAAATCTGTAAATACAAAAAAGCTGAAACATAAAAACCACCTATATCACAAAGTAACTACAATATTTTATAATATTCTTTCAGTTTGTTATATACACACACTATAAATATCAACCTCACTTATCTGTTGCAAACATGCTAGTTTCTGCTTTTCTTTCGCTATTTAAAATTCAGAAAATATAATTTTTATAGCCTGAATCTTTTACTCAGTAATTTTTTCCCAATAATTTCTGCTAGTTTTCTTTTCCTCCTTATTTTTACATTTAACTCTTTAGTTCACTTAGAATGTATTCTAATGTTATAAAATGAAGAGCTTACTTTTTTCCCCACGTACTTAGCAAAACTTCCCAAAATTATGTAGGAAACTACAATGCTTCCTCTTTGATTTGAGAAGACTGACTTATGTATTAAGCTCCTGAATCTTCCATTCCAATGATCCATCAACGAATTCTTGAATCTGTATCAATGTATTTTTCAAATTTACTTATATAGTTAGTCTTGCTAATTTAGTATACCAAATGAATTTCAGCATCATCCAAAAAGAAATTCCACTGGAATTTTTGTTAAGATTATATTTGGAGAAACTGACATATAAATTATATTAGGAGGAACTGACATTTAAAAAATTAAGTTTCCTCAACCAGAACAAGATAGGCTTATTATTTATTCAATCTTTTGTGATTTCCTGTCTAGCTTTTTCATTTTCTTCATCCTTGTATTTCCATTAAAGTTATTTCTAGGTAAGTATTTTGTGCTGTCACTAATATAAGACTCCATCACTTATATTAATTGGTTACCATTGGTAAAAGGCATATAAGAAAGCCACTGATAATTATATAATCATTTTATATCCACTTGCCACACTGAGCTATATCACACTTATCTATACCATTTCTTTTCTAATCAAATTTTAACCACTGGTACTTGACTACTAAGCAAAAGCAACCAATTAGGCACAATATAAACCTTATACCATCAATGAACCACTCTTCTCCTGTATCTTCTATAAATAAGTCCAAGTTTCTCTTACTTCAAAAAACAACAAAACTGAGGAAGGAGTCAAGATGGCGGAGGAGTGGGGGGACCCTAAGCCTATCTCCACCCTCAAACACAGCTAGATAGCTATCAAGTCATTCTGCACATCCAAGAAATCAGAGAGCTGAGAGAACAAAAACTGCAAATCTACAAATAGAAAAGCAATCATGTTTTTAAGAAAGTAAGAGGTGCAGAGAGTTGACTTTGGGGAAATATAGCTATGGGTGAGAAGGCAGGGAGGGAGCCTGCTTACGGAGCCTATTACTAAGTATTAGAAGCAGCAGAGCATAAAATCTGAACTTTTAGTTAGAAGTCCTCTACCATGGGGGTCGTGCCTGTCTTCAAGGGGCTCAGGTAACGAAGCAGGGCAAAATCCCAGGAGTTAACATCTTGGTCTGAGGATCCCCTGGGTCATAAGAAGGGGTGGCACCAGGCACAGGAGCATGGAAGCCGGCTGAGAGCCGAGGTCTTGGTGCCAGCTTTCTGCTCTACATTGCCATAAACGGCAAACAGCTGCACAGCTATCTGACCTTTCCTAGGGCCCATCGACAAATGGCAAAAGTGGGGCAAGACCCTCTCCAGTAGGAACAGCACAAGTCTGCACCAGGGGAGTTCCTAAAATTGTGGAGTTTTGAAACTCAGTCACACGCCTGAGGTGGGTTAGGGTAATGGGTTACAAAGGTAGACTTAGGAAACTCGTGACTTATTAAAAAGTGCAATAATATTAGTATCATAGGAGTCCCAAAAGATGAAGAGAGAGAAAAAAAAGGGGCAGAAAGTTTATTCAAACAAATTATAGCTGAAAAGTTCCCTAACCTGGAGAAGGACAGAGACACCCAAATCCAAGCAGCACAGAGAACTTCCATTAAATTCAACAAAAGCTGGCCATTGCAAAGGCATATTATAGTCAAATTCACAAAAAAATACAGACAAGGAAAGAATCCTGAAAGCAGCAAGGGATAAAAAAGTCCTTAACCTACAAGGGAAAACAGGTTCACAGCAGATCTGTCCACAGAAATTTGACAGGTCAGAAGAGAGTGGCAGAAAATACTCAACATGCTGAATAAGGAAGATATGCAAGCAAGAATTCTTTATCCAGCAAGGCTGTCATTCACAATAGAAGGAGAGATAAAGAGTGTCCCACACAAAAAATAAAGGAGTTCATGACCACTATTTAAATCAGCCCTACAAGAAATTTTAAGGGCTCTAAGACCAAAAGCAACAAACCCTAGAAAGGACCAGAGAACATCAACAGAAACACTAACTCTACAGGTTAACACAATGGCACTAGATTCCTATCTTTCAATAATTACTCAATGTAAATGGACTAAATGCTCTGAACAAAAGACACAGGGTATCAGAATGGGTAAAAACAAACAAACAAACAAGACTTATCTATATGCTGCCTACAAGGGACTCATTTTAGACCTAAAGACACCTGCAGGTTCAAAGCAAAGGAATGAAGAATCATCTTTCATGCTAATGGGCATCAAAAGAAAACCAGAGTAGCCATACACAACAAACTATATACATATAATTTTTTTTAAGATTTTATTTATTCATGAGAGACACAGAGAGAGAGAGGCAGAGACACAGGGAGAAGCAGGCTCCATGCAGGGAGCCTGATGCGGGACTCGATCCTGGGACTCCAGGATCACACCCTGGGCCAAAGGCTGCACTAAACCGTTGAGCCACCGGGCTGCCCAACAAACTATATTTTAAAATAAAACCTGTAACGAGAGATGAAGGGCATTATATCATAATTAAGGGTTCCATCCATCAAGAAGATCTAACAATTGTAAATATTTATGCCAACCTGGGAGCACCCAAACATATAAATAATTAATAAATATGTAAAAACTCATTGATAATAACACAAATGTAGTAATAAAGAGTGGAGCAGAAATAATATAGAAACAAAAAAACAGTAGAATAGATAAATGAAACTAAGAGCTGGTTCTTAATAAATTAAGAAAATTCATAAATCCCTAGCTAGACTTATCAAGAGAAAGGACCTAAACAGATAAAATTATGAATGAAAAAGAAGAGATCACAACCAACACCAGAGAAATACAATTATAAGAGAATACTATGAAAAATTATATCCCAACAAACTGGACAACTTAGAAGAAATGGACAAATTTCCTAGAAACTTACAAACTACCAAAACTGAAACAGGAAGAAGTAGAAAATTAAAACAGACCCTACCCAGTGAAAAAATTGAATCTGTAATCAAAAATCTCCTAATAAACAAGAGTCCTGGGCCAGATGGCTTCCCAGGGGAATTCTATCAGACATTTAAAGAGCTAATACCTTTTCTTCTCAAACTGTTCCAAAAAATAGAAAAGGAAGGAAAGCTTCCAAACTCATTCTATGAAGCCAGCATTACCTTGACTCCAAAATCAGCAAATCTCCCATTAAAAAGGAGAATTACAAGCCAATATTCCTGATGAACATGGATGTAAAAATGTTTAATGAAACACCAGCAAACCAAATTGAACAGTACATGAAAAGAACTACTCATCACGACCAAGTGAGATTTATTCCTGGCCTGCAGGGGTGGTTCAATATTCATAAATGAATCAACATGATTCACATTAGTAAAAGAAAGGATAAGAACCCTATGATCCTGTCAATAGATGCAGAAAAAAATTTTGACAAAATACAGCATCCTTTCCTGATAAAAACCTCAACAAAGACGGGATAGATGGAGCATACCTCAACATCATAAAGGCCATGATATCAAAGACCCACAGCTGCTAATGTAATCCTCAACAGGGAAAAACTGAGAGCCTTTCTCCTATGGTCAGGAACAAGACAAGGATGTCCACCCTCACCATTACTATTTAACACAGTAGTGGAAGTCCTAGCCACAGCAATCAGACAAAAAAAAGAAATAAAAGGCATCCAAATCAGCAAGGAAAAAGTCAACTTTCACTATCTGCAGACAACATACCATTCTACGTAGAAAACCCGAAAGACTCCACCAAAAACTTGCTAGAGCTAAACATGAATTCAGCAAATTTGCAGGATATAAAATCAATGTGGAGAAATCTGTTGCATTTCTAAAGCAGAAAAAGAAATCAAGAAATTAATCCAATTTACAACTGCACCAAAAACAGTAAGATACCTAGGAACAAGCCTAATGAAAGCGGTAAAAGATCTGTACTCTGTTCTATAAGTGTTATAGAACACTTATGAAAGAAATTGAAGAAGACACAAAGAAATGGAAAAACATTCCATTCTCATGGATTAGAAGAAAAAAACATTGTTAAGATGTCTATACTACCCAAAGGAATCTATATATTTAATGCAATCCCTATCAAAATACCAACAGCATTCTTCAGAGAGCTAAAACAATCCTAAAATTTGTATGGAACCACAAAAGACCCCAAATAGCCAAACCAATTCTAAAAAACAACACTGGAGGCATTTCAAGCTATATTACAAAGCTATAGTCATCAAGATGGTATGGGACTGGCACAAAAACAGAAAGATCAGTGGAATGGAATAGAAAATCCAGAAGTGGACCCACAACTATATGGTCAACTTTGACAAAGCAGGAAAGAATATCCAATGGAAGAAAAGACAGTCTCTTCAACAAATGGTGTTGGGAAAACTGGACCACATGCAGAAGAATGAAACTGGACCACTCTCTTACATCAAACGCAAACATAAATTCAAAATAGATCAAAGATCTAAATATGAGGCAGGAAACCATCAAAATCCTAGATGCGAACACAGGCAGCAACCTCTCTGATCTCAGCCATAGCAACTTCCTATTAGACACTCTCTGGAGGCAAAGGAAACAAAAGCAAAGATAAACTAATGGGACTTCATCAAGATAAAAAGCTGTACAGCAAAGAAAACAATCAACAAAACCAAAAGGCAGCCTACAGAATGAGAGAAGATTCTGCAAACAACGTACGTGATAAAGGATTAGTTCCAAAATCTATAAAGAACTTATCAAACACAACATCCAAAAAAATAATCCAATAAAGGAATGGGCAGAAGACGTAAACAGACACTTTTTCAAAGAAGACATCCAGATAGCCAACAGACACATGAGAAGATGCTCCACATCACTCATTATCAGGGACATACATATCAAAACCACAATGAGATACTACCTCACACCTGTCAGGACAGCTAAAATGAACAACACAAGAAACAACAGGCGTTTGCAAGGATGTGGAGAAAGGGGAACCCCCTTACACTGGTGATGGGATTGCAAACTGGTGAAGCCACTCCAGAGAACAGTATGGAGGTTCCTCAAAAAGTTAAAAAGAGAACTACCCTACAATCCAGCAATTGCACTACTGGGTGTTTACCCAAAGGATACAAAAATACAGATTCGAAGGGATACATGCACCCCAATGTTTATAGCAGCATATTCAGCAATATCCAAACCATGGAGAGAGCCCCAAAGTCCATCGACTGATGAATGAATAAAGAAGATGTGGCACATATTTATACAATGGAATATTACTCAGCCATCAAAAGAAATTAAATCTTGCCACTTGCAATGACATGGATAGAACTAGAGTGAAATAATGCTAAGTGAAATAAGTCAGTCAAAGAAAGATAAATATTATATAATCTCACTCATCTGTGGATTTTAAAAAAGAAAACAGATGAACATAAGAGGAAGGGGAAAAGGACTAAAGGAGAGAGGGAAACACACCGTTAGAAGCTCTTAATGATAGAGAACAAACTGAGGGTTGATTGAGGGTGATGGGAGGGGAATGGGCTAGATGAGTGATGGGTATTAAAGAGGGCACTTGTGATCACTTGTGATGAGCACTGCATATTGTATGTAAGTGATGAATCACTGAATTCTATTCCAGAAACCAATATTGCACTGTAGGCTAACTAAAATTTAAATTAAAAAAAAAATCCTTCACTAACTCTCAAGAGAGAAACAGGGAGTCAGAGGCAGCAAAGGTAGACTACTCTTTCTAGTATCTTCACAATGAAGTAGAAAAAGGATACATGTACCAGCTCTAGTCAACTGTATCATGGATATATTTGAAAACATTAACACATTTATCTACTTTCTGCACCTTCCAATTCCAATCAAGATAAATATTCAGTGCATTCCTTTATGTATCAGGCACTGTGCTAACAAGGGTAGTAAAGAAGTCACATGTTCCCAACCTCAAGAATATATACCAACACTTATCAACCCCTATCTCTCAAAAATAGGGGACTACTTTTGGACTACTGCAAAATCTTTGTTAATCAGGCTTCCCCGTTGAAAATCTCTTTTCACCACAATCCATTCTTCACAGTGAATCCTTAATTCAAAGAAATGGAAAATCTGAGCAAATCATTCTTCTGTTTAAAATACCTCACTAGGGCAGCCCAGGTGGCTCAGCAGTTTAGCACCGCCTTCAGCCCAGGGCGTGATCCTGGAGACCTGGGATCGAGTCCCACATCAGGCTCCCTGCATGGAGGCTGCTTCTCCCTCTGCCTGTGTCTTTGCCTCTCTCTCTCCTCCTGTGTTTCTCATAAATAAATAAATAAATAAATAAATAAATAAATAATCTTTAAAAACATATGAATGAATGAATGAATGAATGAATGAATGAATGAATAAAATACCTCACAAGTTTGAGCCCCATGTCCAGCTCTGTACTCAGAGGGGAATCTGCGGGAGATTTTTCTCTCCCTCTACCCCCCCACTCCTTACTTGCTCACTCTCTAACTAAACAAATAAATATTTAAAATAAGTGAATAAATACAACAAAATACTTCACTAGTTCTCCATTTTTCCTGGATTAGCATATGTGATACCCCTTGCTTTTAGGATACCACTAAGGTACACTGCTGTAATATGGAAAGACAGTGTCTACATTTCATTCATGTTCATTTTCCTGGTATAAGCAGGCCTAACATATAGTAGAATTTCAAAGCAGCTGGCTAAATAAACTTCATAGTAATATTTATGTCAATGGACTTACTCTGACTTTGGGAGCAGCAGCTCGAAATTTCACATAAAATAATGTAAAGGCATTGTCTGCATTAGGTATAGATGCAGGATCCTAAAGAGACATGGAGGAAGATAGGGAAGGAAGATAGTCAGCCAACAAATAATTATTCAGAAAATGTGACACCAATCATTTCAAACAGCTACTGCTCGGCCTATATACCAACCAAAAGCTTAAAGAGAAAAATCTCAAAGAGAGATTTCATATTAAATGAAATCTCTTTTGTAGTACTATCGCTAAAAATGAGAAATACTTATGTGGAGCTGTCGTCTCCTACCTCTTTATAATTAAAATTTACCCTACATTACATGACTTTGATGGTAAGTAGACCTGAATTCAGATTCATACTCAGTCACTTACTGACAGTAGGACATTGGCCAAATTACTGGACCTAAGATTCAGTGCATCCACCAAATGGTGATAACATGTACTCATAAAGGTTTTATACAGCTCAACAGTGAAGGCCTAGTTACTAGAACACAGTAGGTACTAGTACTGATTAGGTATTAATTTCCTAAACTTATTAAAAACTTTACAAAATAGAAAAATTATATAGTCGGCCTTCATATCAGTTAAGAGCAACTGAACAGTAAACTGTCACCCCAAAATCAGTGGCTTTGAACAGAAAGTTCAAGAAGATACCCCATGTTTTTTAGAAATTAAGCTTAAGAAATAAAATGCATAATCTTTGATTTTATTTTCTTATGAAAGAAATGTATTCAATGACCATCTTAGCTAGGTCCACTCTTAATTTTCTAATGTGGGATCCCTGGGTGGCGCAGTGGTTTGGCGCCTGCCTTTGGCCCAGGGCGCGATCCTGGAGACCCGGGATCGAATCCCACGTCGGGCTCCCGGTACATGGAGCCTGCTTGCTCCCTCTGTGTCTCTGCCTCTCTCTGTCTCTCTGTGTGACTATCATAAATAAATAAAGAAAAAAATATTTTTCTAATGTAACACCCTGTCCATTTTCCACCTAGCTTGTTTTGCTCCATCTATAATTAATTTGTTTCCTTCTTTGCTGACTGCTTTTCCTGAATATAAGCTCAATGAGCACAAGGACCTTGCTGGCTCCTTCTCTCTATTGTACGGTTCCCAGTACAATGCCAAGCACTGAGAAAGCACTCAATAAAAATACATTTGCTAAACACAGAAAATTAAATTATCTATCTTACATAAAGAAAAACGTTCAAAGTATCCATCATATATAATCCCACCATTAAGAACCACTTTTATCATTTTGATGTATTTCTTTCCAATACTTTCATGAAGATAAGAAAATGTTTTAAATGACAAATAGTTTGAATTTTATTATTTACTATATAGTACGGAGTACTTCTCACACTATTAAATATTTTTTGAAAATAAGAGTCTGATGGACAGATACAATACAGCCATTTTTTCGTATTATAAATAAAACCGATACATATTCTTATTTAACAAAAGGTAAAGTTTTTAGAGTTAATAAGTACTAATCTTATACTTAGATTATGGAAGATAAATGAATAAAAAAAGAAGAAAAAACACCTCATCAGGTAACTCACCCTTTTTAATAACTGATTTGTGAGGTTTTGTAGTGTGTTTATAGTGTAGGTCTTCATAAGATGCAAAGCTTTAGAAAGACATTGCTTAAACTTCAGCAAATATACAGGATAATCTTTAAAATTTGGCTGTAAAGGAAAGGGAAAGATTTATAAAGAGGAAACAAAAAAAGGCAGAGTAAACTACAAAAACAAATCTTTTATAGGGTCTTACACAGATAGGAAGCTCTCGGCAAAGACGAATACAGACTGCCCACACCCCACCAACACCTGCCCAAGCAAAAGTTCACTTTATGCCATTTCACTTTTATTTGACGTAAGACCTACAATAGTACTTGTTTTTGCTAATGAAAAGAAATCCAAAGAGGATTTTTCACTTTTATGAAATGGTAAATGTTTCATTTTATGCCATTTCAGCTACTACTTTCAGAAAGTGGGGGAAACCTTATACTGCTATAAATCCTTGGTGGACAGAAAGAGTGATTACATTAAAGGGCCTGTTCCTTTAATTTCCTCCCAAGTAACACTTTTTATTTCCAAAGAAGTATCTAAAACAACAGGAAGTCAACAGCATAAAAATCACTCCTCCTGTTAGAAGGGTAAAACTGTCAGCCAGGACCTCTTCTACTCCAGGGATTGTTGCATCAGCAGCTAAAAGTACTTCTTTACACCACTGCAAACAACGACTAAGAATTTACTACAGTCTTTCTTCAAGTATAATACAGATACGTTTTTCCCTTCAGAAGAAATAATTACTTTATAGCCTAAGAAATGATACATAGGGATGTTAAGATTTCTTAAAAACATGCAAAAATACCATGACTTACATGTGATGAGATATATGTTATACAATCATCTAACTTGGCCAGCATAGGTATAAATCCTTCACTATTAACAGACAACGTAGGAGAATTCAATTTCTTTAAGAAAAAAAAAAATCATAATTCACAAAAAATATACAGGTGAAAGTTGAAAATTATGTATTGGAATTAGCATATTTCCCTTTAGGCTACAACAGTTACACTAATGTCCTTATATTTTAATAATTACTAAAATATCCTCAAATATAGCCCATGTGTAGTAATAATAATAAAGAAAGGACCAAAAAAATACTGATTTAATTCAGCTTATTCTTAATGAGCTTTAAGGGGGCTCTACATAAACTAACAAATATTTATTCACCCAATTGTACAACGTTATACTAAAATAACACATCAACTACCCAGATTTCCCATTTTCTAGTACTTTACAACATATACAAATTTCCTACTTTCAAACCCTGGCAATTTTCTCAAGTTAAAGAATTAACTAGCAGTCATACCATGTTTCACAGTCATGTTACAAAAGTAAAACATAAAATCTATAAGCAAACTACAAGTAAATGTATATAAAAATAAACATACACAAATAAGTATAAATGCAAATAATATATAAATCTTTAATACTTAAAGTATAAAATTACATATTAAGATATATAAAATTATATAACATATGTCTTTATATAATATATAAAATATAAAAATATAAGTGATGTATGTTAAAATATAAACGGACAATTATTTCTTATCTTGATAGTTTGGCAACGAATGATCTCCCTTGTATCCTATTGTTAACTGGCTACTAGTTTTCTATCTCTGTAGTAAACTATAATAATTATTAATTCAATAATTTTAATAATTTATACATAGTACTTATGATTAATTTATGAGCCAGAAAGACACAGGGATGTAATTTACACAGCAGTCTTCATTGAAACTATTATTTTGGGATATAAGCATGCATTATAAGGACTATACTTCAAACTGAACATGAGATTAACTTAAAAAATGTTTTGATTACTAATAACAGCACAAACACAGCAAGATTTAAAATTTAATATTTCTTTTTACAATCTTCATAGCTTACAAAGACACTATAAGTGGTAACTGACAAGGAGATTTTAATAACAGTAATATAACTTAAGAAGAACTACACAACTTAAGTCATATTTTTAAAAATCTAAACTAGTAATGTTACCTCCATCAGGTACAAATAGAATATCCTATCAGCAAGCAAACTATTAAGTTCAAATACCACTCAGGCCAATTTATAAATTTAAAGGTTATATTCCAAAAGGAAAATATAAAATAAAGTCATTAACTTTACAAAAAAGTAAAAAACAATGCTTACTGTGTTAATAGTTTCCAATTCATTAAAATAGGAAAGCTTTTGTTGAATGTTTTCAGCCAGATCAACAAGTTCCGACTTGCATTTTTTAAAAGAAAAAAATCAGTATAAGAATATACGAATCAACACTCCAGTCTCAAAATTGCATTGAACAAATTTATATCAGATATACAGATTTATGTTAGACATAAGATTTCAGACTAATGCTCAAAGATTTCTACAATTATGGACTAATAAACAATGATTAGTACAGCAACTTACATATGATCTTTTATAAAACAATAAATTGCCTTTCAAAAAACACACAAAATACACAGAGAAAACTCACATAAAATAACTTAAACGTTCTATCTTTAAATCATAAATTTTACTGCAGTCAAGATCAGTTCATCTTTTCATAAACTCCACCATTACTATAATCACCATGCTTGTCTATAAAGTGTCTAAAGAGTGGACAGAGCAAATTAATGTAACCTCTTCACTCTGAAATTGTACTGAGACAGAACTTCTAGCTCATAACATAGGAAAGCCTGTCTTGCCCCATTCATTCATGTAAGCTTATTTAAAATAAAAAACAGTCTGACAATGTAATAATTTGTATGCATAGGCCTCATGCAGAGCAGACTTCAATATACACTTGAAGAAATTAAAGAAATTAGAATTAAATTCTATCCGTCTACTTAAAAATAAAATATTAAATATAATCACTCTCTCCCATACTCCAAATTACCTGTTCTTTTAGGAGCTGTTCACAGGCTTCATGTAGGGTTCCTGTCTTATTGGACACAAAAAGATACTGTTTCTGCAATGATTCCAGATGCTGAAGAGCATTGTTTACATCATTCAATATAGCATCACACTGCTCCTGAAACCCAGACAAGTAATCCCTCATCTGTCTAGAAAACAGAACCAAAAGGGGATTGGCAATAATATTTTCCCCCAATAAGCAGAGTCAATAAACAACAAAGTCTCAATTTTCCCCAAATGCTTTAATTTCAGGAGAGAAGTCTGACCCACTACTAAAGCTCATTATATTCAAAAAGTATTTTAACACCTTTTTCAATAATTTAGTGGGAAAATCACTCCAACTATAAGCAACAAAAGGAATCACTCTTGAAGCCACAAGTTAGCTTTCCACACATCGGCAACAAAGCACTGGCTTAACTTTCAAAAACTGAGACACTAGGGCCATCCCAAGGTATCAAGCAGGTCAATCCCTCAGGTCATTTATGCCAAAAATCCCATGATGGTGTGATGTCATGGAAAGAATTCTGGACTTGGAATTAGAAGACCTGAGTCCAAGTTCCAGCTGTGTCCAAGTCTCTATGACATTAAGCAAGTTACTTTCAGGCCTCAGTTTGCACATTTGTAAAAAGGGAATGATAATAATACCTTTTCTCACATAGCTGCTGTAAAGATTAAGTGGAATCATGTATCAAAAACCCTAACACACTACCTACCAATAACAGTCACTTAATGTTAAATAAATGCAATTATTCAACCCACTGTCGCCAAATCAGCTAGAAATGATGCACCATTCATTTTTTCCATGCTATCAATATACACAAACAGAACAACACAGTTTTATACTCAGTCCAGGTGGGCATCCCTAAAATCTCTTGGGTCCCTACATCTAAAGAAAAGCAACAGATATTTCTTATAGTTCCTGTAAAATTCCCACTTGAACCCAAACCTTTCTAGAGTTATCTACCAACCCAATGTCTATACTTCCTAACCTATTAATTAGGATAGAACTTTTTTTTTAATCACATAATTTCTCTCTAGCTCTTTTTGTTGTTGTTGTTGTTGTTGTTGTTAAAGATTTTATTTATTTATTCATGGGAGACATAGAAAGAGAAAGGTAGAGACACAGGCAGAGGGAGAAGCAGGCTCCATGCAGGGAGCCCAATGTGGGACTCAATCCCAGGACTCCAGGATCATGCCCTGGGCCAAAGGCAGGTGCTAAACCGCTGAGCCACCCAGGGATCTCCTCTCTAGCTCTTTTTAAAGAAAATGTCACTGTTGTGACATATATCTTAATTCTTTTTAAAGACAGATTACAAAAAATAAAAATAAAAAAAAAAGAAATTAAATGCTGTAGGTAGCCAACAAACTCAAGAACCACATACATACCTGTATTTAGTTTCTTCATCCTGATCCATCTGAGTTTGTAGCTTTGCAAACCAGGAGAAAAACTGGAAAAATAAAAAGTATTATAGTGTCAACAAAACTAAAACAGACAAAATGAAAAGTGGCTACATGCTAAACAGCAAGTCAAAAGGGTAGACACTATCTAAGTCTTATTGTTTGGGGCTCAGACATTAATAATTACTTTTAAGCCAGGAGATAATAATTTAATTCCACAGTCAATATCTACATGCTAGGAAAAGCAAAGGATTTTAAAAACACTGGATTTGGAGTCAAACAAGGAAGAGTATTAAAGACACAATATGTAAAAAATATATATCCCTGCTGAAGAAGCTAATGCCTATTTGCTACTTTGCTAAATTTGAATAGGTAACATAGAGTTTGGGGTAAATGTTAATATCAATGCTATCTAATAAGAATTATAAAAATATAAACTGAAATAATATAACAGAATGATTTAAGAACATGGACTTTTGTATCACCTAAACCTGGATTTGAGTCCTGGGGCCCTGCCACCTTATGTCATGAAAAATATCTATTATTAAAAAGAGGTGGAGAAGACTGACCTTAACAATATGAAGAATGATGGAAATGTTTTATATCTTGATCACAGTGGTAGTTACACTCGTCAAAACTCATCAAGTGATATACTTAAAAGGAGTATATTTTATTGGGTGTAAATTCTAACTCAATATATTAGTTTTTTTTAAAAATTGAAAGAGAGATACACAGGTACAAATTTAGCCCAGACGACTCTTTTTTTCAGAGTCCAAATAAGGTCATTGACATGGTGCAAGATTATCTTCTACAACTCTCAAGTGGGATTTGAAGTCAGGGGTATGCTTGATTCCCTAAAGATACTAGGCTTGCCAAGTACCTTAGCTATCATTTACTGAACACTGACTGTGTGCCTGCCATACACTGCATGCATTATCTTATTTAACTTTCAGAAAAAATCTCCTAAAATGGGTACACAATCATCTTTGTTTTACAGATTAGAACTAAAAGCCCAAGATACAAGTAATTTGCCTAAACTCACAAAGATGGTAAGTGATGGAGGTGACTTTCACAACTAGGATGGCCTAACTCAAGCAGTAGATAGTTCTTTTTCACTCTGCAGCACTGCCTCTTGACTTACTTACTATAAATGCAATTCAGCATGCTTGCTTTTTGTTTTACTTGGTAAATGCCTAAGCTTTGATTTTTATAGGGTAGGAAAAAGAGACAAGGGGAAATGGCAGAAGAAACTGCCATTTAGGTATTTAAACATTTAGGTTTATAATTAGGAAAAAATAAAAATCAAGAGAACTCTACATATGTAAATTACTGAAAATAACTATAAGGATTCATCTAAAGAGAATAATTAAGTTCTTAAAAAAAGAAATTACCTAGCAACAAGCAGAAAGGTTGTGTGTGTACATGTGAGTGTATGTGCACAGGCACGCTAGAGGAACACAATAACAACATACACTGGGGGAGATAAAAAATGCATGAAATATTTAAAACCCATTTTAAATTTATTTTAGTCATGATAGCTAATGAGTAGCTATCAACATTCAAACTTGAAATATCATATCTTTGTATGTCAAGTATAACTGGGCAATAGGTTCATTTAAAACACAAAACAGGGCAGCCCTGGTGGCTCAGTGGTTTAGCGCCACTTTCAGCTCAGGGCATGATCCTGGGGACCCCAGGATCGAGTCCCATGTAGGGCTCCCCGCATGGAGCCTGCTTCTCCCTCTGCCTGTGTCTCTGCCTCTCTCTCTCTCTCTCTCTCTCTCCCTGTGTCTCTTCTGAATAAATAAAATCTATAAAAAATATTTTAAAAAATAAAAATAAAAAAATAAAACACAAAACAGCCACAGCTAACACAAAATCAAGAATGTTCTAGAAAGATCTGATATTAACTATAGTTTCAAATGTTTAGAACTTTTAATTAGGATATTTTTTTAATTGCCCTATCTTAAGATATTTAGAATAATCAAACATCCTTAGGAATAACATTAACGTTCACCTGCTGTGCAGTTTCAATTCTTTCTTCTTCCATTTCTAAGGAAGTGAACCCCTTCAAGAGAATGTCTTCTGTAGATTCAGGTACTATTGAAGTCTGTGCAATGGGCCGCGACTGGGATGCTAAACTACACAAATCTTCAATTGGAAGCTTTAAAAAAAAAAGAACCATAAAGATATTTAAATAACTTGAAAATTCTCTAAACTCAAAATTATTATTCCATCTCACCATTTTGAAAGACAAAAGAACGTTTTCTATTAAATCATTTGAGGTTAATAAACGCCATTAATAACACAACTAGGTTCTTTCTATTAAATGCTAATCTCAAAATGTAAACCTGATACTGGATCACACCATTAGTAAAGTATTATTTTCTTTTTTAAAGATTTTATTTATTTATTCATGAGACAGAGACATGGAGAGAGAGGCAGAGACATAGGCAGAGGGAGAAGCAGGCTCCCTGTGGGGAGCCTGATGCAGGACTCAAGCCCCTGAGATTACGCCCTGAGCCAAAGGCAGACACTCAACCACTGAGCCAGGCATCCCGTAAGGTAGGATTTTTGAGTTACCTTTCTAATACTAGCCATGAATCTGTGCTGATCAATACACATTTCCTTCCTTGATCCTCTTATAAGCTGGCCCTGTTGTTGAAAGTAGTTTGTCTTTCCCAGGATCTAACAGAAGAGCCTGGCCTCATTAATGCTTGCCAACAGAAAATAAATCACATCCAAGAATTAACTATCAATAGTCATCAATAATTATCAATTATCTCCTTCTGTCATTTCTACCACTGGCACACTTACCCACACCTTCTTGGTGACAAATTTTGAAATTATAACTGAATAGAAAGAATTCCAGTTTCTCAACAGTTTTAGAAAAGCCCACGAATAAGGTCTCACTTTGATGCCATCAGACCTACAACACTTTCTAGTTCTCAATCACTAAAGCTAATCCAGGTGTTAATTTATCTATAGTCACAGACGTGCTGTTTTTAGACCTCCTATAAATGGAGTGTGGATGCAGGGTAGGGTAAAAGGGCCTGTTTCATTTCAATTCCAGTTTTTAGTCCTTAGAGCATAACATTTAAGGCCCACCTATATAAAACCTTGACCCAGGACCTTACAAAATTGTCCCACCTGTTTTTCTAGATAAAAAAACTTTCATCCGAAGACAGTATTTTACCTTCAAAGCTAAAAAAAAAAAAAAAAAAAAAAAGCTAGATGCACAGTGAACCATCACTAACTTAGAAATAAATCCTTTAAAAAACAGGTGTTAGGGATCCCTGGGTGGCGCAGCGGTTTGGCGCCTGCCTTTGGCCCAGGGCGCGATCCTGGAGACCCGGGATCGAGTCCCACGTTGGGCTCCCGGTGCATGGAGCCCGCTTCTCCCTCTGCCTGTGTCTCTGCCTCTCTCTCTCTCTCTCTCTCACAGTCTGTGTGACTATCATAAATAAAAAATAAAAATAAAAATAAATTAAAAAAAATAAAAGGTGTTTTTGTACGTGAGTTCAAGTGGAGCTATTCTTTCTGGTTTGGTAAGGCACCTTACAGAGCAGCCTGATTGGAACCATGTTCCTGCTCACTTATAAGCTGTGTGACAATGGGCAAATTACTTAATGTTTCTAATCCTCAATTTCTTTTCTATAAAGTAAGAATTACAGTATGTATCACGAACCATTACGAAAAAAAGAAAACACAGGTGTGGGAAAATAGTCTTCTTATACTGCTAGGAAGCTGCAGACCAAAAAACAAACAAACGTGCTCAGGAAAGGTCCTCCATCTGCCTTCTCCCCACAAATGAGTCTGACTTAGGAGCCAGGAGGTTGTGGGTATATGTAAACACGTCTTATTAAGGGCATCATTTATTCATGTAAACTCTTTCTGAATGGTGACATAGTACTTCAGTATAAAAGGACATAGCAAGAACTAAGTTTCTCAAATCCAGTGAAAATCTATCTTTCAGTCTAAAGTGTCAGCAGCAACTGTGAGCTACTACCAGGGATTCTGAAAGTAAAAGGGCCTTTGTTTCATTCCAATTGCAGTTTTTAGTCTGGTGGTAGAGAAAGCTTTGCAGAGGTAAGTCACACTGCTCCTGCTCTGTGGAACCACCCAATCACCAACAACAAGCTGCCTCCTTGCAGAGGGGGATGTAATATTATGTGTATTTAGTATAATGCCTGCCAGATAATAACACTCAATGTCAGCTATTGCTATTTATCATATTATTATTATTTGTACTTATGAGCAACAGAAAAAGTAAATCTATCTACAAATCAGAATCTATAGTGCTTCCTGGGAACAGAACCGTCTATAAGCGATCTTTACAAAATTGTATCTCATTAGGAGTAAAATTTGGTTCTATATGAACAGACTGTGACAAAATTCAAACATGATTCTATTATCAACATTTACACAATAGTTAAAAGGGAAAAGAGGAAGGAGATGTGAATCAGGCTCAGATTTGAAAAACACACCAGAAAGCACAGAGAGACCAGGCTAAGGTAAAGAAAGCTGGGCAGAGGACTGCTGCAATGGATTCATCAGTACACTCAACACAGCTAAAGAATCAGTGAACTTAAAGACAGTCAATATAATCACTCAATAGGAAACATACATGGGGAAGCAGAGTGAGAAAATACAAACTGAACACAATATCCAAGAACAGTAGGATGGTCTCAAATTATCTAGTACATGTATAATCTGAATCCCAAAAGGAAAGAGAATAGGGTAGAAAAAATATTCAAAAAGATAGTAATTGAGAATTTTCCAAAAATAATAAAAGACACCAAACTACAGTTCTGAACAGCTCAGAGAATCCCAAGCGGAATACAAACACAAATACACATCTAGACAGATGAGATTCAAACTCCTGAAAAAAACGAAGTTAAAAAGAAAATCTTGGGAGACGGAGGAAAAAAGACATTACATACAGAAGAAAGAAGATAAGAATTACAGAAAAATTCTCATCAGAAGTTATGCAAATCTTTTAAGTGATAAAAGGAAAAAAAAGTCAATCCAGAATTCTTTATCTAGAATTTTTTTTTTTTAATGAAAGGGAAATAGAGACTTTAAACAAGGCTGAGAGAATGCATTTCTAGCAGACTTGGGCTAAAAGAAATGTTAAAGCCAGCTCCTCTAAAGCAGATGGAACATAATACCAGACAGAAAACTGAGTCTTTAAAAAACAAAACAGGAACGCCTGGGTGGCTCTGTGGTTGAGCATCTGCCTTGGGCTCAGGTCGTGATCCCAGGGTCCTGGGATCGAGTCCCACATCAGGCTCCCTGCAGGGAGCTTGCTTCTCCCTCTGTGTCTCCTGTAAGTAAATAAACAAAATCTCTTTAAATAAATAAATAAAGGTAGACTGTGACTAATTAAAGAAATAAGTTATAAACACCAGGGCAATCATTTAAAATATTGAAAACACACAGAGGATCTAACAAAATTCAGTCCTTCAATACACCACCAAAACCTGTATCTAAATTTAACTCAATCACTTTGAGAAAAAAGGCCCTAAATGTATCTTTAAAAATCCTGTAGATCAGGGCAGCCCCGGTGGCGCAGCGGTTTAGCGCCGCCTGCAGCCCGGGGTGTGATCCTGAAGACCCGGGATCGAGTCCCACGTCGGGCTCCCTGCATGGAGCCTGCTTCTCCCTCTGCCTGTGTCTCTGCCTCTCTCTCTCTCTCTGTCTCTCTCATAAATAAATAAATAAAAAATCTTTAAAAAAAAAAAAAAATCCTGTAGATCAATATCAAAACCCTGATTGTCATACCACATACTATGGTTTTACAAATGAAAATGTAAGAATCATATTCTCCCATCAGAGTTTATGAGGTATTAAACCACAGAAGTCTGATACTACTTCATGATATATCAAATTACAGATAAAAAGTAACTTTCCTCTTGTTCCACAATCATTTTTAATACATATAGCAGTCCTTTTAAACAGTTACTTAAAAAAATAAATTCAAAGGACATTCAGTGAAAGTCTCCTTCTCCTGGACCCATTCTCCAACCATACAGTTCCTTCTCAGAAGCTATTAGTTACTTAGTTTCTCACAACTCTTCCCTATGGTAGCCTATGTATATACAAGGGAAGTGTACCCTGTTTAACCTGGATAATGGTACCATATACACTCTGCCTTTTTCATTTAATAGGCAGCATTTTCAATTCTCTCTCTTTTTTTCTTTTCTTCTTTTTCTTTTTTTTCCAATTCTCTCTCAACAGAGTGTAAGGAAAAGTTGGATTTTACTCTCTCACTTTAAATTCATAACTCTGTCATTAAAATATAACAAGCCCATTATTTTAGAAGTCTAGGAGTACAGAATGATTATTTCAGTAAAAATCAAATCTTCCTTCTTCTCCTCTATCCTGGCAGTTCCTTGTTAAGGCAATACCAGTGTTTATCACTGAGAAATATTTTAAAGGAATTTGAGGGCAGAATGAAGAACTTAATAAAGAATCAAAGAGATATTTGCAATCTTTATCAATCATCCCTTATCAAAATTATTCAAAACACATAAACATAACTTTATTCTAAATCAAGAGTTATAATGAATAGTAAAATCCTTCCCCCAACCCCTACTTTTAGCCAATTTAGCCATTTTCAGTATTTACGGTTACCCTATAACTCTACAACACAGATTTACGGCATTGTCTCTTCACTGAATTCATCAATTTGAGGTCCTCGCTAAATAAAATGAAATAAGTATCGCTAACATTTTCCTCTACATTTAACCTCAAATTTTGTAGAAATAAGTATCGCTAACATTTTCCTCTACATTTAACCTCAAATTTTGTTATTTATACCATCTCTTTTTTAGATTATAAAAATAATGTTGATACCTTGTTTTGTAATTAAGTCTTTAGATTTTTTTAAGTAGCAGTACATACTTCCCGGCTTCCATAAATTTACCAAAACTACAGGTTCACTGATACTGTCTGTCTTTTTGGAGTGCCACGCATTTATTACTGTGATGTCAAAGGGACCAAGGGTCATACACATATGCTCAGTCTGCCATTTTAAACCAAAAAATATTTATCTTCTAATTTACTTTAGAAAACAAAAATCATATGAAAACTCGAGATACTTGAGAAGCTCGTGTAAATATTCTAGACAGAGTCTGTAGTCTAGATGTGAGTAAACATAATTTGAATATATGATAAAGCATTCTAAATAGAATTACTTTATATACAAATACTAACTACTTTGCAAGCATAAGGACTTTTAAATACCAGAAGCAGAAGGAGGCTTCCTGTCCCATTCCCTTTGTCTCACTGATACAAAACCATTTTCTCTCAAACCAAGCAAAAGTCACGCTGACTGCTTGTAGGAAGTAATTTTTAGAGACACAAAACAAGTTGCTTTTAAGAGTATGAAAAAATGTCCCCATTGGGTACACTTGCTCAGCTGTCTTCTTTTCTCAAAGCACCTGGAACAGAATGGAAAATCAAGATGGGGTGTGGTGGTGTCGTGAACTTTCCTGTTCTGACCCTTCATTCACTCCTGGCTTTCCTGGCTGGTTCAGTCAGTGGAGCTCAAAACTCTTTTTTTTTTTTTTTTTTTTTTTGAGCTCAAAACTCTTGATCTGAGTCGTGAGTTTGAGCCCTCATTGCGTGTAGAAATTACTTTGAATAAATAAATAAATAAACTGATGGATCTCATTCACTCCTGAGTCCTCTGGCTCACTCACATTGTGTTAGCTTCCAGATGGAGCAGCCATTTAACCACCACAGAGAGAAGAGTAAAGACCCTAATTGTCAGTCCTTGAGAGCTACTGTATAGTTTATGCAAATAGCACATTAATATCTTAAATAATAATTACAATAAACTATCAATCTTACCTGACCAGCTAAGCAGGTCCAGGAAGAAAACAAATACACCTTTCTTTCCTAAACTTTACTTTTTTTTTTCACAGTTCTGGATTAGAGAATACAACTTTCATAATCTAAACAATTCACTCCCTAAATGAAACCTGTGTGTTCCTTTCTCTCTTTGGAGCAAATCAATGAAGAGGTACAGATGGAATCTCAGAACCTTCCTCAAAGCACTAACCTCTCTTTTCTTACCTTTGCTCTGAGACACCTATACCAGCTCAGGATCACAAAATTCTAATCTATTCTTTCAAGTTATTAATCATTTGGGGGGGGGAAGGCATATAATATAATATTAGCAGGTCGTTTGCCATATGCACTTTTACAATACATGATTTCATTGAATTCTCACATCTCCCCATCAGACAAATAAATAGTATTATAATCCCCATTTTATAAAGAAGAAAAAGGGCTCAAAGAAGCTAAATCTATTAAGAACACACAGCCTTTAGGACAACTGTCACAGTACATTTCAGGTAAACTTCAGGATCAATTATTGCAGCATTTATCAAGAAAGAAAAAGGCCCTCAGTACTAAAAAATTTGCCCTGGCTAGAAGAAACCAGTCTACCTAATATTTTACTCCAAATTCTCTTATCTAACACCAAAAAAAAAAAAAAAAGAAAAGATAACTTGTTTCCAAGGTAAGACCAGTTCCCCTTCATTAAAGACAAAGCTATTTCTTAAGAAGTTTAACAGCTTTATAATATTTGCTGACATGTTAACTGGCCTTTTGTTATTCAACAAACCTGCTTAGTTCCAGTTGTTCAGGAAGTAATAGATCTTATGAAAATTGTGAAATACTACAGAAAATCCTCCACAGATACACTGGACAAAATAAAAATTGAGGCATTCCTTTTCATCACTAGTGTTGACAGTGGTAATGAATAAAAATTTCAATTCCAGTCTTCCCACCAGACATAATGGAAGATCCCAGACAGGTAAATAAAGGTCATTTCATTCCCGGAGGAATCCAATCCCTATTCTGCATGTACCAGAACACCCTCACTGCAGCCCTGAACTTGTCAAGCTCATCTCTTACCCTAGACTTCACATGGTTTTTTCCCCTTCACCTGGAAGGTTATTTCTCTAGTCTTTGCAAGGCTGGCATCTCTTATTTTCCATCATGAGTTCTCACCTTGGATTGTCACTTTCTTGGGCTTCCTCCCTTGTCTAGAGCGCACCTCATCCCTTTGTGTCACACTATCCTGTTTTATTTTCCTTATATCATGGGTCACTGTCTCAACTTACCCTGTTCTTTTTTACAAGCTCATGATCACAATTATATTGGCTCCATGAGACTGGGGCTCTTGGTTTTCTTATCTTTCTATCCTCAATCCCAGCCCAAGGTGGGCACATAATATATGTCAAACAACTGCATGAGGTTAACGTGGGCATTATGCTGCATAAATATGGGGGGGTGGGGGAAATGGGGTGAAAATGAAAGATTTCATTTACTTCCTCCAAACCCTTTCCTTCACACTCAATGAGAATAATAAGAGTTTATGAGCTAAGACAATAAAAACAATTCAGTTGGGCAGCCCGGGTAGCTCAGTGGTTTAGCGCCTGCCTTTAGCTCAGGGTGTGATCCTGGGGTCCTGGGATCGAGTCCTGCATTGGGCTCCCTGCATGGAGCCTGCTTCTCCCTCTGCTTATGTCTCTGCCTGTCCCTCTCTCTCCCATGAATAAATAAATAAAATCTTAAAAAAAAAAAAAAAAAAAACACAATTGGGTTACTTTTCTTGTGGACTATGTTCCCCACAGGGGGCTGCAATATTCAAGCATCCTGCTTCCCTAACAGGCCAAATCAATTATAAACAGACTGGAACATTTATAGAGCAAACAACTTCTATTATCTAGAGCGTAAAAGACTTTGATAGCCCAGCCAAAAGATTTCCACCTGCTTCCTGCTTCATTTCAGCATAGCATCCTCCTATAAGCACACAGACAAACCCAAGAAAGAACTCCTGTCCTTGAAAGCGGAGTGCACCACAGTGAAAGGGAACTTTCCAATCAGAATTCTTAACCTCTATAATTTGAGAGTAGAAAAAAATAAAAAAACTTTGAGTCTCTAAAAACAATCTGCCTTTGGACACAACTCAAAATCGTGTACAATGAGTGCTTCCAACATTAAAAAAATAATTTAAGGGACGCCCGGGTGGCTCAGCGGTTGAGCGTCTGCGTTCTGCTCACGGCGTGATCCTAGGGTCCCGGGATCGAGTCCCACGTGGGGCTCCCTGCGTGGAGCCTGCTTCTCCCTTTACCTGTGTCTCTGCCTCTCTCTGTCTCTCATGAATAAATAAATTAAAATCTTTAAAAAGAAAAAAAAAACTAATCCAAAAAATTATCATTAAATTGTAAGAACTATAAAATTTATTTATAAAAATCATTATTAAAAAATAATAAAACAATTACAACAAATATTATTATAACAAAATAATAATCCTAAACCTGGCCCTCGCAACCCAGAAAAAAAGTTTGCCAAACATGTGACAATTCATAAAAAGTACTTCTTCGATCCCTGGGGGGGGCTCAGCGGTTGAGCACCTGCCTTCAGCCCAGGGTGTGATCCTGGAGGCCTAGGATCGAGTCCCGCGTCGGGCTCCCTGCATGGAGCCTGCTTCTCCCTCTGCCTGTGTGTCTGCCTCTCTCCATCTCTCTGTATCTCATGAATGAATGAATGAATGAATGAATGAATGAATGAATGAATAAATAAATAAATAAATAAATAAATAAATAAATAAAACCTTTAAAAAAAAAAAAGTACTTCTTCGCGTTGTAACTACTTGAACTGAATCGTGCAAACGGTAATATTTTCATCAGGAAGAAACACGCTGAGGGCAGCCTGGGGGGGGGGGGGGGGGGCTCAGCGGTTTAGCCCCTCCTGCAGCCTAGGGCGTGACCCCGGGGTCCCGGAATCGAGTCCAGCGTCGGGCTCTGCCTGTGCTCTCATGAATGAATAAATAAATAAAATCAAAAAAAAAAAAAAAAGCAGCGGCAGCACGTTGACCCCTCCGAGCGACCACCTGCGGTGCCGGGTGACGCACGCGGGTGCCCACCTCCCGAGGAAACGCCCGTCGCGTCCCCGCACCTGAGGGGGAGGTCGCCGCGCAGGGCGCGCCGCTCGGGCTGACGCGCTGGCCGTGCGGCCGCCGCCACGGAACCGGGAAGCGGGGTTACGACGCGGGGGGAGGCGGCGCCCCGGGCACGGCTCCCGGCGGCCCGCCGCACGCGCAGGCGGAGGGCTGGGGCCGGCCACCGGCAGAGCGAGGCCCGACGGCCCGCGCCCAGCCCGTCACCTCACCTCGGCCGGCACCGGCAGGTTCTCCGCCGCCGCCTTCAGCTCCAGCACCGAGTCCGTCTGCCTGTCGGTCAGCGGCGCCGTCGTGTCGGGTCTCCGATCCCAGAAAGCCAGCCTCTCCCGAGCGTCCCGCTGCTCCGCCGCCGCCGCCTCCTGCGGCAGCAACAGCGCCGCCTCCGCCATCGCCGCCGCCCCTGCGGGCCTCAGCAGCCGCGGGCCGGTGGGAACCCCGACAGACAGGCCCGGGCCACTTCCGGGGGAGCCAGGGCTTCCAGCGAGGCACCGGGACCCTCACCCCGGAAGTGCTTCCGCGGCGCGAGTGGGCGGGACCGCGGCCAAGACTGACGTGGCTCTAGGCTGCGGACGAATATATCCGGCTGGGATGCCGGCGAAAGCGGAGGAGCCAGGCCGTGGCGGAAGTAGAAATGCCCCTACCGGAAGTCTCTGCCTCAACTTCAATAACTTTATTGTCACGCGTTGTTCGGGTTAGTGACAATTGCGCTACCGGACCCTGCCAGCAGCCCTGCCAGCAGAGGTCCCCCCGAGCTCCGGGATCTGCGGCTTGGGCTCCCAGCTGACCGGTTGGGATGGAGCGTGCAGACCCCGTGGGATTTCGGTGTAGACATGTCGACACTTTCCACCGCCTAGATCCCAACCACCGGGATAAAACTGTTCCAACGTGCAGTAGTTATGCTGTTAGAAAACCAAGTTATGGGGATCCCTGGGTGGCGCTGCGGTTTGGCGCCTGCCTTTGGCCCAGGGCGCGATCCTGGAGACCCGGGATCGAATCCCACGTCGGGCTCCCGGTGCATGGAGCCTGCTTCTCCCTCTGCCTTTGTCTCTCTCTCTCTGTGACTATCATAAATAAATAAAAAAATTAAAAAAAATTAAAAAAACCAAGTTATGAAAACACATGAAAATGCAAAGATTTCTGTAATCAAAAATCCTTGATGGTATCAAATAACTGGAAACAACCTGGCTGCCCAATATTGAAGGGCTGGATTAATTAATTCATGGTACAGACATGAAATTGAAATACCATCCTGTGTTGGGGCGCCTGGGTGGCTGCAGTCGTTAAGCCCTGGACTCTTGAATTGTGCTGGGGTCGTGACCTCAGGGTCCAGGAAAGGAGCTCTGCTTGTGGGGGCGGGGGGGGGGGGGGGCCTTCATTCTCAGAGGGGGGTCTGCATGGGATTCTCTCTCTCTCCCTTGCTCCTACCCCTGCTCTTGTACTCTCTTTCTCTTTCCCTCTCTCAAATAAATAAATAAAATCATTTAAAAAATATTATCCAGTCTTTTAAATCATATCATAGGGTTTTTTAAAGATTTTATTTATTTGAGAGAGAAAGAGAATAATTAGGGAGAGCGGCAGAGGGAGAGGGAAAAGCAGGCTCCCAGACAAGTCAGAGGTGGGGTTTGACCCCAGGACCCTGACATCATAACCTGAGCCAAACGCAGATGCCTTAACCCACTGAGCTGCCCAGGAGCTCCCACATTGCAGTTTTGAGCCACAAAACAGCTATAGTATTGGGTAATTTGTAGACTAAATGTTCTATATTCTATAACTTAAAGAATAAGTCAGTATCTGTGAGTCCATACTGATATAAATGATTGAATAATGAGATAGTTCTACAGAGGAATTGTAATCTTTAATAAATATACAATGAGGAAAATGGTAATAATTGACAGGCAAGATGTAAGAATGGATTCTAAAATTAGTGGGTGAAAGTTTTGAAATAACCAGAAATCTGCATTGTATCAAATGATCTCCCACGAGGTTTTTATTAGCAACAATGGGGGATAGAGATATTAACTTTACAGTGGAGAAATCTGGTAAGTGATATGCTCTTTCTAGAGGGAAATTTGCCAACCCCTACCAAATCAGAGGCTGGAAAAATGGGAAGAAAGAGAGGGAGAAGAGAACTCTTTTTTTTTAATTTTTTAATTTTTTTAATTTTTCTAAAATTTATTTATTTGAGAGAGACAGAGCAAGCATGGGTGCCCATGGGGGGGAGGGGCAGAGGAGGAGCACCTCCAAGCTGACCCCTGCTGAACATGGAGCCCCCACACAGGGCTCAGTCTCACCACCCACAAAATCCTAACCAGAGCCAAAATCAAGCTTTGGACACTTAACCAACCGAGCCACCCAGGTGCCCCAAGATAGCTCTTTGATCCAGCAACTCTATCTCTGAAAATTTCTTACACGTGAAAAAAAAAGGGTACATGTAGAGGATAGTTGGTAATGGAGAAAAAAATGGACACCACCTTAATATTTTTCAATAAAGGAATAGTTTTGTTCCTATTGTCTATTGCTACCTAGCAGACTAAACCAAAAAACTATGCCCTTAAAAAAAACCCCACCATTTTGTTATTGTTATCTTTCATAATTGGGAGCCTCAGAAATGTCTACAGGGGCATGTTAGAAAAGATCTATCTCACTCACAGGTGTGGAGCCATAGGTGGGGTTGACTCAAATGACTAGGGGCTAGACAGCTGGGGACTGGCTGCCCATCTTCACATCCTCATGTGGTGTCTCCAAGGGCCCTCTCTAGCATGAGTAGTATTTGGGCTTCTGACAGTGGCTTGAAGTTTGGCGAGACTGTTCCCAAGGCTGCTGACCTCACCTTAGAAGTCACAGGTCCCTTCTCCTGCACCGTGTCAAGAGAGTCTCCACGGGCAGGCCAGGGTGTGGGAGGCAAATGGACTCTGCTTCCGAATGGAAGGAGTTGCAAAGAACTGGCACCATTTTTGAATCTCATCATGAGTCTGAATTTGCTAACCATTAAAAAGAATGAAGTGTTTTATCAATCCTGCTTCTATGCAATCGATGAATTACCAAGCAGCATGAAGAAACTTCTGAAAGTAATGGAAATGTCCTGGTTTGATGAAATGTTATCTTGTTCCCTATTGTTGATGGTCATCTCACAACTATACACATATGTCAGAACCGGGCAAATTGTACAGTTGAAACATGTGTAGTGTACATAGGAACACGCAACATAGTCATTATACCTCAACAGAACTGGGGCAAGGGAGAATGAAGCAGATATGTAAGTAATGACATGAGAGAAAAGTCATCATGTATTGTTGAATTAAGAAAACAAGCTGCTGGGCTCAGTCCATTAAGTGTCTGACTCTGGTTTTCAGTTGAGAGTTGTGAGATCGAGCCCCGTGTCTGGTTCCACCCTGGGCTTGGAGCCTGCTTAAGATTCTCTATCTTTCTCTCTTAAAAAAAAAAAAAAAAAAAAAAAAAAAAAAAGCAAGCTGCTGAAAAATATAAATATAATCCCATATTTAGTTTAAAAATTACACGTACACACAGGAAAAAGAAAAAAGGTCTGAAAAGACATGTTAGCAAAATGTTATTAGAGATTATCCCCTGTGAGTTGGGTTGGCAGGGCAGAGAGAGGGGTAGAGGGCAGGGGTTTCATTATTTTAAGACTGTTTTTTGAAAAAGAATTGTTAAGGAATGAACATGGATTGGGGATGAGACAAAGCGAGCTCTAGTTCCAGCTCTGAGGCCCTTAAACAAAACATGCATGTCGGTAGCAATACTCCATCAAGTACCCTATTCGCACCTGCCCAAATCACACAGCTCCTCCTCGTGCCTCCAGTCCCCTAGCCGGGGAAGAGGGTGGCTCCGGGCCAGCGGACACAAGCGGTCACGTGCAGCTGGCAAGCTTTGAGCTGCTCAAAGTCAAGTGCGTCAGACAATCTGGGCTTCCCACTCTACTGAGGCCTCTTTTTATGCTACCGCATTTGCGTTCTGGGGGATTGTTTTAATTCCTAATGTTCTACAAAATGTGTGCAACTCTTACTGCAAAGCTATCATAAAGAAACTGGAAGTTTCATTTGGTAGATCTTCAAAACTGTGTTTTTCAGTGGTTTGAGGAGCCTTTTAGGAAAGGGTGGAGGAAAAAAGATTCACAGCCGTCCTCTGACCTGAGGAACAGCAGCATAGACATCACAGTAGCCCAGGAACTGAGAGCCGGCTGGGGAACTGGAGAAGAAAGAAGGAACTGGAAGCCTGTTAGGACTTCAGGGGATTGACCAGGTGCTAGAAACCCATCTCCAGTGGCCCCTGCTCCTTATTAACTCCACACACAGTACTCCCTCGACTTGCATTCCCACTGCCAGGGACCAGAGCGGTTATAGGGGCAAAATATGTAAAAGTTGTTAACAGGAACCAGTGGTAAATCTAAGATAAATGAGCCCTGGCCCAAGGTCTGAAATGGGGCCCTCCTCCCCCAACACACAGCAAAGCAGGTCCTCTCCTTGCTCCTATCAGCAGGGATGGTGGGGAGGAGAGGTCTTGGGATCTGTGAGGGACTCTGGTGGGTGGAGACAGGCTTTGGAACTCTCGGGTTCTGTTGTTGTTGTTTTATTTACTTATTCATGAGAGACACAGGCAGAGGGAGAAGCAGGCTCCCCGCGGGGAGCCCGATGTGGGGCTGGAGCCCCAGACCCCCGGGTCACGGCCTGGCCCGAAGGCAGGTGCTTCACAGCTGAGCCACCCACGGGTCCCTGGAGCTCTCAGTTTTAAAACTAGCAGCCTGGTATGTGAACCTTGTGTGCGTGTGTGTGAATAAAAACAAAGCAACAGGGCAGCCCTGGTGGCTCAGTGGTTTAGTGCAGACTTCGGTCCAGGACGTGATGCTGGAGCCCTGGGATCGAGTCCTGCCTCGGGCTCCCTGCATGGAGCCTGCTTCTCTCTCTGCCTGTGTCTCTGCCTCTCTCTCTCTCTCTCTCTCTCTCTCTCTGGTCTCTCTTGAATAAGTAAATAAAATCTTAAAAAAAAAAACACACACACACAAAAGCAGATCTGTCCTTTTTCAGATTTTTCAGATTGAAGACCTTTCATGGTTACATCATGGCATAACATGCAGATGCTCAACCAGCCTAATCCAGGCCCTACGGGTTTACATTTGTGTCTGCAAATTTCATCAAGCGGGCCTGGCATTTTTATCTGCAAACTCTAAGCAGGGAAAGGAAGAGAAAACCTTTTTTTTTTTTTTTTTTTTAAAGATTTATTTATTCAGGAGAGACAGAGAGAGAAGAGCAGAGACACAGGCAGAGGGAGAAGCAGGCTCCCTGCAGGGAGCCCACGCGGGACTCGATTCCAGGACCCCGGGGTCATGCCCTGGGCCAAAGGCAGCCGCTCAACCGCTGAGCCACCCAGGGTTCCCCAGGTAAACCATTTTTTAAACTCTTTTTCGTGTATTTATTATTTACTTCCTTGCTGAGAGGTGAGCCTGCCAGGGACCCCGTGTGGCCCTCGGGACCAGGGCGGGGGTGGGGGGGCTGCTGCCTCCTAGACCCCGGCGCCCGCACGGGGTTCGCGGGTTCGCGTCCCGGCCCCACCGCGCTCAGGAGCGCCCCCAGGTGGCGGCCCGCTGGCCCCCCCCCCCCCCCCCCCCCCCCCCCCCCCGCCCAGGCTGCGGCCCTCGCGCATCAGGAACAGATGCCTGGGGACCCTCCTGTCCTCTCCGGAGGGGTCCAGGCAGCCAGCATGGCTCAGCTCCCTGCTGCAGACGCAGGCCCAGGGGGTCTTTATTTCTGCCACAGTCGTTGCCGGAGCCCTACCATTCACCCTCCCACCCTGGGGAGGGCCTGGGGTCCAGGCCGTTCACCCACTTTCCCCTGTCCTCGCATCCGTGCGCACACCCAAGCACCCCAGCCCGGCCGCCTAAGGGCCTCGTACCCTGGGCCTCTTCTACACATGCAGAGGGGCACCCGGGACCTCTGCGCCTCAGCGCCCTCGTAGGAAAATGTGCAAATAAAATAATAAAAGTACTTGCTGCAGAGGATGCGCAGCGAGGATACAATGAGATGATACATAGGAGAGCCTGAGACTCAAGCATGGGAGGTGCTCGGTGAGGTTGAGCTGTTGGAGAAGGGGGGTGGCTAGGGGAGAGGAGAGGGGAGGAGGAGGATCCCTCTGGAATTCTCCAGGCTGACCTTCCAAAGCCCCCGGGACTTTGGTCACAGCTGCACCTCTGCCTGAGAGCATCTTCCAGGAATGCACCGAGCCCACTCCAAGCATCAGTCCTCAGCTGCTTTCCAGCCGTCTCTCTGGGGCCCACCCCAGGGGGAGCTGCTGCAGACCCAACGGCAGCAGGGGACCCATGTCAACCCGGTTCCCAGGTGGGATGGGGCTCTGGAAGGTCGCTGGACTGAGAACCCCTGCTCTTGATGACCACCCCACACCCCTACCCATAAGGAATCCTCGCCGTGCAGCAGAGTGAGCCAAGGTGTGCACCTGCGTCTGCATCAGGGACACCTGCTGAGGCCTCCTCCTCCTGCCCTGGGCATCGGGGCAGCCAGAAGCAGCCTCCTGGTGCTCTGGACACGTTCCCGCTAAAGTCACAGCGACCTCAGCCTTCGTTCTCAGGGTACGAATGGCACGAGCAAGGCCGCCTTCCCCAGGGAGGGCTTTAACCTCTTAAAGAAGAGAAGTTCGAGCCGGCAGAGAGTCGAAAGAGCATATAATCAAACCCCTCCATCCCGCAGAGGAGCCAGCTGAGGTGTACAGAGATGAGACCACTCGCCCAGAGTCCCTCAGGTGATTAACACTAGTCAAAGCCCAGCTAGAACTTAGGTAACCTGACTTCTGTGGCTGATGCTCACTGTACTACCTCGGAGCTTCTCCAATTTGAGTGATGTACACAGCCTTTTAAAAAAAAAATTAGACTGGGACACCTGGGTGGCTCAACCGGTCTGCCTTCGGTTCAGGGTGTAATCCTGGGGTCGTGGGTTCAAGTCCCACTGGGCTCCTTGCAGGGAGCCTGCATCTCCCTCTGCTTGTGTCTCTGCCTCTCTGTGTCTCTCATGAATAAATAAAATCTTTAAAAATACATATATATATACATATACACATATATATATATGTGCATAAACAAAGAGGGTGGAAGCAGAAATCACATGGCAACCCTTAGCTTTAAGGCAGTCATGGTGACGACCCAGAATGTATATATACATATATATATATATTTGTTTAAATACATGAAATGAAAACACACATTTTACAATGTTGTTCACAGGCTCTAGTTTGAGAAACGCTGCACCATGTCCTGCTGCCCTAAAGGCATGCACAGGGGTGAAACTTCCCTGTCACCTGCTACAAGTATCTGGGACACCACATTCTAGGGCCTCTGGTAATGGAAAAATGTCTAAGGGACAAGCAGCAGGATTGTTCCAGGTCAGGGAAGGGGTAAGAAAGCAGGAGATGGACATAGGAATCCAAAGACCTTAAAGTGGGTACTGCAGAGGTCCACATTGGGTGGTCAGCCCCACTCGGTCATCAAATTCTGAACACTGGGAAGGACCCCTGCTCATAATGCAACATTGCAAAATGAGCCAATGTTATAGTCACAAAGTACCTCGCATCTGCTTCTCACTTTAACGCTAGGAGAAAGTTGGTGGATATTATCTCCAATTAGTGAATGAAGAACTGAACCCCTGGGAGGTTTGTGACCTACTTAAACCAACGATTGGTAGAGACCAGACCTATCACTGGAACCAGGATGCCTGATAAGATCTTCTTTCCCCTCGGGGATCCCTGGGTGGCTCAGTGGTTTGGCACCTGCCTTTGGCCGAGGGCGCGGTCCTGGAGTCCCGGGATCGAGTCCCGGCCTGGAGCCTGCTTCTCCTTCCTCCTGTGTCTCTGCCTCTCTCTCTCTCTCTCTCTCTGCCTATCATGAATAAATAAATAAATCTTAAAAAAAAAAAAAGATCTTCTTTCCCCTCAACGCTAACATTATGACAGTGAGTGACCTGAGGACATGCATGGAGCCACTTAGTACCTTTCTGTAATAGGACGTTGTAGCAAGGATGAGTCTCAAGCGTGAGCATTACAAGTTCAAAGAAATACCTCCAAGAGGAAAAAGCTTGAAGCTTTGGTATATTCTGTTCTGCTATGAGGCAGGAGTAGTAGTTCAAGTAGTTTATAAATCATGGAACTGAAGAGGAGGAAGGCTTCTGAGATCCCTTGCCATTTGACTTGTTCACTTGCAATAAAGTTGCAAAATGGAATAATTTAAAAGAAAATATTCTTATGCACACCTGCACATTCTTGAATTTTCAGGGCATGTGAATTTGGCACGGTTGGCACAGCTGAATTTCTTCATGCCTAATCCTCCAGCCTACTAGAACCACTTCTCTTGGGATGGCATTTATAGCTTTACCAAGTATCTGAAGATCTATTTGCTTTTTCAAGTTATTTCCTTGCTTACTCATTTTATCAATTTCTCATTCACGTCTCAGTGAACTGTTAAATCACCTTAAACTTTGACAATTTATTCAAACAGTAGCAAAGGCTTTATTTCATATTAAAAGAAGAATTGCTGCCCGGGATCAGACAACCAGTCTCTCAGCTTAGAATTCAGAATCAATATTTAGAGTCAAGTCAGATTTGAAGACAGACATAATTACCTTCCAATATTTCAACTTCAAAAACCTGTGAGCTGCGACTTTGCTAGCCATAAAATTAAAACAAGTGCAATAAAATCATTATCACCCCCTGGTGAGAATAAACATTGGTAGAACATCTTTGAAAATATCTATCGGGAGTCTTTAAGCTTTTTTTAACCTCTGGGCTTTTTAAAAAAATTGGTAATCAAATATTTAAAAACATCTTTATGTGCATAGATGTTCATCATAGGATACCAACAAACATTTGGAAGCAACTTAAGTCTACAACTATGGTAAACTTGTTTGATGGCCTATTAGTCATTTAAATTGTTTCAATTTTACTTACATTTTGTTTTTTTATATTTTTAAATGAATATGTATTATTTATCACCATGTGTATATATTAATTATTCCTATGTATTTTCATTATTATGTATGTTGTGTGTGTGTGTGTGTGTGTGTGTGTGTGTGTGTGTTATAGTGTTAAGGATCTCAAAACCTTGGGACGCCTGGGTAGCTCAGCGGTTGAGTGTATGCCTTTGGCTCAGGGTGTGATCCCAGTTCAAGGATCGAGTCCCATATCAGGCTCCCTGTGAGGAGCCTGCTTCTCTCTCTGCCTGTGTCTCTGCCTCTCTGTGTCTCTCATGAATAAATAAATAAATAAAATAAAATCTTTTTAAAAAAGAAAAAAAAAGGATCTCAAAACCTAACCATCTCATTCATGAACTGATCCACCTATTAAGCATTTCATGTGTACCTACTATGTGCCAGGTGGCATGCTAGCTAGTCTGAATAAGAACATTCCCTGCCTTCCAGGACCGTACAATTCAGTGAGAGAGACAGAGAAATACTGGTTGTATAGATCATATATGTTATTCCAATATATCACTGGAGTAAGCATGAGATAGTACAGAAAGCACGGAAGAAAAGCATCTGATCCATTCTTGGAAGATAAGGTTTGTTTCCTGGAGGAAAGAACACCTAAGCACTGTGCTTTGCATGCAGTAGATGCTCAATAATGTATTTTGAATGAATTGGTATCAGAAGGGCAATGGGCAAATAAAGAAGGAGAAAGAAACCCTTTCAAGACAAAGGAAAGATCACGTGCTAATGCCTAGAAGGGAGAATACAGAACAATTTCAGGAAATCAAATATTTTCTAAGATGGCTGGAATTTGGAGTTCAGTTTAGAAAAGAACAAGAGATGAAGGCCAAGAAGTGCATCGAGACAAGAGTATGAAACCCTGGGTGCCATGCTGAGGAGTTTGTCCTCTGCTGAGGAGAAGGAGCAGGGAGGACATTGCCACACTGGCCATGCAGAAAGGTCCTGGACAGAATGACACGTGCAATGACAGGAGGCCAGTCGAGGGAGGTGGGGACACAGCAGAGACTCTTTCAGCTGTCTAGGAGGCCTGACCACAAGAGAGCCCACGGAGAAAGGGGATGCATGGAAGAGATATTAGGATAAAATCCACAGGGCTTGAAGATTTAACTGAGTGTGAAGTAAAAGGGCCAGAGAGGAGACAGGACGCGGCGGTGGAGCGCGGTATGTGGAAGTTCTGGGGTGTCAAGTGCAGGCAGCTGCCGAAGGCAAGAGGAGGTGGCTCCGACTCCCGGGCCATGTCGTTCTGCCGCACTGCTACCTCTCCTTCAAGCCACACCTGGCATCACTGGGATTTCCCTATGGGCAGAGGAAGGAAAGACTCAGGCCTGGTTACAGATGGTTTTGAACAATACCTAGGTACCGGCTAGATGTGAACAGCTGCAGTGTGACAGCCCCAATCGGGAGTGTCACTGGGAAAGAAAAGCCTCTGAGTGCTCAGACTTCCAATGGCACCTTGGTACTGCCAGTGCTGGAGGTCTGGAACCCATGACCACAGCCAATCTTTGTCCCCAGAAGCTTCCCATCTCCTTGTCTCATGCTATATGTGAAGAAATGTCTTTCAATCTGGTTTCCAGTTTACTAATTCTCTCTTCAACCATTTGCCTTCGATTTTACTTCCAGTAATATTGTTCCCATTTTACAGA
This sequence comes from Canis lupus baileyi, assembly GCF_048164855.1. Classification (NCBI taxonomy): domain Eukaryota; kingdom Metazoa; phylum Chordata; class Mammalia; order Carnivora; family Canidae; genus Canis; species Canis lupus. Next base: position 55,816,768 of record NC_132854.1, on the reverse strand, counting down.
TTATATTTTTAAAGATTTATTTTTCTTTATTTGAGAGAGAGAGAGAGCTCCCATGAGCAGGGGGAGGGGCAGCAGGAGAGGGAGAGAGGATCTCAAGCAGACTCCACACTGAGCATAGAGCCTGATGCAGGGCTTGATCCCATAACCCCAAGATTGTGACCTGAGCCAAAATCAAGAGTCAAGTACTTAACTGCCTGAGGTGCCCCAAAGGTTCTATTTTTAAAATACTATCATTTTTTAAAACTCCAGTTACTTTTATATCTGCCTAGTTCATTTTTATAGTTTTTCTTTCCCTGTCTGGTACACTCCTTCCATCTCATTAATTTCTATCTGCAGAAGAGACACTTTTAACTTTCCCTGAAAATTAGCCTTGAAGAAGGGGAAGTACAGGGTGCCACAGGAGCATGTGACGGCAAGCTGGACTTCACCCTGGGTGCAGAGAAGTCCTTCCCTGCAAAAGTATTACAGATGAGAACTGAGGGGTGCCCGGTCACTTGGAGCTGTAGCCAAATTGCCAGACGCACTCCAGGCCCTACTGTAGCTCCACAGTGTCGTCTACCACAGTCAGACACAGAACATCTGATTTCTCCCTACACCATGCTGGGGTTTCCCATAAGTAGTAGAAGCTGCCTCCTAGATTTCACAGCCATTTGTTTTTCTTTTTTTTTTTTAAGATTATTTATTTATTTATTTATTTATTCATGACAGACACAGAGAGAGAGAGGCACGGACATAGGCAAAGGGAGAAGCAGGCTCCCTGTGGGGAGCCCAATGCGGGACTCAATCCTGGGACCCTGGGGTCACATTCTGAGCCAAAGGCAGATGCTCAACCAGAGCCACCCAGATGCCCCTCATGGCTATTTCTACCCCATTGTCTAACTCTACTAGGGCTTGGGAGTACTCTAGGATTTTTCCATTTTCTCCCATCATACTTATAAAACAAATTTTTTTGCTCTGTTCTTAGAACTTTCATGAGCCATCCTCAATCCTGCCACTTCATGATGAGCAGCTCAAGCAACATTATCAAACATTTAGTTTCTGTCAGTGGCCAGTAACAATTTGAGCTATTTCACAAAGAAAAAATAGTTATTTGCAGAAAAGGGTATGGCTTTGCCCCCAAACTCCAGGGGTGTGCACTGCAATTCTGCTAGTGGGGTTTCCTGAAGTCTCCGTACAGCATCCATCTGTCCTAGACACTTCAGGCATGTCCATGTGCTAGAACACCACGTACTACAGCCTGGACTTGCCACAGACCTTCTCTTGCTCTGGGCCTCATTCCAAACTGGCAGCCTAACAAGTTCCTTCCTAAATAGGTCACAGCAGTAAACTCAAATGTGCTGTATGTTGCCTCCAAAAGAAGCCCATGGTAATGGCCATCGGTCTCTTGGGGATTGAGGAAAGATGTTGAGCATATACTCGGAGCAGTGTCAAAGAGGTCCAGGTCTGTGAACCAGCTCAGATCTTGGAACTGGGTGAAAGGCCATGATTCTAAGATAGTGACCCAAATTAGATCTCTGCTTACCTGGGACCTTCCAATTACGTAAATCAAATTATGTTTTAGCAGGCTGACCATTGACGTCATTGCCAGGGGCTCCATCAAAGATCCTCAGAAGTCAAAGCATTCTATTTGCCACCGCAGGCCTGCTGCCAATTGCAGTAACCATGCCTACTGTCTCTGGTATGAAACACTGTCACTGGGATCCCTGGGTGGCGCAGCGGTTTAGCGCCTGCCTTTGGCCCAGGGCGCGATCCTGGAAACCCGGGATCGAATCCCACGTCAGGCTCCCAGTGCATGGAGCCTGCTTCTCCCTCTGCCTGTGTCTCTGCCTCTCTCTCTCTCTCTCTCTCTCTGTGTGTGTGTGACTATCATAAATAAATAAAAATTAAAAAAAAATGAAACACTGTCACTTGGCCTCTGAGATCAGGAAATCCACTTAAGTGGCAGCATCGCTCACCGCCATTCTCAGCCTGCAGGGGACACCTCCTGCAAAGTTTCTGAAGGAAGCAGCTGTTCCTATCAGCACATTTCATCATACCTCATTGTTTTTTCATCATACCTCATTGAAGCGAGTATCTTCTGGGCCCTCCTTGGGGCACACAGTCATGGGAAGTATTTTTTACAATCTTAGTGTAGAGGCCCACATAGGATGCAAGAGAATGAGAAGGGCTGCAGTAGGGAGATCCCTGGGTGGCTCAGGGGTTTAGCACCTGCCTTTGGCCCAGGGCACGATCCTGGAGTCCTGGGATCTAGTCCCACGTCAGGCTCCCGGTATGGAGCCTGCTTCTCCCGCTGCCTGTGTCTCTGCCTCTCTCTCTCTTTCTATCATGAATAAATAAATAAAATCTTAAAAAAAAAAAAAAAAAAAGAGAGAGAAGGGCTGCAGTAGATTGCATAACTATCTCTTAAACGTTCCAGTTTCCTTGCCTATGATGGCCTTGTTTGGATGTTCATGCCCCGGAAGGAAAATACATGCTTATCTTGTTGAACTCAAGAGTAGCTATGTGACTTGCTTTGGCCAATAAGATGAGAAGCAATGTGTATTGCTTCCAAGTAGGTAGTTTGAGCCAGGATGTGCTTCACCACAATCTCTTTTTCTCTGTGCCACAGACCAACCATATACCAAAATAAGTTCCATCACCTTGGGTCCAAGGAAAGACAATGTAGAGCAGAGCTTTAGTTGATCTTTGATGTACATGTAGTGTGTTTAAAATATAAATCTTTGGGGCAGCCTGGGTGGCTCAGCGTTTTAGCGCCACCTTCCGCCCGGGGTGTGATCCTGGAGACCCGGGATCGAGTCCCACATCGCGCTCCCTGCATGGAGCCTGCTTCTCCCTCTGCCTGTGTCTCTACCTTTCTCTCTGTCTGTGTGTTTCTCATGAATAAATAAAATCTTTAAAAAAATCTTTTAAATATATATATATAAATCTTTGTTACAAGCCACTGAGATGTTGGGGTTATTAGTTACTGCAGCATCACCTAATCTATGCTGACTGATACAACTGTAAACATTTACGTAGACTTTTTCCTATGTGCTCTACCACTTTACAAATGTTAACTCTTTTAATTCTCACAAGAACTCTATGAGTCAAGTCCTATTATTATCCCAGTTTCACAGAGGAGGAGACTGAAGCACAGAGAGGTTAAGTAACTCACCCAGAAGCATACTGCTAGTAAGTGGCAGCCCTAAGATTTGAATCTGAGCACCTGCACTCCATAATTCATGTTCTTAATCCACTACATCACAAAAACAGAATAAAAATTTTTGATAAATTTGACTACATAAAACAAAGTTCTACATGGTTTAAAAAAAACTCTATACAAAATCAAAAATCAAATGACAAATTGTGAAAAAATACAAGTCACATCATAGACAGCAAGAAAAGGACCAATGACTAAAAGAAATGTAAATATAAATACAGAAATACAAATCCATAAAAATACAAAATGTAAATATAAATGTACTTTGCTAAGAAGTATATTTGCTAAGAAAATCTGCTTAATTTAACATATATTGGAGCATCTATCAAAATTGCAATTAGGGATGCCTGGATGGCTCAGTTGGTTAAGCATCTGCCTTTGGCTCAGGTTGTGATCCGGGGGTTTTAGGATTGAACTCCATGTTAGGATCCCTGCTCAGCATGGAGTTTGCTTCTCTCTCTCTCCCTCTGCCCCTCCCCTCTGCTCATGTTCTCTTTCTCTCTCTCAAATAAATAAATAAAATCTTTAAAAAAAAAATCACATGGCACCTGGGTGGTGCAGTTGGTTGAGTATCCAACTCTTGGTTTAGGCTCTGGTGCTGATCTCAGGGTGGTGAGACTAAGCCCCATGTGGGGCTCCACACTCCACAGGATTCTGCTTGGGAGTCTCTCTTCCTCTGCCCCACTGACCTTCTGCCCCTCTCCCCCCATATTTTCTCTCTTTCTCTCAAATAAAATAAATCTTTGAAAAGATTTGCAATTATTTTGACCCAGGACTTCATTCTTTGGAAATATTTGCAGATATGAAAAATGATAAATATATAAAGATTCTTAATATACTGTTTTTGAAGTAGCAAAAGAATTGGAAACAATCTAAATATTCATCAATAGGGAAATAGCTAAATAAATATGATACAATCTCAGAGTGGTTTACAAATTAGTCTTTAAAAAATAGGTAGTTCTTAAAATATCAATATGGAAAAAATGTTGATATATTGTTAAATGGGAGCAAGGCTCACAACATTGTATGTTATTATTAGCTTTTAGAAATAATCTATTGCTCTGAAAGGATACACACACACACACACACACACACACACACACACACACAGTAACCAGTTGCCTCTGCAGTAAAAAAAAAAAAAATGATGAGGGATGGGGAGCACAGGACAAAAGGATTTTTTATTGCATTACTTTTGGTATCTTTTGAACTTTATACCATCTATGTATATTACCAAAAATGATTTATTCTTACAAAGAATATTCTTTGTACCCTCACCCACTAGATAAATATCAGTTTTGCTCAATGTTATTACTTCAATTGTTGAGAATTAAAGACAAATTAACCTTGACAAGATTACCTTGTTTTTAATCTTCTTTCTTATTCTCTAGGTAAAAATATTGATTTCTACCTGTATGATATCTAGTATTGAACTATGATATCACACTAGTTACCCTCCACATGAGAAATAAGTGAAGATATTTCCAGATAAACAAAAGCTGAGGGAGTCATGATCACAAGATCTGCCCTGTAAGAAATGCTAAAGAGAGTTCTACAAGGTGGAATTAAAGGACACTAGACAGTAACTCAAAACCATACAGAAAAATAAAGATATCAATAAAGGTAAATAGATGAGCAATACATAGTCAGTGTTATTATTTAAAGAAAAAGTTTAAATTATTAGTGTAAGAGCTAGTATTACTGTAACTTTGGCTTATAATTCCATACCATGTTTTGTAAATGATTGAAGAGACTAATGAATTTTTAAATAGCGTTAGTTTGTTTTAGACATACAATGTATAAAGTAATTTGTGACATCAACAACCAAAAGGGCTAGGGACAGAGCTGTAAAGAACCAGAGTTTCAGTACAGTATTGAAGTTAAGCTGGTATAAATTCAAATTAAAGAGTTATAATTTTACAATTTTAAATGTAATCCCCATGGTAACCACAAAGAAAATTTCTAGATATACGTAAAAGGAAATAAGAAAAGAATTTGAACATTTTACTACAGAAAGTCAAGTAAACACAAAAGGCGGCAGCAATACAGGAAATAAGGGACAAAAAAATTATAAGGCATAAAGAAAACAAATAACATAATGACAAAAGTCCTTCTTTATTAACAATTACTTTAAATATAAATGGATTAAACTCTCCACACAAAAGACAAAAATCGGAAGAATGGATCAAAAAATATAAGATCCAAATATATGCCGTATATAAGAGACTCATTTGAGATCCAAAGACCAAACAAGCTGAATATAAAAGGAAGAAGATATTCCCTACAAACAGTAACCAAAAGAGAGCAAGAATGGCTACATTAAAAACAAAATAGACTAAGTCAAAAGAGCTTACAGGAGAGAAAGAAGAACAGTATATACTAATAAAAGGTTCAATATAGCAAGTTGATATATAACAATTATAAACATCTACACACCTAATGACAAAACATCAAAAAATTTTAAGCAAAACTGACAGAATTGAAAGGAGAGACAGACAGTTCTACAATAATAGTTGGAGACCTCAATACCCTAATCACAATAATGGATAAAACAACTAAACAGAAGATAAAAAAGGAAATAAAGAACTTAACACAATAAAATAACTAGGTCTAACAGGCATATACAGAAAATTCTACCCAACAAGAGAATACACATTCTATTTAAGTACATATAAAAGTTTCCAAGATAACCATGTGCTGTGTCACAAAATCTCAACAGATTGAAAAAATAAATGTCACACGAAGTATTTTCTCTGGCCATGGTGGGATGAAATTAGAAACCAAAAACAAGGGATGCTTTACTGGCTCAGTCAGTGGAACATGTGGGTCTTGATCTTGTAAGTTCAAGCTTCAGGCTGGGTGTAGCGATTACTTAAAATAAAATCTTTAAAAAAGAAAAGAAAAGAAACCAGTAACAAAAGGAAAACTGAAAATTTTACAAAATTATAGAAATTAACACATTTTTAAGCAATCAATGGATCTAAGAAATCAGAAGGGAAGTCAGAAATACTTAGAGACAGGGGATCCCTGGGTGGCTCAGTGGTTTAGTGCCTGCCTTTGGCCCAGGGCGCGATCCTGGAGTCCCGGGATGGAGCCTGCTTATCCCTCTGCCTGTGTCTCTGCCTCTCTCTCTCTCTCTCATAAATAAATAAATCTTAAAAAAAAATACTTAGAGACAAATAAGGGACCTCAGTCAGTTAAGCAATTGACTCTTGTCTTTGGCTCAGTTCATGATCTCATAGTCCTGAGATCAAGCCTCATGTTGGGCTCCATGCTGAGCATGGAGTCTACTTGGGATTCTCTCTTGCAGTCTCTCTTTGCCCCTCTCCCCCGTTCACACACATGTGCACTCTCTCTAAAAGAAGAAAAAGACAGAATGAAAGAAAGAACAGACTTAGAGACAAATTAAAGTGAAAACACAACTTGCCAAAACATATGGGATGCTGTGAAAGCAGTGCAAAGGGAAAATGTATAGTTATAAACACATTTAAAAAGAAAAATCTCAAACCAACAACCTAACTTTATAACTTAAAGAACTATAAAAAGAAGAAATAACTCAAAAGCTAGCAGAATAAAGGAAATAATAAAGACTAGAGCAGAGATAAATGAAATTGAGACTAGAAAAACAATAGGCAAAATCAATGAAACCAAAAGTTGGGTCTTTGAAAAGATCAGCAAAATTTAGCTAGATAGACTAAGACAAAAAGAGAAGATAAAATTACTAAAACCAGAAATGAAAGTAAGGCTATTTCTGATTCTATAGAAATAAAAAGGAGTCTAAAAGTATACCATATACACTAACAAATTCGGTAGCCTAAATGAAATGGACAAACTCCTAGCAACACAAAATGTACCAAGACTAAATCACGAACAGAAAATCTGAATAGACCTATAATTATAATTATTAATTATACTAGTATTAATTATATTAGTATTAATACTAATTATACTAATTATAATTAGTAAGGAAATTGAGTCAGTAATCAAAAAAATCTCCTAACAAAGAAAAGCCTTGGATCTCATGGTTCCTCTGGTGAATTCCACCAAATATTTACCAATCCTCAAACTTTTCCAAAAAATTGAAGAAGAGGTAACACTTCTTAACTCATTCTATGAGGCCAGCATTACCCTGATACCAAAGCCAGACATTATAATAGAAAATTACAGACCAAAATCCACTATGATTATTGATAAAATCTTCAAGATACTAGCAAACTGAATTCAGCAACATATTAAAAGGATTATACAGCACAGCCAAGTGGGACCTATTCCTGTAACACGATGATGGATCAATGTAAATACGCCACATCAACAGAGTGATGGCAAAAACATATGATCATCTCAACTGATGCAGAAAAAGCATTTAACAAAAGTCAACACCCCTCTCTGGCAAAAAATACCCAACAAACTAGGAAATAGAAGGAAACTACCTCAAAGGAATAAAAGCCATATATAAAAATCCGACAAAGAATATCATATTCACCGGTGAAAAACTGAAAGCTTTCCAAGACAAGGAATGAGGCAAACAGACCCACTTTCGTAACTTCTATCCAACATAGTACTAGAAGTTCTAGCCAGAGCAATTAGGAAACAATGAGAAATAAAAGACACCCAAATTGAAAAGGAAGATGTGAAATTATCTCCTTTTGCAGATGATATGATCTTATATGCAGAAAACCTTAAAGATTCCACATACACAGACCAAAACAAGACAAAACCTATTAGAACTAGTAAGTGAATTCAGAAAAGTAGTAGCCCCACCCCAATTGTCACAGGATCTTTGGTGACCTTGAGAAAACACCACGTAAGAATCCCAGAAGTCGTAAGCAAACGAACCTTAGAAGGTTGCTTCCATTTAACACAAGTATTCACCCCATTATCTACCATGTGCAAACACCAAGTTAAAAAAGTGCAAAGTAGGGCAAATTAAAGCAGGGATATAATTAAGGATGAAGTCCACCAGTGGCCTTAAGCAGTTCTTGGATGTTTGTAACTCTGGCTCTAACTGTACGACGCGGAATCCTTTTAAGTCTAGAGCAATCATAACTCACACACACACATTCAAGGGAGACAGGCAATACTTTATATTCAGTTGGCTTCCCTTTCCATAAAGAATCGTGAAATGTTGGGGTGCCTGGGTGGCCTAGTCGGTTGAGTGGCTGACTCTTGGATCCGGCTCAGGTCATGATCTGGGGGTCCAGCCCCCAGTGGGGCTCAGCAGGGAGTCTGGGTAAGATTCTCTCTCTCTCCCCCTACCGCTCCCTAAAAATTTTCTCTCTCAAATAAAATAAATAGGGGCACCTGGGTGGTGCAATTAAGCAGCTGACTCTTGGTTTTTACTTGGGTCGTGATCTCAGGGTAATGGGATCGAATCCTATGTCAGGCTCTGTGCTCAACATACAGTCTACTTAAGTTTCTCCCTCTCCCACTGCCTCTCCCTCCCCTCAAATGAATAAATAGATATTTTTTAAAATAAAATAAAAAATATTTTTAAAAAAGAATTGTGGAGTGTTTCAGAAAAATATTTGGAAGACTACAGCTAATGAAGTAAAATCTCTTAATAACGTAGCTGTCTCTACCATACAGTCCAATGAAACAGTATAACTTGAAAGTCTGTATGGTCAGAGAAAGACTAAGAATTATGTAAAATAACCCAGGAATTTAGAAGTTAAGTACACAGCCCACTTGATGCACTCTTTATAGAGGTGCTCCCCCCACTGTCAAAAAAGGCTAAGCTGTTTTTTAATCATAGAGGTGTTGTGTTGAATAAAAAGTAGTTAAAAACTGAAATAAAGAGCAAAAATTTCCCATTATCTTTATCAGCTCAATTTTGACAGATATTTAATATACTTTTAGAAACATTATATACTTAAAATGTAAATCAAATATTATACATACTTCAACTCCCACTTCCTCCCATTTACCATACATAAGACATCTGTAACCCAACCTAGTCATTTTTGGATTTTGGGTGAAGGTTTTGTTTTAAATTACAAAATGTAGGCTTTTGAAAAGGCAAAAACCATAATGCAGCTATGTATAAGGAAAAAATTTCTAATCCTTTCTACCCTATAATGATCAAATTTTGTGTCAACTTGGCTAGGCTATGGTGTTGTTGAATGGCAAATGCTAGCTGTCACTGTGAAGATAGTTTGTAGATGTGAACACCTTACATAATCCGTTAACTTTAAGATTACACTCCATGATATGGTGGGCCCCACCTAATCAGTTAAAGGCTTCAAGGGAGGGAGGAAGGTCTCCTAAAGAAGAAATTCTACTTCAAAACTGTAACAGAAATCCTACCCGAGTTTTCAGTCTGCTGGTATACCCTCCTGATCTCAGATTTGCCAATCCCCCACAGTTGCATGAGCCTGTGTCTTAAATCATTTATGTATGCGCATGCGCGCGCACACACACACACACACACACACACACACCTGCTGGTTCTGTTTCTCTGGAGAATTCTAATATGTAAATTCATTCCATACACACTACATTTGCTTTTTCCCTAAGATGCTAAGCATCTCTAAGATGCTTTTTCCTTAAGATTTACCTCTTAAATTTTCCTACTTAATAACGTATCAGGGACATCGTTCCAAGTCAGCAGGCTGAGATCTAACTCATTCTCAAGAGCCACATACACAGTAAGCTATTGTATGGATTATTATTTAAGCAAGGGACATGGAGGCATATAGATAGTTTCTAGTTTTTTTGCTCTTCATTCCATTATTTGCACCAAGCTTTCAAGAAACCTATTTACACACCTGCCCTTGTCTTGTATTCCTGTTTTGCTTCAGAATGGGTCATTATAATGTATCAAAAATTTAGTGTCATATTTTCTCAGCTTCCAGTTTAGACATAAATATCATGAATTTAAAGCCAAATGTGTCTTAACACGTACCATGATGCACATGACAGTCTGCTGTCCACAGGTATTTGAGAAACGCCAGAAGCCAGTGGTTCTCACTAACCCCCATATAAGGTCAATCACGTACGTCATTTCATCTCTCAGGTGAGAGAACAGAGAAAGCTCCCCTTTCTCCCAGCTCAATTTTTTTCAATAAACCACCATGTTTAATTCAAAATGTTTATATATATATATATATACACACACACACATATATACACACATATATATAAATGTATATATAAAACAATGTTGTATGTGTGTATATGTATATATGCTAATCTGTTATTTTTGTTATTTATTTTTTAAGTAAGCTTTGTGCCCAATGTGAGACCTGAACTCATGACCCCAAGGTAGTCACATGCTCCACCAACTGAGCCAGCCAGGCACCCCGAAAATTTATTTTTTGGTGGACAGCAAAGCAAGATTTATTGAGTAATAGCAAAGTGAGAGTACAAAGCTCCAGAGGAGGTTGTAACAGCCGCCTCAAAAATATTTTTAAGTGAAAGAATTAATGAATTTGTGTCTCATCCCCTGGTTCTTCCATGCCAATCAGAGGTGTCCCTGCCTGGTCCACAGTTAATAAGACATCCCAGCTCCCATCCCTAGCCAACAGCACACACTGTAAGGACTGAGGGAACCCGAAAGTGCGAGGCATTGGTGTCATCACCCTGGCGCTCTGCATCTCCAAGCTACCTTGCCAAGCCAGTCCATGAATCAAAGTCACTGGCCTCTAAGAGGTCACACAGGTGTCCAGGCAATGAAGACGATGCTGGGGCGCCTGGCTGGCTCAGGCCGTAGAGCATGTGACTCTTGACCTCAGAGGCTGTAAGTATGAGTCCCATGCAGGGTGTAGATATTACTTAAAAATAAAATTAAAGGGTGCCCGGGTGGCTCAATCGGTTAAGCTTCTGCCTTCAGCTCAGGTCACGATCCCAGGGTCCTGGGATCGAGCCCCACATCTGGCTCCCCGCTTGGCAAGTGGGAGTCTGTTTCTCCCTCTACCCCTCCCCGCTGCTCATGCTCTCTTGCTCTTTCTCAAAATCTTTAAGTAAATAAATATTTTTTTTTAATTACACTGAATTTAAAAAGGAGCACCTGAATGGCCCAGTTGGTTAAGCACCCAACTCTCAGTTTCGGTTCAGGTCATGATCTCAGATCCAGCCCCACAACGGGCTCTGTGCTGGCCGTGGAGCCTGCTTAAGATCTCTCTCTCGCCTTCTGCCCCTCCCCCTCCTCTCTAAATAAATCAATGAATTTAAAAAAAAATATATATAGGATCCCAACAACTTCTCCCTGAGGAGAAATGTCTGTAGCCACTTTTACAAGCACCATGCCCGCGCCAGCCTCCTGGACTCCTTGGAGCTTATCTTTGCTTAAAGGTTTCTGTTTACCCAAAATAACCACAGATCATTTGGATTATTATGTATTAGTCCAGTTTATTAAATAATGAAACAAGGTTTATGCCACATATTCCAACAATGCTTAAATAAAGAGCTTGAAATATAAAGGCTCATGAAAAATGCATAGTCTTCATATAATATATACTATTTCTAGCTCATGAATAAATATGGAGGATAGGAGCCATTTTATTTCACAGATTAGCAATATTTGGCATCAATGATTACAGAAATCCACAAGCAAACAAAAAACCCCATTATCTTCATTTTATAAAAGCTAAAAATCCTTTTGCCACATTTCAGCAATATCCAAGGGGGTCAGGGGACTTGTAATCACACCCCTGAAAATAAGGGGACCGAGGCTCCAAGTCCTTAAGTTCTTTCTTGGTTAGAAGCTTAACAATTCCATGAACTCCTTCAGGAAGCAGAAAAACCAGAACAGGTTACGATCCTGTTCTATATAGCATGTGTCATATATCTACACTGGAGAAATACTCTCTTTTTGTCCTAAAAACATGCTCAGGGTTTATAGTGAGGTTTGAGTTTCTTTTCATCCTGGTATGAACATGTACATAATTTGACTCAATTGATAACAATGAACGTTGTGTGACGTCGACTCTTTAGGTGGTCTTCAAAATGAACTTGCTTCTACTGTTTCAGAAATTATATGTACACTTAAAAAATACAGTGTTTTCTTCATTTTAAAAAAAGTGGTTCTTAAAAAGTAATCCTTTAAATTCCAGGAACTCAAAAGTGAAAGCCTTCCTGAGAACGCCCTGACCAGGTCAATGGAATGTTTTGGTGAGAAGAAAAATATCTGCCTAAAGATATGGTTCAGTACCAGGAGCGGGCCCAGGGAGCTCAGCTCTGCAGTCACATGGTGGGTGGGGGTGGGGGTGGGGTCTGGACTTGCATTTAAGTCTTTAACCAGTTAATACCTACAGGCCACTCCGGCCACCCCTTCCCTTCCTTCCTTCCTTCCTCTTTTTAAGGATTTTGTCTCTGTTTTGGAAATACAACTCTGCCTCACAAAAGCTTTTTCAAAGTAAACATCCATAAAGAAGGCAAAGTGAAAGGGAAAGGCAGCAAAACCGCCTGATCCCCAAGAAAAACTACCATGCCTTCTATTCTGGGTCAAAGGAAGTGGTGACCCAGGGCAGGAGAAACTGGGAACCTGCCCCAGCACACACCTGGGGGGGGGGGGGGGGTTCCGCCTGGGAGCCCCGGGTCAGGGTGTATTTAATGTTCTTGAACGTACAACTGCAGGTCCCCAAGTAAATATGTTCCCTTCCCTGGGGCTGTCTTCTAGAAGTTCTTAGGGCTCTTGGAGTCACGTTTTATTTTTGAAAAGAACAAGATGAAGGCAAGAAAGGAGAATGATTTTTTTTTTTTTTGTGGTCTTTAGAGAAAGAGAGGAAGATACGATAGACCTCTTCGAGAAACTGGAAAACAGGTACAGTGCTAAAGGGAGAGTTTCTAAAATTTCAAGCAAGTGTTTTAGGAAGGACAGGAAGTGTTTTAGGACTTCAAGGAAGTCCGACACAGGACATATCTTCACAAACAGAACCTGAACGAAAGCAAAAAACTGAGAAACCTGGAAAGATCAACTCTTCGATTCACTCACAACATCCTGCCAAGGAAAACATAATGCAACTGTTCACTTCTACTGTGTTCTTTGTCTCCACAAGGCCTTTGGCGAGGGGCTTTGCTCGGGATTCTTCTCCCACCATTCCGGCGGGCTGACAGCACAGCTGGTGTACAAGGCCCACCCTCCGGGCAGGTCTCAGCAGCCACCCTTGTCTTCCTTTGACCCCCAGCATCAATACACATTATTATCCTCATTTTACAGACTGGGAAGTCACAAACTTGGCTAAAAATCAGAGCAAATTACTAACGTTACCTAAGACGCCAACCCAAGCTGCCTCAAAGATCGTCCATCAACATGGACCTTGCCACGTTCAAAGCCAACACATCACACTGTCACGGGCTTAGATATGAACGCTTTGTAACAATTCCTCACGAAGGTCAGGCCTTCAAAAGCTTAAAGTCACTTATTATAAGTGAAAGATCCTGCCGAAATAGGAAATTATAAAGCAGTGCAATATGCCAGGGATCTATTTGCTGCACTGTTTACACCCGGAGTTAAAAGGGCCAGGTCTCCACGTGTGACATTTCTCCTGCTGACGAGAAGCGACAGTCGTCAGAAGCTCAGGAACGAGAACACTGTCCTGGAGGCTCTATTCCGTGGTTCCGATGGGCTCCTCTAGAGCCGTCTGGCATCCCTAGCTGCGAGCTGAGCCACAGCAGGTGCTCCTGTCCCCTGAAGAAAACGACACCCGGTTCCCAATCTTCTTGCGAGCTTTCTTTAGCAAGAAACATGCGTTCCATGTGCTGTCTTTGACGTCAGAGGGCACTTCCACGGTAAGGACTAGTGTTTGGATGTTAGTCTCTAGCATGAAACATCTGACGCAGAGCGGCCGCTGCCAACACCCGGCCATCTGGACTAGCCCCATCTTCATCTGTTGCTCACGCTTCAGCATCTGTGATGAACCAAGCAGTGAGAAGCAGCGTGACACACGGGAAGCTTTATTGTTTCGGAAGTGAGCGTTTGCAGAGCGCTGTCTCATGCAGCCTTGACTTGTCACAAGTCCAATTTCTTCAACTGCTCGTAGGTCACGAAGAACTGCAGTGACTGGTTAAGGCTGACAAAGAAAATGCCATCTTAACAACTCCGACGCGTAAACACAGACTCACGGACAGCAGGTGTCACAGATACGTCTGGGCAGACCACGCACCATGGACACATTAAACATGAGGGGTGCCATCCTCATCCACCCAAACCATCTTCCCATCCGCCTTCCCAAGCTCAGCCTGGAACAGAACAATCACAGCGGAGACAAAGAAATCCCCTAGCATCGGCTCCAAGGGCCTCCCCGAAGAGGACGTCCACACTGCCTGGCCCTGGCGGCCGCTGTGACGGGCAGACTTTCCAGAATAGTCAACTCTGTGTGAAACAGAAAGCAAGCAAGTCCCGGGGAGCTCTCCTCACGGGTCCCGGCTGGGCAGGCCTTCATCAGGACGGAGGCGCAGATAAAGAGAAACGGGGGATGGGGAAAAGCACATCCCCTTAGCATTCCGCCCCGGCACGTCTAATGAAGTGCGGCTCCCGTCCTGCCTCCCCCGTCGGCGTAGGGCATTGGCACTGACCAGCCAAATCACTCAGGAGCCAACTCCTGTTTATCCGCGGGGACCCTCTAAAATAAGCATTCTGGAACACTGCTGCCAAACCGGATCCTTCCCAAGGGTGGCTAGGGATGTGCAATCAAGCCGCGCCTTCCTGTAATCATAAATATTCCCAGCAACGTCTACTGCAGTCAAGTCCCGGTCAGGGACAGCATCACTAAACCAGATCCCGATAGCCCAGGACAGAGATCTTACACCCGCTGAGATAGAAACTGAATCATCATTTCCTAGAATCAGACGAACGCAAAAGAATAAGAAGCCACTTCCAAATTATCATTCAAAACACGGGCTTATGCCAACAATCGTCTGGTAGCTACAGCTTCCGTTGGATGTAGTGCGACAGGAAAAGGATACGATGATGTTCCAAGGACCAAGTCTCAACCAATTTGGCCAAAACCCTTTATACAGAGCAAAAAACCCTTCATTCTTCCAGGTCTGTTATAAGAGGGAGAAAAAAAAAAAGTTAGCTTCCAACTATCCAGTGATGTCAGGTGCATTAATAATTAGGAGTCAGACTGAATGTTTTTTTTCTCAGAAATAAAATCTTAGGGCAGCCTGGATGGCTCAGCAGTTTAGCACTGCCTTCGGCCCGGGGCCTGATCCTGGCGACCCGGGATCGAATCCCACCTCAGGCTCCCTGCATGGGGCCTGCTTCTCCCTCTGCCTGTGTCTCTGCCTCTCTCTCTCTCTCTCTCTCTCTCTCTCTCTATCTCATAAATAAATAAAAATCTTAAAAAAAAAAAAAAAAAAAAAAAGAAAGAAAATCCTGTTTGCAAAGACTGCTTAAAAACCCATTGCCCCCTGCCTCTTTTTGTTCTTGAAAGGCTTCTGCATTGGAGAACACAAAGGCTCCACGTCACACCAGCCCCGCACCCAGCAGACAAAGGACAAAGTAAGGAATGAGATTGAATCCTGGGCAGCCCCAGTGGCTCAGCGGTTTAGCGCCGCCTGCAGCCCAGGGCCTGATCCTGGAGACCCGGGTTCGAGTCCCACGTCAGGCTCCCTGCATGGAGCCTGCTTCTTCCTCTGCCTGTGTCTCTGCCTCTCTCTCTCTCTGAATAAATAAATCTTAAAAAGAAAAAGAAAACACCTCGTGATGCTTTGCTGCTTTCCTTTAAAAAAAAAAAAAGAGAGATTGAATCCCAACTGCAGGTGAGAAACACGCAAGTCAATGGTGGTTAGGACCTAATTCAGACCACGGCCACCTCGGGTCACGAGGTGGATCCACACAAGCACCTGTGCATGGTGAAAGCCGAACTTGAAGTCTAGGACTTGCCAGCATCGCGCCAGAGAGCAGGAGCACCCAAGGGGCCCCTGATCCCCTGGCTGGTGGCAATCTAGTCAGGAACACAACAAACTCTCATCCCCTCCGGACCAGGAGGCCCCACTGCTTCAACTGAAAATTATAGGAAGATCGACGCATTCTCTGGAGAGATGTCGGAATGAGGTATATTCATTGGGGTCAGACGCAAGAGTGGGGAGGTGCATTTTGCAAGGAGACCGTTCTATTGCGATGGCAGAAATTCTGACCATTTTCTCTCCCTTTACAGCTGAGCAACGGTATAAAGAAAATGAACTTTCATTTCTAAACATTCATCTAGATTTTTGTATTTGTAAGAGTTAGCCCAGCGTGGCCAGAACTGGGTACCATCTCGGGGCTTGAGAGCATCACTCGTGTTAGCTATAATAACCCTCAAAATTCAGTGACTTCTTAGGTCAAGTATCTGTATACAAATGTGTGTGTGTGTAAACACGTACGTATATACTCACACACAACACACATTGGGGGGGGCAGTTTCAACTGAAACGAACCACTGGAATATTGGAGATTAAGTAAAATAAACTTACTTACTTCTAAGTACCCCTTAATATCAGTACTTATACCAACAAGGCTTACTACACAGTAATCCAGGCACGGTGCCGTTTCGTAGGCATTATATCTCAATGATTTTTACCACAACCCTGTGACGTGGATGCGACTGTTGTCCCATTCCACTTATGAGGAAACTGGGGTAGAGAGTCTGTACCTCGACCGAAGTCACACAATTACAAGGGACAAATCCACAGGTTTGTCTTGCTCTGACCCCTGTGGTTTGTATCGTGACAAGAAGCTCTTCAGAGGGGAACAAGGAAGCCACTGAGCTGTGGCTCAGGACCTCAGGACCCTGAGGACCCTGCCCAGGAGAGCGTTCACTCTCACCTGTAACAGGCAGTCCAGGGTACCTGTGTAGCCAGAGCACCTGCCATCCCGAAGGACTCTCTGGTTCATCATACGTGTTCTCACAACATCGACGGGATTTGAGGCCAGGGCCCCAGCCAGGCCACAGGTGAAGCTCGAGCTATGAAAAAAAGATACCAGGGGCGGGGGGGGGACAGAAAGTTCACCATCACTGAGCTGCAACCACCGCTATCAAAGGCAGGAAACAGCCTCCTCCCGAACCACACTAACGTGACGTGCAGCAAGAGGAAATGTTTCCAGGAGGAGGCCCATCACTAAGGCACTGCGTGAACTTCTTAAATACAGCACGATTTATAGTGGCTTAGAAGTTCCCACCTTGACGCAGAAAAACTTTGAGGGACAAGAATGTCAAAGGTTCATAGAAACACGAAAGAATGTCTTCCAACGATGATCTATTGCATCTCTTGGCTATAAGCAGGCGTCAGAGTAATTTTAGTCCCATCATAACCACACCATTCTTAGAGAGCAGAGAAAAAGACGTCCTCACAGTAATGCGCCCACAGGGTCTCAACAAGACTACAGACCACACTTGGCATCAGCCAACTCAGGGCAGGGTTTCTCAACTCCCACACTCCTCGAACATTGTGGACAGGCAGGTCTCTGCTGTGGAGGGCTGTCCCATGGCCGTAAGCTGTTCAGCAGCTCCCGGGCCTCTACCCAGCAGATGCCAACAGTACTCCCCCAGTCGTAACAGTCAGAACAGTCTCCAGAAATTGCCAAAAATTTGGATGAAAGTGGATGAAACCATGATACATCCATCCTAACCTGCAGCTACTAAAAAAACGTGACGTTGGTTTGAACTGACACAGAAAGATATTTGGAATATATTATTAAATTTTAAAAAGCAAGGGAGAACAGCAAATACTGCATGGTACCCCACGTGGGGATCTATATAAAAACAAAAAACACAGAATCCATAGAAACCAAAAAGTGGTTCCCAGGGGCGAGGGCTAAGGGAAATAGGAAGAGGCTGGGGAAAAAGGCATAAACTTTCAGCTATAAAATGAACAAGGTCTGAGGATCTAATATAGGACATGGTGACTACAGTTGGTAACACAGTCACATAACTGACATTTGCTAAAAGAGTAAAAGTTAAATGTTCTCACACACGCACGCACGCACATGCGCGCACACACGGATAAATACGTGAAGTGATGGATATGTTAATGAACTCAGGGTCAGATCTTTTCACGTTGTGTATGTGCATCAAATCATTACACCGTACACTCTTAAATAGCTCACAAGTTTGTCAATTATACCGCAATAAAGCTAAAAAATTAAAATAAAAAAGTAAGAGAATACTAAGCATGATCTTGCCTGTGCGCTAAGTACACAGAGTAGACTTTTATACATATTTGCATGTGCCTGAAAAAACAAGCTGTTGACAACGGTCACCTGTTTAAGCAGATAAGGGCTTTTGCTTCTTCTCAGTTCACTTCTAAATTGTAATTTTTCAAATATGAGACTGTAATACTTTGATAATAAACCTTTAAATCTCTAATAAAGTCGTAGCAAACTGCTACCCTGACCTCATGCATACCTAAAATGTTATTTTTTAAATCTACAAACATACAGGAAGTGGGTATACACAGTGTCTCCCATCAGGCCCGAGAGAATCAGATGTTTCTTGGTGAGGTCGTAGACCGGTAGCTCCACACCGACAACGATGGCAGCCCTCTGCGCAGTAAGGGACACGCCCTGGGTAAAAATACGAATAACCAAGATTCAGAGAGCTCTCCATGAAACAGGCCTTGGGGAAAAAAAAAAAAAAAAAAAAAAAAAAAGCTAAGAATGACAGATCAGAAAAGACCAGAGGGTAAAGAAGTCAGACGCTCCCAAGTCTGCTCCTAATTCTGGCATTAACTATATGACCTTGGCCAGACCCTGGCCAGGCAGGACAAGCCGCCTCACAGAGGCTCTGGCTTCCTGGTACATACAGAGAGCACTATACTGGATGACCCTTAGGGCCTATTCTGTGAACTGATGGGCCACCAGAAAACCAGGAACAGCATCCCATACCGGCACCTGCCTAGTAAGTCAGTCTTCACTTAGGGGACTGGGAAACCGCACAGATCAAAAAAATCCAGCCTAACTATAACCTAGAAAACCCCTCTCTGTACGAATTTTTTAAAGTAAACAAAAATGTTCAATCTTCATAGAATTTCTTATACATGAATTATTCAAAAGGCACTTTAAAACTATGACATATGCCTTATATTTCCACTCTGCAGGGAATGAGATTAAGGAAGAAAGTAACTTTGAGGGCAGAGGCCACTCCTCTTCGTGTAGGTCAATCTGCCATTCAGATTAAGATGATGGAAATAGGAGAAATAAATTCAAAGAAGGAAAACGGCTCCGTTCCGTGGGCTCACCTTCCACAGTCCTCTTGCTCCCTCTTGCTGGTAAATGTTAATGAAGTTGCCAATCATTCCGCCTTGAATGGTGCTGCTTTGTGCTTGCATCCGTATCTAGAGATTATTTTGAAGACAGACGTGAGAAGGAAAGCACATTTCTCCCCGAATGCAGACTTCGGAAAATCATTCAATCTGTTGTTTACTAACCATTACAAGAATTGCAGTATAAATACAACTGTAATGCTAAAATGTCCTTTGTAGGATTTATAATCATAAAGATTTAACATTCATGAGGACTGGTTCTGAGGCACTTTGGAATCAACAAAATGCATCGAGGCCTGAGCTCATTAAGAGTCCAAAAAAGATGGATTTTTAAAACTAGTCTTCTGAAAAGGAAAGAGAATGGCATATTTCCTTATAAGTCACTGACCAGTTAAGAGAATGTGACGGTAGGCTGACTTCACATAACTGATAAGAGTATCCAGCGTAGTTGGCAGTGCTGAGCATGGACGAGCATATTTCTTAAATTAGTTACTTCAAGCCACTACTATTTCCAACCAGCTGAACCAAAAGGTATGCCGGCGAGCTGAGCACAAGACGATCACATGATGCCCGTCATGCTCCGTTACACTTGAACTTACAAATAAACTGGACAGCGGCCGTGGAATTCATGGGACCGAGATTCTGACGTAGAGATAATGTTTGATGTAGCTCTCTACATTTTTTAAAATTAAAAGGGACTTCTCACTAAAACTTGGTACCTTATTTTTTGTTTGGGGAGCAAATACATTACCTCTAGCTTCCCAAGGAAAATGTTACTGCCAAGCTAACGTGGGAAAATAAACCAAAATACAGGAACTGCCTTTCTATCAGCCTGGACATATGTTTAAGAGATTAAGAGGAGGGGATCCCTGGGTGGCTCAGCGGTTTAGCGCCTGCCTTTGGCCCAGGGTGCGATCCTGGAGTCCCGGGATCAAGTCCCACGTCAGGCTCCCGGCATGGAGCCTGCTTCTCCCTCCTCCTTTTTTTTTTTTTCTTCTTCTCCCTCCTCCTATGTCTCTGCCTCTCTCTCTCTCTCTCTATGTCTATCATAAATAAATAAATAAATTAATTAATTAATTAATTAATTAATTTAAAAAAGAGAGAGAGAGAGATTAAGAGTGGGGATATTTCTCTCTACTTCCCCCCCTCCCAAAAAATCCTGGCAAAAGCACCTTCACTGTGCAGAAGTGTAGTGTACTCAACACACTGCTGCATAAAACTGATGTTTGTTGGGGCGCCGGGGCGGCTCAGTGGGTTAAGCGTCTACCTTCAGCTCAGGTAGCTGAGGTACCTTCTCCCTCTCCCTCTGCCTGCTGCTCCAGCTGCTTGGGCTCTCCCCTTACCCCTCAATCTCAAATACATAAATAAAATCTTAAAAAAAAAGAACTCTGATGTTTGCCAGACTCTCCTGTCAGAGTGAAGGCTCTGAGGGCAGGGTCCTTATCTTACTCATTTGGGGATTCTAAGCACGCAGTATATCAACTGGCAGAGGGCAGCACAGCGAACGCTGGTCAACTAATAGGAACAAAAAAGGAGAGGGAGCGACAGAGGCGAACATCCTGAGAACCACTGAGAAAAGTAAGTCCTGCCTGATTTCTCTTTTGTTTAATTAATTTACTTCTGGGATCCCTGGGTGGCTCGGTGGTTTAGCACCTGCCTTTGGCCCAGGGCCTGATCCTGGAGACCCGGGATTGAGTCCCACGTTGGGCTGCCTGAATGGAGCCTGCTTCTCCCTCTGCCTGTGTCTCTGCCTCTCTCTCTCTCTCTCTCTCTCTCTCTCACTGTGTCTCTCATGAATAAATAAATTAAATCTTTAAGAAAAAAAAATTAATTTACTTCTTTGTCTTATTCCAGAAAGGATCTAATAAAAAGGTTCTATCCCCGGTATTGTCAACAAGGTCCACCAATACGTCATGTCAAACTGTAATCAGGAAATATTTCCATTCATATTCCCTGAAATCAAGTTAACGGAGGACATCACATGTTCAGAAACGGTCATTAGGTTTCTGAACAAATAAAACAAGGAAGATTTTCAAGGAAAAATGAAATTCAAATGTGTCCATGCCCGATTTTTTTCTTTTGCTGCTTAATCACCAAAAACCTTGTCTCTACAACGAGCTCTACTTTGTGAGCTCCTCTGTATCCACGGGAAATCCACCCAGCGGATGTTTAGAAGCTAGAGGCTTCATGGTGCTTAAATTATAAACAAATTCACACATCCAGTGTGGGTTATATCCGCAGCATTTCATTATCTGAATGTTGTTCTCAATAAGAAAATGTGGAGTGTAAAAAAAAAAAAAAAGGAAAGAAAATGTGGAGTGTGCCTATAAGATACGGATCGCACTGCTTACTTTCAAAACATCAGTCGGATTAGCGATGGTAGAGGATACGACTCCAGAGAGAATTCCACACACCACATTTATCAGCAGAGTCTCATCTACAAACAAACACATATTATTTGACTTTTCGTATACACAGAGCTCTTCACATCAGTAGGTGTAACTCACTGACATACCGCTTGTACATCTTCAGAGAATCGTAAAATTCCTGCTTTATGAATCAAGCAATTTTTTAAAGATTTTATTTACTTATTTGACAGACCACAAGCAGGGGAAATAGCAGGCAGAGGGCGAAGGAGAAGTAGGAGCCCAAAGCAGGGCTTGATTCCGGGACCCTGGAATCATGACCTGAGTGGAAGGCAAGAGGCTTAACCAACTGAGCCACCCAGCTGCCCCTCAAGCAATTTTTTTAAAACATTTTTTATTTGGGCAGCCTGGGTGGCTCAGCGGTTTAGCGGCACCTTCAGCCCAGGGAGTGATCCAGGAGACCCAGGATCGAGTCCCGCGTCGGGCTCCCTGCATGGAGCCTGCTTTCCCTCTGCCTGTGTCTCTGCCTCTCTCTCTCTCTGTGTTCTCATGAGTAAATAAATAATATCTTTAAAAGAAAAAATAAATAAATAAATAACTTTAAAAAATAAGTAAAGATTTTTTTATTCCTTTTAATAATCTCTATACCCAATATGGGTCTTAAACTTACGGCCCTGAGACCGAGAGTCACCATGTTCCACTGACTGAGCCAGCCAGGTGCCCCTGAATCAAGCAATTTTTAAAATATTAGGAATTTTGCTGGCTGACCAGGATTTTGCCTAGCAAAATAACTTGATATCCAAAAAGGACTGTGAATTATCATGCAAAATGAACAACCATATACTAACTCACTTTTGTGTATAAATATTGACCACCGCAGTAATTAAGATGAGGAATAGGTCATAGGAGAATAAGAAAGATAAACTCCTGGGACGCCCAGGTGGCTCACTCATTTAAGCCTCCGACTCTTGATTTTGGCTCAGATCATGATCTCAGGGTCCTGGGATCCAGCCCCAATTCAGGGCCCATGCTCAGCAGAGAGTCCGCTTGAGATATTCTCTCTCCCCCCCCCCCCCCACTCATACATGTGTGTATTCTCTCTCAAGTAAATAAATAAGTCTTAAAAAAAAAAAAGGTACATTCCTAGGAGACACTGAGAAGATAGTTTTAAAGCATGCTGTATAGATTTAATGTGAAGTATACTGAAGTGCTAAAACATCTTAGCTCGTGTTGACTACTCTGACCTAACAGTTGACTGGCGCTTGGTGCTTGTCTCATTGTAATAAGAAAGAAAAAAAGAAAAAAAAGTTCTAGGGTTAAAGCAAAGTCATAAAGTCAACCATCAATACAGTATTAGAATTCAGTTCTTAAAAAAAAAAAAAAGGAATTCAGTTCTTAATACTAAGAAGGGTATTTACGGCTTTCCTGAAAAATAGATGATAATGCCTGTTAGAAAATTTTAGAAAATTTTCAGTTGGCTAGAACTACAACACCACACCCTCTAGTCTAGGTGTTTCGGAGAGGAGGAAAACTAAAACATTTGTAGAGATTGCTCCTTTTAACTGCCACTCCCCTAAGTTCAGCAAAGAAAATCTGATCTTGCCTTGACTAAAAAAAAGACACACAACCCGCCCAGCTCCTGTCCACAAGGGGAAGAAAGATTCCCCACTCACCTTCAGGGTGTTCGACAAACAGTCGCTTCAGGCTCTGGTAGGTGCCTATCTTGATGGTGCCGTAGGAAGCCTGGCGTAACATCGCAGGGGCAATCCTGTCAAACCGATGTACGAGAGGACAGAGATGCTAAAAATCGCTTTAAATCCTCGAGGAGGCGCACAGACGCAACCACGTGTTTGCCTTCCACAATCAAACTATGCTACACCAGACTTCTCACGATTCAAGATCCAACAAAAATATAGTCGGGTTCAGTTAAATTTGTGCAAATCGTCAGTGCGCTAGGTGAAAGCTCAGCCCCCTGTAGTTACCCTCAATGAAAACGTGTAAGTGAACGTGCGGTTCTGGGTGCTCATGGGCGTTCAAGGGAAAAGGCCCTCCTTTCTGGAGGTGAAGCGCCTGGTGACCTCTGCCCTCTGCAAGCATCTGCCATTCTTCCGCTGCGGCTCTGGAGCGCGTCCCCCATCCACTTGGGGGGCCCTGTTCCAGGTCCTTCCTCTCCGTCTCTCAGCCTTCCGGCGCCCAGAACCACCCTGGGGCAGTTATCCATCCCAACTGTCTCAGTGCTCCCACCTCCTCTGGTGCTCCCACCTCCTCCGGTGCTCCCCACCTCCTCTAGTGCTCCCCACCTCCTCCTCGAAATGCACTGTGCCTTCCTTCCCCCCTCCATCAAAGCTGCCTCCCCAAGGAGACCAGCTGACATCTGTGCTGCTGAACGAAGCGATGCCCTCCCTTAGCACCCTACATAGCCTCTCTGTGGTCCTCGCTAGTCCGTCCTCGGTCCTCCATGCAGCCACCCCCCCCCCCAGCTCTGAAACACGCCCCTCTCCCCAGGTTTCCTTTCCTCCACAGCCTCCCACCCCTGTCCTCTGCGGCTCCCCAGAATTCTGTCCTGTGCTCTTCCTTCCCTGCTCTCCACACTCCCTGGTGAGCTCACCGACTCCAACGGCGTCCACCACTGTCCGAGACTCGGGACGCCGGATTCCTGCTCATAGCACTGACCCAACGATGCATTGTCAACCACTCCGTAGATCTCTCATCGTGCATGTGCTACACCCACCTCCGACCCAAGCTCCCACACTGAACTCATCATCCTCCCGCTCCAACCAATCGGCTCTCCTCTCTGTTTCCCGGACCACGGAATGGAAGCTCCATCTACACTCTGGCCCAAACCAGAAATCAAGAAATTAACCTTGTCCCCTGCTTTCTCCACACCCTAGGGCTGGTGGACATGTGCTGTCCCCACTAAACGACAGCCCCTTCATGTGTTGCTGCTAATCCCCCTCCGACCTCCTAGATCCAGGCTCACCCTTCTCTGTGATGCTCTGCGCCCTGAGAGGGTGGCACCCACATTTTGTATCATGCAGGCTTCCTGCCAGCTGGCTTCCAGGTGGATTCCACCAGTAGACAATGGGATGGATGGATGGATGGATGGATGGGGAGGGGGAGGTATATTCCTCGCCTGGGCACTACCAAAGCATCCCCCCTCCCCACCACCACAGCTACTGTTTGCTCCTTCAAGGCTCCGGTCCTAGTAGGCTCTGCTAACACCATGCCTGTCCTTGCCCTTTTGGTCCTAGGGTCCACTTTGATAGTTTCTGGGAACCTCAGTATCCTTCCTCTAGTCTTTAAGTAGCCCCTTCATTAAAGTCTCCTGACTGAAGCCACCCAAGCAAATTCTGTTTTCTGCAGGAACTCAGGCTGACGCAGGCACCTGGCTTACTCGCTTTCCTATCTCATGCCTTCAGCACACCGTTCGCTAAATACTGGATTAAAGAAAAGCTGTTCACAACTCCTACCCACATCAGATACGCTATCATTTTCCTTATAGCAAAAACCTCGTAATTCAGAATAGCCATCGGGAAGGGCTTTTTCAGAGTGAAACACTGAATGACTGAATGTTTTCTGAAACAAACGTAATTTTTACATTATCATCTATACTTGAATATAATAAAGACATACTTTCACCACAAAGTTCACTACATAAAAGATACACAGAAACTAAAGGTGAAATGAAAAATCTGCCCAACTACTCACTCTTTTCAAATATACCACGGATTTCTACTTTTTCTCTATGAATCCTAGTTTTCCATCTATTTGTTTGAAAGGTCAATAGTCAAGTACAAATGCACAAAGGTCGACTTACCCTGAATACAGAGCTTTCAGCCCTTCTTCTCTGCCTATCCGCACCAACGCATGCAACATTCCTCGATACCGGATTTCTTTAAAGTTTGCATCATTTGTCTGGCCTTGAATCTGGAGCCGTGTCTTGGTTAAATCAATCGGAAAAGTACCTTAAATTTTTTTAAAAAATTTCACTTGATTAAAAAAGAAATTCCACTAAATAAAGGCTACATGGTGAGAGATTACTGAGGAAACACTGCAACTATAACATAAACTAAGAAACAGAATTAAGAACTAGCAGATACTTTGCAATCTTTTCTCTATTAAAAAGAATGAGAGGGGCAGCCCGGTTTAGCGCCACCTTCAGCCCAGGGCCTGATCCTGGAGACCAGGGATTGGGTCCCACATCGGGCTCCCCGCAGGGAGCGTGATTCTCTCTCTACCTGTGTCTCTGCCTCTCTCTCTCCCTGTGTCTTTCATGAAAAAATAAAATCTTTAAAAAAAAAAAGGAACCAAAAGATTAACCCCCCTCCAAAATGCATAAATGTATTTTTCTTTCTTTCTTTTTTTTTTTTTTTGTATTTTTCTTTCTTTACATGTTTATCTACTTCCTATCTTACCCTGCAGAGGATTTGAGAAGCTGCATGGCTGTAAGAGATGGGTACATGGAATGATTTACACAAAGGGGCAATTTTAAAATAAGTTACTATATTTTGCATATGTGAAAGCTACAGTCGGGTTCAACAGGGATGAAGAGAGAGAAGTTCACTTTCTGGGGGAGCTTCTCGCTCTGTGTTCGGTCATCTGAAAGTGCACCTGTTAACGCAGGTAAGAATGTTTAATCCAGTGCCCTGCTGACAGGCCACCCAAATACGTGCCACTCGCTCAGCAACTCGACTCATTGTGGCCACGGGAGGGCCCACCCACACCGGCAACCAAGTGGGTGGGTGGTTAAGACTCCTTAACCCCTCCACCCCGTCCTCACTGGCCCCTCGGGGGCAGCCTCTGGCCCAGGACAGCAGCGACTGAGCCCCAGAAGCAAACGACATGTCAGGCCCAGCAACTGCCGAGTGCCAGCTGTATTTGTTGAGTCAATCATGCCAGGATATAGACCAAGATAAACAGGATCTGACGTGGAACTCCACTGATGCAAAGTCACAAACACAACACATACTGTGCACGACTGGCACGGGACGGCATAGTGGCCGGAACCTGGGACTTCCTCGAGCTTCTCCACGGCCACAGGCGCCAACAGGGGCAAAGTGGGTTAAAGGACAGGGACCCAGGGCCAGATGTAATCAGACAAAACTTCTGTTTGATTAACAGGTTCAACTTTTTCCACACTAAACTTTGAGCTCTGCACTGTGGGCGGCCAAAATGACTGTTTGAAAAACACGCCAACAGAAGGCAATTTTGAAATCTGAGATTAACGTTGCATATTCCCACAGGCCCTGCTTGAACTACAGTCCCGCCAAACACCAGACAGCGACCTTCACTCTTAATCAACATCCCATGTAGGAGCACGTGGGGGGCTCGGCGGTGGAGCATCTGCCTTCGGCCCAGGGTGTGACCCCGGGGTCCTGGGATCGAGTCCCACATCGGGCTCCCCGCAGGGAGCCTGCTTCTCCCTCTGCCTGTGTCTCTTCCTCTCTGTCTCTCTCTCATGAATAAATAGAATTTAAAAAAAAAAAAATCCCATGTAGCAAGCAAACGACCTGCGTGGCCCCTCGGGTCCCTTACCACATTCTGCCGTGATGGAGGCCAGCCCTCCATACACAAAGGGCTTCCAGTTGAGGGCTGACATCTTCACCACCGTCTCATCTCCTTTGACCAGAGAAACATAGCCTCCAATAGGGTTTGCCCTGGACACAGAAGGAAGACATCTCAAAGTTATAACTTCGAGGACAAAGCAGTTTGTTTCTTCTTTAAAATTGGGTTCCATTTGGAGAATGCCAGGAGATGCTACCCATGAACCCCCCCCCCCATCCCTCCCACAATTCCCCAGGGGAGCCTCACCTTAATAAAGCAAAGCCAGGTTATTTACTAAACCTTGATTTATCAGTTGCTTTAAATCTCATTCAGGAATACAACACGCTGGTCCGGTAATACAGTGAGTGGACAGAGGCCACTTTCTGGGTAATCTATTTGATCTAAAATCCATTCATTTTCATCCAACAAATAGTTGCCATTTGTTTGCCACCGTCTTAGCGAGTCCCTTGGGTGCACTAGAGCAAACAAATGTTGCAACCCAGTGTCCTCAGGTAAACTGACAATTATTTAAAAGTACCAAAATGCACTTCTAGTTCATATTCTATAAATCTTCGTTTTCTTTTCTCATCCACGTTGCGTTAATAGCTGGGAGGTAGCTTGGCATTAGGAAAGAGGTGGACTCTGGGGTCAGTGCCACACCACAACCTTCCTGGGGAAGTTCCTATCAACCTCTAGGCTTTTTCTTCCACGACATCATCACCATTGAAGCAGCCAACACAACCAATTAGTGGCGGAGCCCATACTTTAATTGGTCATGCTAAATAAAATGCCTACCTTTTACTCCTATTGTGGGAATTAAACATATCCTTTTAAACTAGCACAAAAAAGACACTCAACAAATACTGCCTTTCATCTTCCTTTCACTTAAAAGGTGCTTGCAGGCTGCGACAGGTATTTGCACACTTCCATGCCAGGTCCCCCACATTCATTACCCATTCTGAATTTTATGCACTTTCAGTTAGTAAAACCTGGCCTCGTGTCCATTAACAGGAGAAACATGCAAACTAACACACTTTTTCGTATATATATATACATATATATATACTCTATCAGCCATAATTATTGTTGGTTTAAAATAAAATTTCTAATTTATCATAGTCCTAATTGGTGAACAATATACCCAGGGTCTTTACTCTGCACGTTTTCAGAGTTTCCCAAGGCTACGTTTTTCAAGAAAGAGTCACTATTGCCGAAAATGTCGGTTTGCAGCAAAGCCGAGGGGCTTGCTTAAACTAAGAAAAAACACAAGGAACCCAGAGGAGACCCTAAACAGACCTATTTATTCTCATTTACAGACGTTAACCGAATTCAGACTGGTTCCAGGTGAGTGGGATAAAGGGCTTCATTAATAATAAATCCAATAATTCATTAACGGTCCACAAGTACCTTCCTTAATCCACTCTTGGATTCTGCTATTCAAGTTAAAAAAAAAAAAAAAAAAAAAAAAAAACCCAAGCAATAATTACGGAACAGTGACGTGTGGAAGTACTGTAATTTGCCATTAGAAAAGTGTGTGATGGAAGTGATTTCAGTGGATCTCTCAATACCTTTGGGATGGGACAGAAAAATAGGCTAGGAAACCGGGTCTCAGCGAAGTGCCTTGCCCAAGGCCACACGGCCGATGGGGCAGTTGGGCCTCCAACCCGAGTGTTCTGATTCCAAGTACAGTGTCCTTTCTGCTACCATCTGAGGCTGTAAAGGAGTGATGGGGTTTTAATTAAGGAGAAAATATTACCAAGCAGCTTCGAAAAGGCACCGCTTACACAGTACATCTTATACAGATGCATTTTATAAACAATAAAAATGTGCTTAATTTAAGAGAAAAGTCTTGAGAACATTCAGAAGGTAGACAGTCCATCTAAATAGCAGTAATTTATTTTTCCAATACACAGCATACGGAGAGTGTGTTCGAGTAAATTCCTGGAGTTTTTCACGACGGTGAAATTCACATACTATAAAATAAGCCATTCTAGTGAACACTTCAGTGGCACTTCATATACTCAGGATGTGGGATGACCACCACTTCTATCTAGTTCCAAAATATTTCATCACCAGGAAAGAAAACCAGTTCCCAGTTGTTTCCCATTCTCCTCTCCCTATGGCTTCCATACGGTTCTTATTTCCTTGGCCGTGATCCTGTCTATGCATTAGGCATGGGTGTGGCGCAGGACTCCGAAGTAGTTCCTAACCAGACTACAGAGCTCCTTAAACTAAGAGGCATTAAGGCCCCACATACGGAATGAGGTTCTCCGGGACCCCCCAAGCATGTGTGTTGTTACTGGAAAATCAGTGAGTTAAATATGTGGCGGCCAATTCACAACTTCGAATACTTTCCACTTAAATTCCCATTTTAAGTGGTTAATTTCCGGTGATGATGTTTCAGTTGATGCTTCCATTTAGTAGTGATTTTTTTTTTAATGTAGGATTTTTTAAGATTTTTTAAATTTATTTATTCATTTATGAAACACAGAGAGAGAGAAAGAGAGAGGCAGAGACACAGGCAGAGGGAGAAGCAGACCCCATGCAGGGAGCCCGACGTGGGACTCGATCTCGGGTCTCCAGGATCGCGCCCCGGGCCAAAGGCGGGCACTAAACCGCTGAGCCACCCGGGATCCCCGGGATTTTTTTTCCACACATACATATGTGTGTGTCTGTATAGGGAGAAATATAAATGCGTCTACATATGTAAAGACACACACACAAGCTATCCTCCAAAATGCCAGCAAAACTTTATGGGAAATGAAATCGTAACTGACCTCTAATTTAAAAATAAAACAAAATATTTTTTTTAAGACTCTATTTCATATGGCTTCATGCCATCTCACTGATTAACTTTCTGGTTTCCTGCCATACTTATTTTACTAGCTTGGTTTTAATGGCTACTTTTGGCTACTTTGTCCTTTTTAAAATATTTTATTTATTTGAGAGAGGGGGGAGGAGGGGCAGAGGGAAGAGAAGGAGGAGCAGGCTCCCCAACAGGCAGATGCCACCCCCCAACAAGACCCTGAGATCATGATGTGAGCCCAAGGCAGATGCTTAACCAACTGAGCCACCAGGCAGCCCAGTCTTCTCATGCCTTCTGTCAGTTTTGACACTAAATTTTCAGTTAGATCAAACCCCAAAAGCTCTGGGTTAGACTCAAATGCAAACAAACACTCAACCAGAGCTCAAAACTGTTGTGGAATTGCCCCCCCCCCCCCCCCCCCGGTGGAGGGAGCATACACCCATTTGCTCCTATTTAGATGTCCCACCACCATAAACTTCTCTTGCACACGAGTGTCCATTCCTGTAACCCTGGTTAAACTGTAAGAAAGCGCTCTCTATTCGATCACCTTTGGGCTCGTCTCCCTTCCTCTCCCATCACTAGGGCTAGATTACTGAGCACTGAAGACTACCGCCCGCATTCCCAGGTTTATGCTTGCTGTGTCCAAGGAGGAGCCCTTTACCTTAGAAAACCACCAGGGAGTATCAGTAGCTGGTCTAACGTCCAAACAAAGAAAAGGTTCTAGCTAAGACAGTAAGCTGAGACCGGGCTCCAGTTATCTCAAGCTGAAATCTCTGGTCAGTAAATGGAACCACTTCTTTGCTTTAGAGCTCTCTTTGGAGGGGTTTTCCCCCCTCACACACGTTGCTTTACATCCTAGCACAATTTGGGGGGGGAGGGGAATCTCAACTCTACTCAAGTCCCCAAACGGACAGGCCAACGCAGTCAGGGAGACTGGTATCCTAGGCAATCACTACTGTGCGGATGACCTCTCAGCCTGAGGTCTAAGGATTCCAACTTTGCAAAAACTCCAGTGTCAGGCACAGCAGTGCTTATGGCTCGCTTCCCACTTTGCATTCCTCTCTAGGCCATACCCTCTAGGCAACCTAAACCCAGTGACCACTCCTCTGCCATGTTATAAGACACGAGGCTAAGAACAGCCATCACTATTGAATATCTTGCATCTTATATGTCGAGGACTGCTATACATTTTCTACATAAGAGATCTTATTTAATCCTTACAACCCTATTAAGTAGGTACCATTAGCCACATTTCACAATTGAGGAAAGACAGCCTCAGAGAGGAAAAAGTGACTTTCCCTAGTCACACAGCTACAAAGTAGGCAAACTAAGGTCTCCCCAAAGGGGCAAAGGGCCTTTCCTCTGTGGACTACAAAGACAGAGGCTGTGAAAAAAAATATAAGCACATGGGAGTGGACGACATTCTGCACATTTGGAATAAATGTAGGATTTTCCTGCAAAGGAAATAGAAACTTTCCACCTATTTTTTGTGTGTGTGTTTCCTGAGTGGAAAGGTCTGCACAAATTAAGGATTCCAAAGGATTATCCCCACACTTAGGATACGTACTAACTTAGCATCCTCCCTCCTACATGGACTTAGTACTGATTTACTCCTTACCCCGTCTGCACAGCTGCAAAGGGAGGTAAAACTACAGTTACAGTACTTGCTTCTGCAACTTGTGAACGCCTTCCAAGTTTCCGTTATACAATTAATTCTGGATAAGTTCTTTCCAATTAGCGTGTGCCTGTTTCTCAGTCTGCAGTCTTAAGCTGGAATCCCAGTGTCTAAACCTCCGTGCCCTCTTAAGTCTCCGTTCCCTGCTCGTCTGCCTTTCACAGACTCTCCCTCGGTCCCATTCTCTTTACAGGCACAGCCTGGGAAACAGGCTCATCACAGTCTCAGGATGCACGGGATTTAAAAGGAATCTTGGAGAAGTCCCGGCTCACTTCATAGGGATTAACCGAGCCCCACGATCGCAAAACTCGGCAGAAGGCAGAGCCAAGGCCCGCGTTCGTGCCTCTCAACTTTTTTCACCACCTGAGGAAGGCGAATCCGGAGCCTGCAGGGCCGACCCGGCGCCGTGGTGCGAGGCTTGCGCAGGACGCCAGGGCCAGGGCCCCCTGGACTGCACCCCCGCTCCCCACGCGGGCCAAGCTGGGGTGTCCCGGGAGCAGGTCGGGGCGCGGGGTGCCCTCTCCGAGTGGGGGCCCCGCGGGCGCCGGCTGCAGCCTGAGCCAGACAGGTGCAGGCGCAGGAGCGACAGCCCGGGGGCCGGGGGCACGCGCCAGGGGCACACCGGGCTCCCGGGGCCTGCGACGCCGGGTCAGCAGTCAGCCCGCGCCGCCCAGTGGCGAGGCCCGGGAGCCGGGGCCCGGCCACCGAACCGCGCGCACCAGGAGCCGGGCTCTGCCCGCGACCCCGGGGCGCAGCCGCAGCCCCCGAGCACGCCGCGCCGGCCGCAGTCCCAGCCCCGCGCCGAGGCCGACCGGCGGAGGGCGACCCGGAGCAGGCACGGAGCAGGCACGGAGCAGGCACGGAGCAGGCACGCAGCGGCCCGCGCGGCCCGACACTTACCGGCGGCGGCGGCCCCCGAGTCTTCCCCGCGGCGCCCAGCGGAGCTCGGAGCCCGGAGCCCGCCGCCTGCAGCCGAGAAAAGGCTGCGGAGCCGCGGGGGCGGCCCGAGAGCCGGCGCGCGGCCACGCCCACCCCGCGCGGCCACGCCCTCCGCCTCGGCTCCCATTGGCCGCCCCGGCGCGCGGCCCCGCCCACCAGCAGCCGGTGACTGGCAGGCGGCCGAGGGCCCCGGGCCCGGAGTCGCAGGCTCGCCGTCCCCCGGATGCGAGCCGTGGGAACCCGCCGACCCCTCCCGCCGCCGCGGGTCCCGACTTTGCAGCGAAAAGAGAAACTTTCGGCAACGCACCGAGGGCCGCGGGACGGGAGGCTTCTCTGGGTGCTGGTTCTCTGCGTCCGCGTGAACCTCTGCAGAGGAAGGAAACTCGCACTTCTTTTTTTTTTTTTTTAAGCCCAGCCTTTTAGTTTGCAAATTTACGAACCCGCTGAAGAGTTGAAAGCATAGGAACGCTGTGAACGGTACACACTCCCCCGAGGGCTCCCGTTTCACAGTTGCTATATTTGCTATCACTAAAGAAGTCCCCCCACCTCCACCCTCCACCTTTGGAAAGTTGCACACAACGCTGCAGCCTCACCCCTACCTACCTCGCCATTATCACCTGCAAAAAATTCCATGCCATTGGTCACAGCATTCAACATTCTGTCTATGTTTAAGTCTCCTTTGTTGTCCCGAAATGCCATGCACCTGCACACGTGCGCACACACGTTGTGAAAATTCAGGATCTACCCACATCGTTCTGGTTAACATCAAGCCTCTAGAAACTCCTTTTGTCTACTAGTTGCCTCCACTTTTTGCAAATTCTTTCATAACTTTGACACATTTGGAAAGCCCAGGACAGCTGTCTCGTAGATGGCATCAATTTGGATTTATCGAAGTGATTCCTTATGATCAGATTCGGGTTAAACATGTTAGTAAGAAAGTAGCAGGTGATGCTATTTCCATGAGAAGGCACAGTGTTCCTTTGTCCCCGCACGGATGCGTGGTGCCGATCTGGATCACTTGGTCAGGGCACCGGTTGGGGGATCTCTGTCACAAAGGTTTTGTGAGAAGCCCAGAAATGATAGAAGTATAAAACCAATGAATCTCCAAGCTGGTAATCAGTAAAAGTGTACTGTGCCCGTATCAGAAGGATGGTTTGCAAACTGAGAGCACCCAACCCAAAACACAGAACGAGGCGCAGGAGTGTGTGATAAATCAGCTCATACAGCCAGGAAACACTGACTGCTCTTCCCAGCAATTGGCTATAATATTTAGGATTCTCTTAAATGACAGGAAACTGGTCAGTGGTTACCTCATATCAACCTTAAGAAACAGTCCAAGCCTTGCTTAGGATGGCTAGAAGCCTACGCAAGAAATTACCCAGGTCAGGTTAGCCTTGCAGATGAAGCTCTGTATGATTAAACTGGTTTTTGTCTGATTAATTTCAAGGCTGGTCTCCATTTCTTTTCTATTTTAACTGTACCTCTCTCCCACTGCAGCGGAGACTCTCCGCAGTGATAGGCTGGACGGGTGAATATTTTTGCCCAAGGGGTGTAGCACACACTGATGAATGCTCATCAAATTGATTATAAAGTGGTGATTTTCTGATGCCTTTCTAATTCCTTCTACATGTCTAAAGAAGAGTACCCCTCTTTTTTCCCCCTGCTTCTCATCCTTCTTCCCTTCCCAGCTCCCCTCCCCACCTCCCCCTTTTTGAGTAAGTATGGACTCCTGCATTTTTTAGTTCAATTTAATTCAGTTACTATAAAAAAAATACTTCATTTATTTTATTATTGGTGCTCAAATTGTCCATATTTGGCCAATGGAAGCCTCCTGACCTTTATTCTTTATTCATATATATATATGTATACATATGTTTATGTATATACTTATACATTTATGTAAATATATAATATGCCTATATTTATTCATATATATATATAATATCCTATCAATCTTTGAGCACTTCCTTATTTTCTGATCCAAGACCTACTAATTCTTCACCGAATCTTCTCTGCCCTAGGCAGGAAAACTCTAGTTGCTTCTAGTAGGAAATGGCACTTAGGAAATTGGATCTGAGTCCTTGCGCTCGTTGCTACTGGGCTGTCATTCTAGGCCTTTACAGTGGACAGAGCATATATATTTTTTCATGGAGATATAGATACAACACAGTAAACACTATCCTCTTCACCCCGATATAGTTTTGAGTCATGAGTTCATGCCTCCAAGTCAAAATCCAACACCATAGGATTCATTCTAGCCTTCCTCTTTCTGTATTTATATCTTCTTCCCCCTTTATATCTTCTTCCCCCTTCAATGAAAACCCTAGTTCTCAACAGCGTCAATATATTTGCTCATTTATTCTTCGATATACAGAAACTAGTTGAGACTCACATACCAGTACTACCACCAGCAGCAAACATTTTAAGCTCCAGATTTCTTGGCAGTTCTTTGTATCTTTATAATACATCCTTCTAAATGCTGTGCAGGTAGAGAGAGTACTGCGTTCAAAGTTTGCTTGAATTAATTGCTTTTTGATATGGTTATGTCCTCTATTTGATACATTGTTAAGTTTGTTATTTTTATTTGCATCAATTTGAGAGTTTGCTTTTTTTCATCTTTTTATTCAATTTCATTTTTTGGTTCAAAATAAAATCTTGCAAAGGTTGAACTCCCTCCTCATTCCTTGCACTCTGGCCT
This sequence comes from Canis lupus baileyi, assembly GCF_048164855.1. NCBI lineage: Eukaryota > Metazoa > Chordata > Mammalia > Carnivora > Canidae > Canis > Canis lupus. The sequence continues at coordinate 55,781,356 of NC_132854.1, read as the reverse complement.
CACTCACCTCCTAGCAGTAAACACTTTCCTTAGTTTCTAGTTTATTCTTTCATCATCCCCATGTTAAAAATATGTATAACTGTATATAGATATACTTGTTAGTTATCTATTGCTATATTACTAAGCTTACTAGCTTTAAACGACAAACATGTATTAGCTCACAGTTTTGGTAGGTCAAAAACCCAGAGGGGCTCCGGTAGGCACCTGTAGCTCCCAAGGCCTCCTGGGCCTCCCAAGAATGCAGTCGAGGTGGCACCCGGGGCTGCAGGCACATCAGGGCTGGAGTGGGGGGAGAATCTGCTCCCAAGCGCACTCAGCCTGGCTGTTGGCAGGCTTTAGAAGATCCTCTTTCAAGCTCACTCACATGGCTATTGGCAGGCCTCAGGTCCTCCTCACTGGCCACTGGCCAGTGTATTCGATTCCTGGGACTGCCATAACAAATTACCACAAACTGGATGGCTTTGAAAAACAAGATTTCATTCTCTTGAAGTTCCGAAGGCCAGAAGTCCAAAATTGAGATGTCAGCAGGGCCATGTTCTCTCTGCAGGCTCTAAAAGAAAGTCCTTCCTTGTGTTTCTCCTAGCTTTGAGCCATTGCCAGCCACCCTTGGCATTCCCTGGCTTGCAACTGCATGACTTCAATTTCTGCCTCTGCTTTTACATGATGTTCTTCCCTTGGTGCATGAGTCTCTGTGTCCCCATTTCCTTCAGGGGAGCAGGATCTGCCCTGATCTAGTACGACCTCACCTTAATTTGAGTAGGTCTGCGAAGGCCCTATTTCCAATATGGTCATACTCATAGGTACCAGGTGAGCTAGAACTTCAACATGTCTTTCTGGTGGGCACAATTCAACCCACAAGAGTCAGAATTAGGTTTCTTGCATTGTGGCTCCTCCGTGTAACTACTCACAACATAGCAGCTTGCTTTGCCCTGGAGAGAGAGAGAGAGAGAGAGAGCTCAGGGAGAGACAGGGACGTTGATTCCAAGATGGAAGCCAATCATCCCTTCATAACCTAATTTAACACTTCTGCTATATTCTGTTGGCTGGAACCAGTTGATAAGTCCAGCCCAGACTCAAAGGAAAAGGATTATGTAAGCTTACATGTAAAAGGCAAGGATCATTGGGGCCCATCTCCAAGGCTGCCTGCCATAATATATGTTTTTCTTAACTTCCACTTCTTTCTTACAGGAAAGGAAGCACACTTTATTCCACCTGGCTTTTTGCATGTGATAATGTATAACGCATCCTGGAAGACATGCTAGAGCAGTCCACAGAGGCCTCTCTCATCGCTTCTCACTATAGCATAGTTCTTCATCATGTGCCTGGACCCAGCAGACGTATTCAGCTGCCTATGTGTGATGGGCAGGGTCCTAAGATGGGCCCCAGGATTCTTGGCCACTGGTGCACACATGCTTCTCCCAGCCATTCAATCAAACACTCATCTAGGTATGGCTGTGAAAGGATTTTGCATCCAAATCAGTTGATCCCCTGAGAGCGAGACTGTCCAGTGGGCTGACCTAATCACGCAGGCCCTTTAAAAGCAGAGTGTTTTCTAGCCGCCCTCAGAAGGGGAGTCAGAGCTTCAAATCACAAGAAGGATTGGATGTGCTGGTTTGACGGCGAAGAGGTGCGGGGAGCCTCGGGGAGCTGAGAGGGTCACCCAGCAAGGAAACGGGATCCTTGGTCCTGGCGCCACAAGAAACACCTTGATTCACCCTGAGCAGAGAACTCAGCCACGACGTCAGACTTCCAATGGGCAGGGCTAGGAGCCAACAAGTCAATGTTGCTCTCAGCTAAATCTTGTGGTCATGGATTAGGCAGCAAGAGAAAACTAAAACACGGCATGCAGGTTGTTTGTAATACTTTGCTATGGCAAATAGTGGCACAGTGAATAAGCTTTTGCTTGTATTCCTTTTATTGGAGGAGAGACAGTTTTAGGGTAAACTCCCGGGAGAATCACTGGGTCAGAGAGTAAACACATTTGTAGAGAACCTGCAGCTGTTGATGCCAAGAGTCGGCGGCGATCTTTACATTCATGGGTTTATTCAGACCAAAGAGGTGTCACTTCCATTCACAGATGAGAGACTGAGGTCCCTGGAGGTAAGTGGCCTATACCAGGACCCAGGATTACCCTCTCTCATTCCCCTCACCTGCTTCTCCAGCAGCCTCGGCCTTGGGCTTACAGTGTTTTCTTTTCTCTCCAACTTGAACTCTAAATGAATCCTTCAAGTTTTGTCTACATGCTGTTTTGTTAATGATACAGTTTGGACATGATTGGGGTATCCCCAGAATTGACCTAAAAAAAAAATGCAATCCCCAGTCTGGGGGGTGGGAGAGTCATTGACCTGCTTCCTTTTCTAGGGCAGGGAACAAAATACAGGATGTTTAGTGCCCCCATGCTCATCTCACCAAGTGTACTTTCCCCTTTCCTATCCATCCTTTACATGCCCAAACCCCACTGTTCCCATGTCCTACCACCCTCTGCCAATATACGTATAATCCTTAGTAACACACACATAATATCTAGTAATTTATATTTAGTATTTAGTAATTTACAATTCCAACTGTTCAAGTATGAGGATCTCTTTGTAACATAAACTAAAATTTTAAAACCTTTGGAGTCCTTATAAAATCGATGGTGGTATTCTCAGCTCCCATTAAGAAAATGTGCACTGAACCTGAAGCCCCTCTGAATAGTCGTGGATCCCCCCAAAAGGCCTTCATCCACAGGTTGGAAATCACTGCCCTGGAGAACAGTAACTTGGTTACATCGTCATAATTAGTTTAGGAACAAGTGCACAGCGCTGACAACACTGACCTCATCTTTGGCCTTCCATATTGTTCATGTCCGTGTGAGGACCTCCCTTGGGGCTTCATGTTCTTGGAGGATAATATATGCCCTGGCCCGGAATGCAGGAAGGCTTGTTCTGGTCTTCCCTAAGGTTGTTTAGATAACTAATGGAGATAATATAGTTCACCCCCCACCACCACCCCATGCACAGGTCATACCATGAGGTCTGTTAAATGCTAATTATCAATTATGTGTATGCAGACCCTTTGACCCCATCACAGTGCCCTCTGTACCTCCCATCTCCCTATACAATCTGTAGACAAAGGTTGGTCTTAGTTGAGAATACCTGCATAGCGTCAGGATTGTCACCTGATTCTCCGGAATAAAACACTCTACAAACTGTCTGGAGTCACCTGCTTTGTCAATTCAGTCTCAAAGTGCCTTCTCAATTTGGAAGATACTTTACTGTCCCTCCTCCACCTTCTAAAAACAAGAATAGCAAAAGAGCAGTAGTAAGCCTCAAAACAAAATCTACTAACTACTCAGCGCGGATCCCTGGCGGGCACTACTACTTTTCTTATAATTCTTTGCCTCCACATCCCCTTACCAGCTCTTCGTGTATAGTTTTTATCTGACTACAATAAACACACCCGGAATGGCTGTGTGGAAATGAAGACCTAGGTTCCACTCAATCCTGGCCACAACTTTATTAGCGCTCTGACTTTGATTAATGAATAATGTCTCGAAGTCTTCGCTTGCCAAATGGAAACAATACCTACCCTACAGGAGGTTAAATGAGGTGACGCTTGCACAAATACACTTTGTAAAAATGGAAGTCCTCTAAAAATACCTTCCAAACTCATCTGGCTCTGTCGCTGATCAGCTTAAAACTCTTCATCAGCTCCCCAGAGTCTTCAGGGTTAAGGACAAGCCCTGAGTGTGGCACAGAAGCCCGTCACTGTGTGGTCCTCCTGGCTCCGCAGTCCAGGAATCTGGTTCCCATCCTCCTCACTGATTCACTTATCTCGTAACAGGTCATCTTAAGGAGCTGGGCTTTTATCCTTATTTCCAATTAGGTTTGCCCCTGTTCAGAGCAGTGAGATCCTCAGAGTCACAAGGCAGCAGCACTCCATGAGCGGACTGTCGCAGTCCACATGACGAGCTGGGCAGGAGGGACTGTCACCCGCATCGTGTCTCTCATCACCTTGGCCATTGAGTCTGCATTGTGTCCTAATGAGGAACAAATGCTGTGAAATCAGCTAGAGTTTAGCAAATGTGTGTACGACTGCATTAAATTACAAGAACAACGCTGAGGGAGGCCTGGGGGGCTCAGTGGTTGAGCCTCTCAGGTCAGGTCGTGACCCCAGGGTCCCAGAATCGAGTCCCGCATCAGGCTCCCTGCATGGAGCCTGCTTCTCCCTCCACCTGTGTCTCTGCCTCTCTCTCTCTCTCTCTCTCTCTCTGTGTCTCTCATGAATAAATAAATAAAATATTTTTTAAAACAAAGAAGGAACAATGCTGATAAATTGTTCTATGGCCCTAGATCTTGACAGGAAAGTCTGTAGGCTTGGTGCCAAGCAGCGAAAGGCCTGAATCAAACCACTTTTAGGGATAGTCTTCAGTGGCTTGGGAAGGTTGGGGTGGGGGTGGGGAAGAGAGGGCTGGCGGGGGGGGGGGGGGGGGGGGGGGGGGGCGGAAGAGGGCTGCAGGTTGCATCTGAGGCATCCAGCTACCTTCCCCTCCCCTTGCCAAAGAGGAGCAGCAATGAGCCATCGCTACTCCTAACAGGAACACCTGGCTAGGCGAGGATTCCCAGCTGGGATACAGGGAATGAGCCAGTAAAATCCTGTATCATTGTATCTCACAGCAGTGGTTCTCAGCCAGATTTTGCCTCCTCAGGGGATGTTTGGCAATGTCCGGATGCATTTTTGGTTGTTACAACTGGACCGTGGCTACTGACACCTGTCGGGGAGGGGCCAGAGATCCCTGCCAAACATCCCGCGATGCCCCGGAAAGGCCTCTCCCAACAAAGAATTATCAAAATGGCAATGGTGCTGAGGTTTGAGACATTCTGTTTCGTGGGACTGTCACTTTGGGCATAGGTTTCTCTCGGTTACAGGTGCCTTTCTGAGCACACATCTTCTGGGGGAGCCAGGGAGTGTTTCTCTGAGACACCTGCAACTCCGCAAACGTGCCTGTGCTCCCTGTCACTCCTGGGACCTTGTGCGAGCTAAACTCTTGCTCTTGCCAGTTCTCTCTCATCGTTCAGGGCTCAGTTTGGAGGTAATGTCCTCCAAGAAATCTCTCCTAATCCCTAATCTCTCCTTATCCAAGAGTCCGCTGTGGTGGGCAGAACAATGACCCCCCCAAAAGGCCTATAAATGTGTTAGGTTATAAGGCAGGGGGCAGGTAGATTGCAGGGGGAATTAAGGTTGCTAACCATACTAACCAGCTGACTTGTAGCGGGGCGGGTTATCTTGGATTATCCAGGAGGCCCAATGTAATCACTGGGCCCTTCTTCCTGGAAAAGGGAGGCAGAAAAGTCAGAGAAGGAGATAGGGCTATGGAGACAGGCCAGAGTGATTTGATGTAAGAACTCAACCCTCGGGGGATCCCTGGGTGACTCAGCAGTTTAGCGCCTGCCTTCAGCCCAGGGCGTGATCCTGGAGACCTGGGATCGAGTCCCACATCGGGCTCCCTGCATGGGGCCTGCTTCTCCCTCTGCCTGTGTCTCTGCCTCTCTCTCTCTCTCTCTCTCTCTCTGTCTCTCAGGAATAAATAAATAAAATCTTAAAAAAAAAAAAAAAAAAGAACTCAACCCTCCATTGTTGGCTTTGAAGGTGGAAGGAGCCAAAAGCCAAGGGAGGCGGGCAGCCTCCAGAAGCTGGGAAAGTCACCGAAACAGATTCTCTCCTAGAGCCTCCAGAAAGGAGCACAGCCCTGCCCAGCACCTTACTTTGGCACAGCGAGGCCAGGCTCAGACTTCTGACCTCTAGAGCTACAAGCTAATAAATGTGTCCTGCTTTATGCCACCGAGGCCGCGGTCATTAGTTCTAGCAGTGACAGGAATGTTAATGCGCCCTCCCCAGCCCCCGGCCGTCCCACCCCCCTACCCCCCTAATTGGGTCTGCCCTGAACCGTCCCTCACCCAAGCACCCCGTGCCCCCCTCGCAGCCCCACGCCTGGGCGCCCTGGGGCACGCTCCTGGGAACCTGACCTTCACTTCCACTGGTCCCCCTGTCAACACTCAGGAACAGCTTGGGTTTGCACACACACACACACACACACACACACACACCCCACAGTTATTTGGGGACCTGGCATCTCACTAGTGAGAACTGAAAAAGTTACATATCTTCTTTATAATTCTCAGTGTCCTTAAAGGTGAAATCAGTGTCATACTTTCTTCACAAGGTGTTTGTAATAATTAAAGGAAATAAATGAAATAATGAATAGGGCACCCTGCATATAATAAACCTCGCAATCGTCACTGTCCTTATCATCATCGTCATCGTGAGTGTTCTGAACATCATGAGTTCTGAACATTTCTCTCAGCTTATACCCAAAAGGCCCACTGCCTTTAGGTAAAACTAGTATTACTAGATAGTTAAGAATCTAAAAGTTAAGCCCTTACCATTTCTTAGTGGTTTGGTCCTGAGGCTTGTACCCAATACTTTTAATGAACTTTTATTAAATAATAGTTTCAAGGGATCCCTGGGTGGCGCAGCGGTTTGGCGCCTGCCTTTGGCCCAGGGCGCGATCCTGGAGACCCGGGATCGAATCCCACGTCGGGCTCTCGGTGCATGGAGCCTGCTTCTCCCTCTGCCTGTGTCTCTGCCTCTCTCTCTCTCTCTCTGTGTGTGTGACTATTATAAATAAATAAAAATTTAAAAAAATAAAATCTTTAAATAATAGTTTCAAATAGGAACATGGGAACATGGGGCGATGGGCTGGCTCAGTCAGAAGAGCCAGTGACTCTCAATCTCGGGGTCATTGGTTTAAGCCCTACATCGGCAACTAGAGATTACTTTTTAAAAAGTTAAAAATACTAACCAAAATGGCTAGTTAAATCTATGGGACGCTAAGAAAATTAAGTATTCAATAGGAAAAAAAAAATCAAGCTGAGCTTTGACTGGAATTGTCTGCATTTTTTTTTATAGCTATTCATTCGACAAAATATTTTACCTCTAATTTTCGGGGTTGCCTTCATGTAGACACTGCCTAAGAAAACTATCAGACTTAAGCTTATTGGAAGCAAAAGAGAAAAGGCAAAGTACGATCTCCAACAAATGGAGGAGCACGTGGGTGGCACAGTCGGTTAAGTATCCGACTCTTGGTTTCGGCTCAGGTCCTGATCTGAGTCATGATCTCAGGGTTAGGTGATCTCCGAGTCCTCAGATTGGGTCTCGCGTCAGGCCCTGGGCTCAGCGTGGGTTTCACTCTCCCTTTCCCTCTGCCTCTCCTCCCACTCTCTCTCTAAAATAAATAAATAAATCTTAAAAAAAAAAAAACCTCCAACAGATGGAATAATGGCTTTTTCCATGAAAAAGAATTTGGGACAAGTGATCTGGGACATCTAATGCTGAGAGGCAAAGTATAAAAGGAACGAAACAGGTGGCTTCAGAGGGATAATTTTAGCCAGAGCCAGAGCACTCTGCAGCAGCTTCTTCGGAGTGTAAGGGAGGTCAGTGCCCTGGCCTGTGGCTCTAGAAATGCACTAGAATGTTCAAGTACCTTCACAAAATTATCGGGGGGACAGCAAAGCCAGGACTGACACTGTTTTTACAGTTGAAAAGTCATACAACCCTACAAGGGCTGTGTTTTCCGTTCTTGGAACTTGCCCTCGGTGCAGACTGTCATGTTCAATTTTTGCCCCTGGTAGAGTGTCCATGAGCTTGGCACGAGGACTCTGAACATGCCCATTATCATCCTGCTAATATTTGAAGGGTCAGGGCAGTAGGCAAGGCCTGAGGCTGGCGATGTCCAAATCTGAGCAGACCTGACCGGACCATAGTCATTTATGTCCATAGCTTTCAAACTTTGTTAAACTATAACCTACATTGGGAAACACATTTTACTTCATGCCCCAGTACACACACATACACACCCGTGCGTGTGCGCACACACTCTACTGAAGCAAACATTCCAAGAAAAAATACCTACTATGAGCACAGTGACTCTGATATTCATTATTCTGTTCTCTCTCACTTGATGTTCACACTGTTCATAGCCCCCTAAATCGAAAAACATCAGTTTAAAAAACACTGGTGGTAAAGGTCAAATCTGAGCACATTCCTTCCAAGCTAGTTTATAATTGGAGGGGTCTATGGGGCTCTTCCATTTATCCTTGTAGGGTGGTCAAGAGAGAGGCAGACAATGCTCTCAGAGTCTCTGGTATTTTTTTTTAAGATTTTATTTATGTATTCATGAGAGAGACACACACACACAGAGAGAGGCAGAGACACAGGCAGAGGGAGAAGCTCCCCTGCAGGGAGCCCCATGGGGGACTCGATCCCAGGACCCCAGGGTTACTGAGCCAAAATCAGACTCTCAACCACTGAGCCACCCAGGTGCCCAGAATCTCTGGTCTTATAAGATGACAATACCTGGTGCACCTGGCTGGCTCAGTTGCATAAATGTTTGCCTTCAGCTCGAGTCATGATCTCAGGGTCCTGAGATGGTGCCCTGTGTCAGGCTCCCTGCTCAGAGGGGAGCCTACTTCTCCCTCTCCTTTCCACTTGTGCTCTCTCTTTCTCTCTATCTCTGTCTCTTCTCTCTCTGAAATAAATGAATAAAATCTAAAAAAAAAAAAAAAAAAGAGAGAGAGAGAGAGAGAGACAGAGAGATGACAATACTTGCCCTGCCTCCTTCATGGACCAATTATGAGGATCCAATGAGCTGATTCTGTGGCAGCGCCAAGGAAGGGGAGAGGGCTTTGCCATAAAACTTGCTGTTGAGGTTAGTAGTGGCCTGGCCCTCTGAGAATCCATCGTGAGGCCTTAATTTGGAAGATTCCTCCTCCAGAGAGTGAATGGGAGGAGGGATTCTATTTTCATGTCAGAACCAAACCACCCACGGCCTTGTACCTAACTCCGTTTGGTCACCATTTGTTTGCTCGTGTGAATTTAACTGCTATCTAAGGCACCATAAAATGATTAAACAATAAATCCTCAGCCAACAAACAGCTTCTCACTGTGTCTTCTGCAGCTAATGGATATTTGGGAGGACAAGCAGGCTTCTGAGGACTGGGAGAGCTGCTGGTAACATAGGTCAGGAGGGTATCTTTTTCTTATGCGAAGTCTATAAAGAAGCGGAGGTCCATAAACAGATAGCTCCTGGGGTCAGTCCTTCTATCCAGCACCGAGGACCGGGTCATTCCCGACACTCACCTACACTTGTTCAAAAATTTACCATCTGGGTCTGGACAGAGGTGATAGTTACACGGCATTGCAAACGTACTACGTATACTTTAAAACAGTCGGTGTACTAATGCCCTAAATATAACTTCAAAAGACTCAGTTTTAGGTAAATTTTACCTCAATTTCTAAAAAACAAAAACAAAAGCAAAAAACAGTATATAGGAACACATACTGTCAGAACAATAAAAATGCAGGGGTTTTGGGATCCCTGGGTGGCGCAGCGGTTTGGCTCCTGCCTTTGGCCCAGGGCGCGAGTGCTCGCTTCGGCAGCACATATACTAAAATTGGCCCAGGGCGCGATCCTGAAGACCCGGGATCGAATCCCACGTCGGGCTCTCGGTGCATGGAGCCTGCTTCTCCCTCTGCCTATGTCTCTGCCTCTCTCTCTCTCTCTCTGTGTGACTATCATAAATAAATAAATAAATAAATAAATAAATAAATAAATAAATAAATTTTTAAAAATGCAGGGGCTTTGTGTTTTTATTCCAGTTTTCGGACACTCGGGTAGAGCAGAAAACTTTTAGGGCTTTAACTTTGAGCAAATGAGAGACAACTCTTGATAAAGATGAAAACAGCTGCACCACCTCCCCCCCAAAAATGGCCAGTTTGACACAGCGCAGCAGAGAGCCTGAGGATCCAGACTGGACACTGTTTCATTACCTCCTCTGTCGCCTCAGGGAGCCTACCTCATCCACTCTCCCCTTCTTCTGTTCAAGAGTGACAAGAGTGGTAGTCCCTGACCCGTCCCCCTGCTCACACACTCATTGGCCAAGGAAGCCATTGCTAGGCCAGCCAGAGGGTGGGGTGGCTGTGAGCCAGCACCCCGCCCCACAAGGGCACCTCCTCCAGTGGACAGTGCAGGTGGTCCAATAGATGCTCTCTCAGGACATTTGGTAGAAGCCACAAGGAATAAGTCTGCTGGTAAAGGCAGGAGCAGAGGCTTAGAAACCAAATATTTGAGTCATGGGGTCTACAGGTGCCGATTCTGAAGAGCCACCTACCAGGTACTATTGTCACAGTGTCGCCAGAGCTGCCATTGAAGAAATGGAGCAATGACCACATCCAGATTGTCCCACCCGGCCTGACCACAGAGGTCTGACCATGTGGCCTGAGTTAACCTCCTGTCTCCTTTATTTCCCTACGTAGCCCTCGCAATAGTGGAAGAACCAGAGCAGGTGTCTGCATCCTGAAGCTGAGGAGAGTGTGACTCACACAGAAGTGCCACAAAAGGAAGCAATTAAATAGACTCTGATCACTCCTTGCTTCCCTAAAGGAGGACTGGTAGCTACTCTTGTTACTGGTTGGGGGGCTTATTCTTCTTTCTCTTCTGCTTTGCGGCCTCCTCTACAGAAGCCGAGAAAGCCCAACACCTCTGGCCCAGTCCCTCTGTACCTGGGCATGATGACCACGTGACAAGTTCTGCCCAATGAGACATAGGTGGAACTCTTGGAGGGCACGAGGGGCCGGTCTGGGGAAGCTTTTACTTCTATGTAAGAGGACCAGGTCTGGGAGCAGTGGCCCCCCGGCTCTGCCCCTTCCCACCCTCCTACCTATAGTAGAGATGCGGTGCCAGCACTGTGTCGGCCCTCTTACCGTCCCAAAGTGACAAGCATGATGACAGAAGACCCCCATGCTAAGAAGGGCGTGACCAAAAGACAAAGACAGAAAGGGTCCTCCAGACATTGTGGGGCTGAACCAGGGCCAGCAGCTTCCTGCCTCCAGACTTCTCGTTCCATGAAACAAAATGCTGCTTTGACTGAGTACTGTCATGTGCAGTTTTCCTAACTGATAACACCGTACCTGTAATACAACAAAATAAGTCTTACAGATCCATGATCTCCTTAAGTACACTTTCTAGCGAGCCTCACCGTATTCATTCCACAGTTGAATCCTGTCATTCCAACTACTTCTCATAAGATCTCCAGCTTGGCGGGGGGTCGGGGGGGTGGGGGGGCACTCCTGGGCAGCTCAGTTGGTTAAACGTCTGCCTTTGGCTCAGGTCATAATCACTGGGTCCTGGTATCCAGCCCAGCACTGGGCCCCCTGCTCAGTGGGGAGTCTGCTTCATCCTCCCCCTCTACCTCTTTGTACTCTCTCTCTCTGTCAAATAAATAAAATCATTTTTATTTCTTTATTTTAAGGATTTTATTTATTTATTCATGAGAGAATGAATAACATCTTAAAGTTTAAAAAAAATCACTTTGGGGCAGCCCCGGTGGCTCAGCGGTTTAGCGCCGCCTTCAGCCCAGGGTGTGATTGTGGAGTCCCGGGATCGAGTCCCACATCAGGCTCCCTGCAAGGAGCCTGCTTCTCCCTCTGCCTGTGTCTCTGCCTCTCTCTCTCCCTCTCTCTCTCTCTCTGTGTCTCTCATGAATAAATAAATAAAATCTTTTTTAAAAAATCACTTTGGGTTTTGTTATGGAGAGAAAGAAGGGGACCCAACCTCCACACAGGTCAGCGCCTGGGCCCTTCAGCAGCACCTGAAAGAGGAGGATTCATGTTTGAGCGTGCCTCCTCTCACACCCATGCTGCTGCTGAACATAGTTTCCTGCACGAAGGATGTGGAGACCTGAATGACATCCACTGAAGCAATACTTCATCACTGCTTCTGTGAAAGGGCCATGATAGAATGGCTGCAGCCCTCCATAAAATGATCAGGGGATGGTTCTTAGAAGTATCCAGCCGTACACATATTAAACATCTGCCCCAAATGCTCAGTAAATTCCCGAGCGAGGGAGCCTGTGCTTAACTAGCTCACATGACACAAGCTCTAAGTCGGACACTCCACCAATTCAGGCTCCCTAAACAAATTCCTTGGCAGAAGGAAGAACAAGGAGCAGCTGTATTTTTCAACCCCGGTGCTTGGGTTGGACCTGATTAGAATGTGTATCAGGTTTCTTTTATCACCACTGCCCTTCTTTGCAGGTCAAGGCCAGTTCTCACTTGAGGGCTTGAGTCACATGAGCACACATTCCTCTTGAAGGGGATAAGTGCCAAGCTTGTTCAACCAACACCACAAAAGGGTTTTGAACTGACAGAGGTCTCTGTATGACCAGAAGCCCTGTCCTTAATTTGGATTTTCCAGCAGCCTGGGAAAAATTCTGCAGCCAGGGCCATAAAGACCCACATTGCCACCATCACCCTTTCCCCCACTTCCCCAAAAAGGGACATCTGGACTTTGGCTGGGGCACATTGATCTATTCCAGAGAATGCCCTCCACACTTTGACACGGTATCTCTCAAAAATTAGGGGAAAAAAAAAAAGTCCTACATAAACAAACAGGATGACCTTTCCCCCAAATGTGTTTCCTTTAATCAGAGCTCACGGAAGAATTAAAACTGAGGATAATTTGACAAATGGGTTCACATGCGCTACTCCCTGTCCTCTTCCCATTCAGGCTATAAATTAAAAAAAAAAAAAATCTCGATGGCAATGGCCAGATGGTTTTTCCGGTTGTGACTCTATCTCTCTCTCTCTCTCTCTCTCTCTCTCTCTCTCTCTCTCACACACACACACACACAGGGGATGTGAGCGCTTAATATTGGGTAATATTTTTTAATTGAAGTGTAATTGACATGCAACATTATATTAGTTTCCGGGGAACAACCTTGTGGTTCTACATGTGTGTACATTGGGAAACGATCAGCACAATAGTATCTAGTCACCACCTGTCCCCCCAATTTTTTTTTTTTTTGATGTTCGGTACATTATAATCAGCGAAGACAATCTGGGAATTGGCAAGCCCAGGCGGAGAGTCGCCTCCTGTCCTCCACCCTCTGCGGGAATGCCATGCCGACGGCCCCACGCTGGCCCCTCTTTACCTGCTCTCCATCCCTAACGACGCTTTGCCTAAAATCGAGCCGTAGTGGCCTACTCCCCGGGAGAACAGGAGCGAGGTAAGGTGTCCCCCTGGTGTTCCCACCCACGGCCAGCCGTGGGGGGCTGGAAAGTCACTCCCCCAGGCAGGCCCATGGAATTGCTGCTTGCTAATTTTGTCTGACTGCAGTTTACAACCTTAACTTCCTTTGAAGATGCTTACTCACTTCATTTTCTGGTCCAGGAAACTGGGGTGGCATCTCCCGCCACTAGTGTGTATTCCCAGTCTTGAGTCTTGCTTCCACATGTGTTTAGTAGAGAATGAAAGAGAACAAGAGAAAATATGCCCGGGAAAAACCTGATAAAATCTGTGGAACGTGGTAGGTTGAATGGAAACACCCATATTTGACCACAAATCCCACCTGTGGAAAATAAATATTAAGGGGATCCCTGGTGGCTCAGCGGTTTAGTGCCTGCCTTTGGCCCAGGATGTGATCCTGGAGACCGGGATCGAGTCCTGCATCAGGCTCCCTGCACAGGGCCTGCTTCTCCCTCTGCCTGTGTCTCTGCCTCTCTCTCTCTGTGTCTGTCAATAAATAAATTAAAAACATTTTTTTTTTTAAAGCATGAATTCCTTTGGGGATCCCTGGGTAGCTCAGCAGTTTGGGGCCTGCCTTCCGTCCAGGGCCTGATCCTGGAGACCCGGGATCGAGTCCCACATCAGGCTCCCTGGATGGGGCCTGCTTCTCCCTCTGCCTGTGTCTCTCTGCCTCTCTCTCTCTCTGTCTATCATGAATGAATGAATGAATGAATGAATGAATAAATAAATCTTTAAAAAAAAAAGACCCTGCTTCACCCATTTGCACATTTACACGATCGAGTAGTTGAGAATCACTGATGAAGTGCCGTGCTGGGTACAAGGGGGGTGGGGGGAGTGCCTTTGCAGAGACTTATGGTCCGATGGGAGAGGAAAAAAGATAACCCAACAATTACATAATGGTCTGAGCAGACTTTTGGAAGGCTTCCTGGGGGCGATGACACTTGAGCTGAGCAAATCTTGAAGCGAGGGTACAGGTTCTCAGTCGAAGAGCTAAATTAAGCCGGTGACAGGGGGAGTGGGGAGAGGCCAGAGAGACAAGGATGGAGAACCCGGAGAACCTGACTCACCTGGCAAGTGGTTGAGGTAGGACCTGGGCTCCTGGCTGAGACCACAGGCCGTCTGGTGGTGCCACGCACAGCACGGTGACCTTGGAAAGGGGGCGGGTTAGACACAAAGGTGTCGGCTCTGTGGGGGGCTGGTTGCAAGCTGGTTGCAAGTGTCTGGGAGAGCCTGTGCTCTGTGGGTGCAGAGCCCCAGGCCCAGGGAGGAGCTGGAGATGAACGCAGCATCACTGAAGCCCCGCAAGCAGGAGGCCCGGCCACAGGTCTGGGTGAGGTCTGGGGGGGCAGACAGAGGGGCAGCGGGACCCCTCTCAGGAGGGGCCAGCTTGGAGGCAGGAGCCGGAGGGCCTGAGAGGGGTGGTGGCTGACATGTCACTTGCCAAAGGGGACGAATGAGACACACATAGGGGTGAGGGATGCTACGTTTTCTTCTTGGAAAGAAGCGCGGGACCAAAGGAGGCAGGACCTGAAGAGGAAGAAAAAGGCAAATCGTTGCATTAGAGACGCAGGGAGGGTAAGGCCACCTAGAATGGTCTGGGCACACCCGGGCACACCTGGCTTAGGAGCTGAACAGCATCACACTTCCACAAAAGGCGAAGAGTTGGTAGAGAGCTGGGCTGACTCCGTCACTAATAAGCCAGCTGATCTTATGCATTCCAGCATCTTCTAGCAAAGAGGTGAAGCTGGGGAGCCCCTAGGTTTCCTTCCTCCCCGAGGACGGGCGCCCTTAACTAAAATGGTCCAGGCCCCGTCTCCGGGCCCTGCTCAGAGGCCCCTCCTGAGCCCCGGGGAAACGAGGCGTACAGGCGTGGGGGCAGCAGGTGCAGCGAGTGTTCCCGGGGCCTCCCGACCCTAGCAAGAGCTGGAGCTCTGGGCATCCTGGTCAGGACAGGAAGGCCAGCGCGCAGGGCCACCGCAGCTCGGAGCGTGACACGTCCCTGGCACAGGCCCCGTGCCCGTGGGGCCGCACAGCTGCAGAGGGGGCTTGTTCAAGCAGGGCCACATCTGTTCCCACAGTCCTCTCGGCTTTTTGTAGCCATGCGCCAAGCTTGTCCCAGACCTTTGACCCCCAGTGTCATGCCAGGATCCAGCACAACAGGGGCCTTTCCCATCAGAAAGTGAAAGGGACAGGCCTCATTTTGGAGAGCATAGAGCTGCTCTATCAGAAAGCAAGCCTTGGGGCGCCTGGGTGGCTCAGTCAGTTGAGTGGCCAACTCTTGATTTCAGCTCAGGTCAAGATCTTGGGGTCATGGGATCAAGCCCCATGTGGAGCTCCACGCCCAGCAGGGAGTCTGCGTGAGATTCTCTCCCTCTCCCTCCCCCTAACCCCCCCTCAAATAAATAAATAAATCTTAAAAAAATATTAAGCCTCTTAACAACTTCCTCTCAAGGCGCTGTTGAAGGGATCCAGGTCCAGCTGATCACTATGGAAGACGTACTTCCAACGATTTACTCACGGCCCCATAAATCTCTCCTGGATTTTAGCATCTTGGTCCAAACCATCGTGTTGTCTTTCCCCTCTTGAGTTAGAATTGAAAGCCAGGTCCTCTAGGAAGCCTGACAAGTGACTTGCTCAGCGCTACATCCCAGTGGCAAGGACCACACACCGAATGACTCTTGACTTCATTAAAGGTTCTGTCGATGCTATTACTTCACTACTTAAGAGCATCAACAATCAACCTATCTTGCTATTTCTCCTGTATTGTGCGACTTTTCATAAGTTCGTAGCTCATCTCCCAAACCTAGTGTTAATATTGTGTCTTCGTGCTTCTCCTTAGCATCAGCGTGCACAGCATTTTGTACCTAGAGCTGCTCAGTAAAAGTTTGACTGAGAATCTAGATTTTTCGCCAAAGGGCTTCCTTCCCCTCAACTCCCTCTGGGCTCATCCTCACTCTGGACCTGTTTATCCTCTGACTTTAGACACTGCCCTCTAGTACAATTTCTCCTCTCCAGAAAAAATCAGAACAGTCAAGAGAAAACAGCAAGACTCATGGAAGGCAATTAAATGGAGTTAAGGTCCCTGGGAAAACATTCTGTATGGCTGAAGAAAACATGCTGAGAATAATTCTTCCAAGCCAAAAAAAAAGTCCTGAGGCCAAATTACTACTTTGTACTATGAACTGAATCATGAGGCTCTATTAACAGGGAGGTGACCTTGACATAGGACATAGTTAGAGCTGACAAAGGCAGTAACATGCAAAAGCTGCAGCGGGATCCATCTAATCAAGCTATTCTTTTAAAGACTCGCAGGGAATTACCAGAAAACAAAGTAAGACCAAGAATACAAACACCACACCAAGTCAAGATAGCACTTGGAGGCAGACTTTACGGGACAGCTTTGGCTGACAGCACTTACCACCCTGCATCTTATATGTGACCTTTATCAGATACCGCAGAACTCACCTGGGTAAGTGTCTCGGCCAGTCTGGGCTGCTGTCACAAAATGCCAGAGACGGGGTGGCTTACAAGAGAAATCCATTTCTCACAGTTCCAGAGGCTGGAAGGCCAAGATCAGGGAGCTGGCAAAGCCATCTTCTTGCTGAGTCTTCACATGGCTGAAAGAGGGCAAGAAAGCTCTGCGGGGTCCCTATTTTAAGGACACTAATCTTAGTCATGAGGCCTCCATCCTCACGCCCTGGTCGCCCCACGAGGGCCTGTGCAGATGACCTCATCTATCCTCCCTGTCCCAGTCACTAGGGCTTTCAAAACAGAAAGCCTGCCCATCTCCATCTCCTTCATGGTTCTCTGCCGCCTTCAGAACAAAACCCAAATGCCTGGGTATGGCACCCAAAGCCCTTCTTGATCCGGCTCTTAGCTTCAGCCCCTCTGACGTGCTGAGCTTTGGCTCTGGTAAAGGACAAGAGGTTTGCCCACCGTACAGTACTCGTGCCTCCCCGTCTGTGTGCTCAGTGCCCCTTCTGCTTATTTGCAAAGACCGCCCCAATCGTTCCCCTCTCAACATCCATTTCCCTCGCAAGATACCCTTGCTACTTCTTTCATTAAGAGATGGCATCTCGGGATCCCTGGGTGGCGCAGCGGTTTAGCGCCTGCCTTTAGCCCAGGACGCGATCCTGGAGACCCGGGATCAAATCCCACATCGGGCTCCCGGTGCATGGAGCCTGCTTCTCCCTCTGCCTGTGTCTCTGCCTCTCTCTCTCTCTCTCTCTCTCTGTGTGACTATCATAAATAAAAATAAATAAAAAATAAATAAATAAATAAATAAAAAAGAGATGACATCTCTTTCCACAACCACTGAAGCTGATCTGGCCTGTGACTCCCTTTGACCATTAGAATGTTCTGGAAGTACATACTCTGTGGTTTCTGAGCCTGAACCTCAAAAGGCCTCCAGCTTGTGTTCACTCTCTTGAATCCTTACCCAACCAGTGAACTTCATTTTTGGTTGTAAATGAAACACCACAATCTGAAGCTTTAGAGTATGATTTCTCAAGCCATTCTGAGGAACTGGATAAAACAAACTAGAAGTTTAGGGCATTAACCCCCGACCCTGGATGAACCTCGACCAGTTGGAAATGAGAAACAGGAAGGAACCAGACAGGTGCATCCTCCCTCCTTTCCCTCTCCGTGGCCTACGCTGGGGTATGTCCCCTCTTGCAACCCTCTACACGAGCAGATGTGCCATTGAGCAGTGTCTTCACAGTTCACTGCAGTAACGTCTCTCAGAGCAAATCCGTGCATCTTTCTTTGCTTCCTGTCCCTTTTGGTTCACCTTCCTTGCCCCAGGCTTGCACACCTAAAGAAAGGGTGAGCATCCTAACCTGTATCTCAGGTTCTGTTTTCTAGAAGATAAGGCGTAGGCAGCAGTCAATGTACACATGTCACAGCTAGGAGGTCTGTTCCTAATTCAGCTGCTCTGGGCATGAGGTCAAGAAATCCCAGAAAGCACAGGTAACAGTTTCCTGTCGCTGCTGTAACAAGTCATCACCAGCTTAGTGGCTTAGAATGACACAAAATTCTTCTCTGAATGTTCCCCAGGTCATAAGACTGAAATCAGTGTCACTGAGCTGAAATCGAGTTGTTTGCGGGGCTGGTTCCTTTTGGAGGCTCTGAGAGCTGAATCTGCTCCCCTGCCTCTTGCAGCTTCTATTGGTGGCCTCTGTTCTTTGGCCTATGACCCCTCCTTCATCTTTGAAACTCCTCACTCCATCTCTGCTTCCACGATCATATCGCCTTCAAATCTCCCTTGGCCTCCCCGTGATTGAGGGCCCCGTGATTGAGGGCGCATCCAGATAACCCGGGATATCTGGATATCAAAAGTCTCTTTTCTGCCATCTGTGTTCACATCACAAGTTCTGGGGATTGGGACGTGGATATCTGTGGGGCCACTATTCAGCCTCTCACAGTACATAGACCTGACTGCCCCCATATATTCACCCCCGAGTATGACAAAGCACTTGCCTCCCGGAGTCCTCAGGCAAGTGTCTACTGACGTATCAGGCCCCCAGGTTTTAAATGAAAGGCCAGGTTTATAACATAATTCATCATTAATCTGGACAGATACTCTATCCCTTTTTCTCACATCTTAAATAAATGATGTCTTGGAGAGTTTAATTGCATTTGGTTGTCACAACGTGAACCAGACACTTGGCAATTACCTAAATAATCTGGCCAATTTGCATGTCAGATGCCCCTTATTTGTATCTGAATAGGTAGATGTTCAATCTCTACTTCCCTGTGTGCTGGATAGACCCAACTCGTTCTGGAGCAATAACTTCTCACGGTTTCTAATGAGAAATTGGAACTTATTACATCAAGTGACATCACATTTAGTCTCTTTCATGGCCTGTTTCTATGACTTATAGGAAATCCACTAGGCACCAAGACAAGAAATGGATGTAGGTGAGTAGATCACCCAATTGTCCAGGTCTCATTTCCTTAATGTTTTATGCCCCTAAAACCCTCTTCTTGGTTTAAACCAATTTATATTTTATATATATTTATATTCATTTATTCATATACATATAAATATATCTTTATGTATATTTATATATTTATATTTTATATATATTTAAATGTGTAGAATGGGAAAAATTGTGATGACAGCCTGTTTTAAGGCATTCATTTGGCTGTGTTTTTAAAAACCATATTTTTTCAAACAGATGATGTGTTTGTCCATTCTGTCAATAAATACTAATTTCATTGATATGCTAACGCTTGTAGCAAGGAGCAAATCAAAGTCCCTACCCCACAGGCCTTACACTATGTTTAGGGGGGACAGATAATAAACACACAGACAAGTACACAATATCAGGTGAGACATCTTATAAAGAAAAATAAAGCAGGGCAAAGAGAAAGAGGGTGTTGGCATCATGTCAAATGAAGTGGCCATGTCTGAGAGGAGACAATGAAATGAGGCCATAAGCTTGCACATGTCTGGCATAAAAGCAAAAGGAACAATCCATGTAAGAATTTGAGACATGTAAAAAAAAAAAAAAGAATTTGAGACATGGACAGCAGGAAAGGCAGTGGTCCCGAGGTCAGTGTGACTGGCTTGTTTGAGGACCAGCATGGGCTCTGGGGTGGCTGGAAATGGAGTGATGGTAGATGTTTGAAGGGTTGTGTCCCCTAAATTCATACAATGAAACCTCATCCCCAAGATGGTAGTATGAAGTAGGGCCTTTGGGAGGCTCTATGAATGGGACAAGAAAAGAAACCCCAGACTAATGCAACATTGTGTGTCAAGTATACTCAGAAAAATTTAATGGAAAAAAAAAAAAAAAGAAAAGAAAAGAAACACCAGAAAGCCCCCTTGCTCCTTCTGCTACATTAATACACAGTGAGAAGACATCTATGAACCAGGAAGTGGGCTCTCCTTTAGACACTAGGGCTTAGCTTAGACTTTCCAGCCTCCAGAATCATAAGAAATAAGTTTCTGTTGTCTACAGGCCATCCAGTCTGTGCTCTTCTACGTAGCAGCTCAGGGGAACTAAGACTGGAGACAAGATCAGATAGCTAAGCCAGGGGAAGTGCAGGGAGGCACTCTCACCTCTAGCCTAATACCATCCCATGTCCTCTGGTTTTCAATTCTTTTACTTTCTTAAGATTTCCTTGATTGCACTCCATGGGTTCAACAGCAGTGTAAGACCCATAGTTGGGCACTGATGGGTAGGAACCATGGTTGGTCACTGGCTCCTATAAGCTTTGGACCTATCTTCATCACGTCTCACTGCCTTGTTACTGCGGTGCCCTGCAGTTATGTGCATGTGCGCCACCTCTGCTCAGCTGGCCGGGACTGGGAGCTCCTTCGGGCAGGGCACGTCTGCTAAGGTGCACCTCCTCCCCATCCAGGACCAGGCCTGCCCATGTTAAGCCTCCATAAAATTGGCCACCTAAAAGGTGAAAGAGGCTGCTCAGTTTCTCCAAGTTGTGTGTCATCATGAACCAAATGGCAACTCAGAGACAGAGTGTTCACTGTCTCAGTTGGTATTGTGGCCTGAGGGCAATGCAGGGCACACTTTTCCCATCAGGTCCTTGACTGGCGAGGGAGAAGAGGGTACACAAGGGGCCTCTTCAAAAGGTGCTTCAAGCAGCCTCCACCCAGGGTAGGCTGGGAAAGTCCGGTCCACCAGGGAGGTCCAGTGTGATGGTTAATTTTGTGGGTCAATCTGACTGAGCTAAGGGATACCCACATAGCCGGTAGGACATTATCTCTGGGTGTCTCTGGAAGGCGTTTCTGGAAGAGATGATACTTGAATCAGTCTGCTTGGTAAAGAAGTTCGCCCTCACCAACGCAAGTGGACATCATCTAACTCAGGGCCTGAATAGAGCAAAAAGGCAGAGGAAGACTGAATCTGCCCTCTTTTTTTGAGCTGAGACATCAACCCTCTCCTGCTCTCAGACATCGGTGTTCCTGGTTCTCTGGCCTTCAGGCTGGGACTGAATTACACTGGCTTTCCTGGTTCTCCAGCTTATAGAAGACAGACCGTAGAACTCCTCGCCCTCCTTAATCACATGAGTCAATTCCTATAATAAATCTCAATTTTATATATATCTACATATATATCCTATCGGTTCTGCTTCTCTGGAGAACCCTGACTAATGCATCCATATATGACTACTTCTACCTTCATCTTCTAGACAGCTTTCCATCTGACTGCCTCTAATCTAATAGGCTTCTAGGCTCCTCTCTGGCCTTTTGGTCTTTGGATGGGAAATTATATCCTCGATACTAAATTACTACTTTCAGAGACTAATAACCAGAATTAAGTGTCACACACATGTCTGGCTACAGAAAACATCAGAATTCTCTTTGGATCCTATAAAGGGCTGAACTCAAGTTGGGTTTTTACATTATTAGAAAACCATGACTGAATAATGTAGCTTTTGTATGTTCATGCCAAAAGGGGGGGGGGGTGATTTGAACTGAATTTATGAGCCTTTTTTTTTTTAGAGGGAGAACTTTATTTATTTTTTTATTTTTTAAAGATGTTTATGTATTTATTCATGAGAGACACAGAGAGAGAGGCAGAGACACAGGCAGAGGGAGAAGCAGGCTCCATGCAGGGAGCCCAATACAGAACTCAATCCCAGGACCCCGGGATCACGCCCCAAGCTGAAGTCAGACGCTCAACCACTGAGCTCCCCAGGTTCCTCTGAATTTCTGAGCTTTATTTGTCACTTTTAAATTTACCTCACATTGCACATCGAATCAGGAGGAACATTCTATCCAATCTATTTGCATTACTATTTCAGATATATGCCAATATTCAACTGTGAGTCTCCAAACATAAGAAGAAGATTACAACTCAAGTTTAGCTTTGACAGAAGTGAAAGGGAGGTCCCATACCACGAGCATCACCCCCAACTCCTCCCTCCTGGGCACACGTGGCTCGGTCAGGTCCAATCTCCCTGAGTCGGCAGGTGCCAGAGCTGTCTTCGGATCATTGCTTCTCTGTGACAGTCTCTGCTGGCCCACAGCCTTCCTTTCAGATGGATTATTGACCACTGTGGTGGGGGACAGTCTGGACCCAGTGGGAACTCCATGGGTGTAGGGCCCCCAAGCCCAGAGAGAGCTGAGCTTCAGGCACAGGGGTTGGATTTCTCAGCTGCCACAAGTTAAAAAGCATCACTTCTATTTTTGTTTTTTTTTGTTTGTTTGTTTGTTTTTGTGAAACTGGATTTGTGACAATGGGTGATAAAAACAAGCAAAATAACTGAGCAATTAATCACCCATAGTGATTGTCATATAGACTCCCAAATTGACCAGTGTGCATTAAGCCTGTGCTTTTCAGTAGTGAAATCGTTTTTATTGTTCTCATTGGTGTGTGTGTGTGTGTGTGTGTGTGGAGAGAGAGAGAGAGAGAGAGAGAGAGAGACAGAGAATAAGAATAAAGCAGTCATTTTTCACCTCCCTGGGCCAATTTCCACCCCAGGCCTTGGCACATATTTCCAGGAAGTGGGCTGGGGATCCAGGACCCAGGGATCAAGATATGAACATAGCTACAATCTCACTCAAAATCGTATCTTCCAGCTGACACCCAACCAGGGTCTGTTCTGTACCAGGGCACCCAGGTCTCTACCCTGTGGGTGAGCATCCTGCCCATGCAGCAGACTGCTGAGGATGCTTCCCCTCACCCACACACTCGCCATGCTGGGTGCTCTTCATGCCTTCCTGGGGATCCAAGCTCCTGTCTGGTGTCACCTTCCTTCAGCCTGAAGAACTTCCGTGAGCACGTCTTGGAGCACAGGCCTGCCAGTGACAGATACTGTTTTCTTTTCTCTGAAAATGTCTTTATTCCACTTTTATTCTGGAACGCTAGTTTCTCTGGATATAAAATCCTGGGTTGATGAGGGTTTTTTTTTTTTTCTTTCTCCCCCCACCCCCTTTCAGTACTTGAAAGATGTTCTACTGTTTTCTGGTCTCCATTGTTTCAATGAGAAGTCAGAGAACTTTTGAATCATTGTTTTCCTGTATATAAAGAGTGACATTTTGCTCTGGCTGCTTTCTGATTTTTTTGTCTTTGGTGCTTCACAGTTTGACTATCATGTGCCTGGGCATGGTTTACTTTATATTCATTTTGTTTCATTGATCTTCTGGTATCTATAAACGGCTTTCACCAAATGTGGGGAAATTTAGCCATGATTATTTTTAAAGATTTTATTTATTTATTCTTGAGAGACACATAGAGGCAGAAACAGAGGCAGAGAGAGAAGCAGGCTCTCTGCGGGAAGCCTGTGGGACTCGATCCCGAGACTCCGGGGTCATGCCCTGAGCCAAAGGCAGACACTCAACCACTGAGGCACCCAGGCGTCCCCTCTGTCTGCTTTTGACCACATTCTGCACCTCAGGCAGTTTTCCTGGCCCCAGGGTTCACAGTGTTAGTCTATGGGAGGGACAGTCCTTGGCTACTCCCAGAAGTGGACCTCTGTTCAGTATGCTGACAGGAAATCATCTGACAGCCCAGCTCACTCCCCCTCTTGCCCTTCTGACCTCCCAGGAGGTTCACCGGGTCAGTGTGAAAACAGAACTCCTCTACCTGAAAAGTCCCAGTGCCAGCAGTGGTTGTACAGAACCGGATTCCTTCTGTTATTCTCATGCAAACATGATTTTTAAAATTAATCAGTTTCTAAAATAACCCAGTCCTGAATTCATCCATTCTAAGTCAAAAGGATTATGAGTCCAGAGGAATAAATACTGAGTGAAAAGGCCTGGGTGAGGCCCAGATCTCTTCTATACCCCAGCTGTGTGACCCCAACAGGTGACTTGCCCTCTCCAACCAGCTACATACCAGGAGACCATTGCACTCCCTTGTCCCCTCACCACCTCACAGGCTGATCATGAAGACCAAATGATGCAACACACAGAAACGTTATTATAGACTATAGCTGACATGAATATTCTCCTGTGACTCCATGAAGTCCCAAAACTAACTTCTAATCCCTGGGCCGTGGCATATAGAAGGGCTTGTGTAAATGTGTGAACAAATGGTATAGATAGGATCCCATTCTTCCACAGGCAGTGCCTAAGGGGCAATGGGGTGGTGGGGGGATTACCCTTCAACTAAGTTCCAAAGAGAGGAGGGCCAGCTTTTCTTTTCTTGAAAATGCAAAGCTGAAGTCATTTATTTGTAAACTCCAGAAGAGATGCAACCCTAATTGGCCAGTGTTACTAGATATGCTGCTGACCAGCTCCTCGGGAAGCCTTGGAGGGGAAGCAGAAGCCCGGAGGTCACTGGCCAGGAAACTAGATGGTATTACTTAATAAATAGGAAGGAGAGGGACACCTGGGTGGCTCAGTGGTTGAGCATCTGCCTTCAGCTCAGGGCGTGGTCCTGGGATCGAGTCCTGCATCAGGGTCCCTGCATGGAGCCTGCTTCTCCCTCTGCCTGTGTCTCTGCCTCTGTGTGTCTCTCATGAATGAATAAATAAAATATTTTTTTAAAATAGGGAGGACGGGCAGCCCCGGTGGCTCAGTGGTTTAGTGCCACCTTCATCCAGGGGTGTGATACTGGAGACCTGGGATCGAGTCCCACATCAGGCTCCCTGCTTGGAGCCTGCTTCTCTCTCTCTCTGTGTCTCTCATGAATAAATAAAATTAAATCTTTAAAAAATAAAATAAAATAAATAAAAATAGGGAGGAGAAAGGGACCCTGATTACACTATGAGAGCCTTTCACACGAAAGGAAACTGGTTTTTAATTTTGATCGGAGGAGGGACCTGAGAATTAGGGATGATACTGGAGCCCCACTGTGAGCCCAGCACCTAGCCAGAAGAGGCTGCTGGGAGACACCTGGGGAAGCAGAGTTGGCCCGGGGGAGGGAGAGTCACAGCTGTAAGTAAAGGCACAAACGCAGGGAAAGGGGAAGCATGGTTTGGAAGAAAATGAGACCGAAGCCACCATTCAGTCTCCCTGGGCTCAGTGCCTCGTGTCTGAAATGAGTGAAATATACCCACTTTTTAGAGTTGTGCAACTATTTTCCAAAAGTCTTCCAAAGTACCCCCTGCATCCATGACATTTTGCCCAAGAGAAAGGAAAAGTGGCTACGGGGTTGATGGAAGTCAGAGTAGGAGCTGGACGGGCAGCTCCCCTAACGGCCTTCCCCACCTTCTCCAGATGCATCCCTCCCAGCTGTGGCCACCTTTGTCCCTGCTCACCTTGCCTCCTTCTGGGTCTTTGAACGCACTGAGCTCCCGCACCTTGCTCCCTGGTGGGCTCTTTCTCACTATCCAGGTCTCTGCTCGAACTTCACCTCCTGGGAGAGGCCTCTCTGGCCCCGGGCCTCAGCTCCCTTGTGGGGGCCGGTCACTTCCTATCACTCCGTCCGTTGTTCTCAAAGCCCTTGATGCTATCTGAAATTATCTTGTTTACTTGTGTGATTGTCATTGTCAGTCTGCAGTTCTCAGCAGGATGCAGGCTGCCTGAGAGCAGGGGGCCTGTTTGCCCATTGCAGCATGCACAGTGCTCGGAATCCTTTGAAGTCCTGACAAATATTTGATGAAAGAATGAATAGGATGAGTTGAGGATTCCACATGATGATGATGACGTGCCTGAACACTTGGAGAATGCCCACTGGTTTAACGATGGTATGTAGTAGTAGTAGCGTCACTATTTTTCCTCTTTTGTTCAAGTCTGTTTTGTTGGATAAGGCAGTAATAACGACCCTGAAATGGGAGAGCAAGAAACTCTGATGTTTCAAACAAAACAAAACAAAACAAAACAAAACAAAACACCGTCCTTTTTTCTGGAGGACAAGAGCAAGACCCGAATATTCTGACCACTAACCCTCCAGAGGCAGCTGTGAGCACTGGGGAGCACACAGGCCCATGGCCTAATGCTAATCAGCAGTGTGACCGTGGGTAAGCAGCAACCTCTCCGCACCTGTTTCCCCACCTGAGAAACAAAAGGGATCAACCAGATGCTGCACGATCCCTTCTAACTAGAACCTAGAACTCTCTCTCATCTCCTTAAACTGTTCTTGATTGCCTCCTGGAAGAAAAGCAAACAAACTAAAGACAAGTGTAGGCAGAGATTCTAGAACTAAACATTGTAGACAACTCTCAAATGGTTGGATGGGACAGTCTCCTTTCTAGGGAGAGAGAGGGGAAGACCCAGGAGAGGTCTCAGAACACCTTCTCCACCTTCGATTCAGGTTAGAGACTAACTTGGCTTTGAACACTTACCATCAGCTCCTTTATACCTGGATGTCCTTTCACCCTTAACATTAGGAGGTAGGCATGGCCATCCGGTCTGCAGGGTGGGGGTGGGGGTGGAGGGGGTGCTGCAAAAGGCCACACAGCTGCAAAGCACAAGCCTGGGAGTGAGAACCAGGTTTGTCTTCCCACTCTTTCGGCCCCCTAGGAGGTGGGTGTTTCCACCAACGAGTCCCAAACCTCCTGATCATCAAAATCACAGGGAACACCTTCCAAGGGGCCCCATGACACCAGAACCTTCAGGGGCGCTGCTGGGAAATCTGTGCTTATCAAAAGCTCTCCCTGTCCCAGAGACCCAGGCCGACGAGGAGCCCCCTGCATTAGGCTGGGCTGGGAGCCACCTCGCCGCTGGGCGCTGTCCCAGAACGTCCCTCTCCTCTCTCGGCCCCTCCCTGCGGGGCTGCACCTCTGCCCCCCCCACCAGCAGCGCCTTCTGCTGGACACCCCTTCGCACCTCAACTGCCACCCAGGGTGTCCAGCGGCGCTCCCCACCCCTTAGTAGCATCGAGAAATGGAATACAGTGTCGTTCCCCACCGCCCCCCACCCCGCCCATGAAGGTGAGCCCTGCTGACACCCGCTGACTGAGAACATGCACACTGGTCATACAGTATTAATGGACAAATGGGTTAAGAATTTGTTTCCAGGGGCACCTGGGGGGCTCAGTGGTTGAGCGTGTCCACCTGGGGCTAAGGTCGTGACCCCCCGGGTCCTGGGCACCTGCTTCTCCCTCTGCCTGTGTCTCTGCTGCTCTCTGTGTGCCTCACATGAATCAATCAATCACATCTAAAAATAAATAAATAAATAAATAAATAAATAAATAAATAAATATTAAAAAAAAGAATTTGCTTCTAATAAGAACAGTAGTGGCTGCACACACTGGGGCAGGAGGAACATGGTTTATTCAGTTTGGGGCACAAGTAGGTAAAGAGTTGCTCCCCTAGGAATTACCCAGACTTTCTTCATTCACCTGTTCATTCGTCTCTTTCCAACACGTATTCATTGAATAATAAATACTAGTAAATACCAAGCATCCCTCTAGAATAGAACAAGACAAAATGCCCTCTCCTCAGGGCGGTTATAGTCTAGTGATGGAGATGCGCATTCCATAAACAAGTAGATAAATGCCTACTTACACATGGTGAGGAATTCTATGGAAGAAAAAAGCTAGTTTTGGGGTGCCTGGGTGGCTCAGTCCATGGAATGTGCAACTCTTTTTTTTTTTTTTTTTTTTTTTTATGATAGTCACAGAGAGAGAGAGAGAGAGAGGCAGAGACACAGGCAGAGGGAGAAGCAGGCTCCATGCACCGGGAGCTCGATGTGGGTTTCGATCCTGGGTCTCCAGGATCGCGCCCTGGGCCAAAGGCAGGTGCTAAACCGCTGCGCCACCCAGGGATCCCCCGGAATGTGTGACTCTTAATCTGGGAGTTTTGTTTTGTTTTGGTCTTAGATTTTATTTTTATTTATTTATTTATTTATTTATTTGAGACACACACAGAGGCATGGGGCTCCATGGGGAGCCCGGTGTGGGACTCGATCCCAGGACCCCGGGATCACACCCTGAGCCGAAGGCAGACGCTCCACTGCTGAGCCACCTAGGCGTCCCTTGATCTGGGAGTTGAGTTCAGGCCCCAGGTTGGATGTGGAGATGACTTCAAATGAAATATTTTTTAAAAAAAGAATTAGGTTTTGAGAGCCCTATTTTAGGAAGGAAGGTCAGGGAAGGCCTCTCTCTCAAGCTGACTTAGAGCTCAGATCTGGAATTTGAGATGGAATGAGTCATGCAAAGCAAGGAGGGGGTTCCAGGTGGCGTAAGGAGTTCTCATTTGAGGTCCTCAAAGGCAGCAGGAGCATGCTGAGTAAGGGGCTGGTGAACTGAGATAAGCTTAGGGAGTGTGGTTAACAATAAGCACCTATTATGGGACAGCGCTGTTCCGCTTGCCATCCACACATCGTCCCAGTTGATCCCCACCGGTCTTAAGAAGTAAATAACAGGGCAGCCCTGGTGGCACAGCGGTTTAGAGCCGCCTGCAGCCCGGGGTGTGATCCTGGAGACCCGGGATTGAGTCCCACATTGGGCTCCCTGCATGGAGCCTGCTTCTCCCTCTGCCTTTGACTCTGCCTCTGTCTCTCTCTATGAATAAATAAATAAAATCTTAAAAACAAAAAAGAAGTAAATAAGTCTCCGCTTTTGAATTTATAGATGAGAAAATTGAGGCACAGAGGGAATACATACTTTGTCCCAAGTCCTGTAGATAGTAGGGAGCGAAACTAGGATTGAAACCCATGCATTTCAGTTTCAGCACCCAGACTCGACACTCATCGGGTGCCCTACGCTGCCCTCTAGGCATGGCCAAGGACTTTGTGGTTTTATTCTAAGTGCAGGGAGACCTCGCCAGCTTTTAAACAGGAGCTCTGAGCGATCCCTCTTATGTTTTACAAGATTGTGCTAAATGGATAACAGATTATAGGAGGGCAAGAGGAGAGGGGCAAGCTGGGAGGCAAGTGCAGCGGTCCAGGCAAGCAATGACGGTGGCTTACACGAGGTGGGGCGAGTGGAGACGGGGGAGAAGAAGGAACTGATACAGAAGTGACAGGACTGGGGACAGGTCACGTGGGGATCCCGGAGGTGCTGTTTAGAAGGAGACGGTGCTGCCCCAGGAGGGGGTGGGGGACAAGGCCCAGGCCCTCTGGGAACTCCTGCATTTGGAGGTTGGATCTGGGAAGATGAAAGAGGTGGAGGGAGGGAGACAGCCAGAGATCTGCAATGATGATGATGATGATGATGATCATCATCATCATCATCATCATCATCGAGGTGAGCCGTGAGCCGACAAGGAAGGAAAAAATTACAAAACAAAAGCAGCCTAGGGCTGCCCTCATAATGTCCTCTGAAAAAGAAAGAGAGCCCTCCTTCCTGCCTCCTTACACCCGGGTAGGAATTGGCAGGGGAGGAATTGGCCGGGACCCAGAGACGGTTGGGTCTGAGCGCAGGCCCAGGGTGGCGGTAGCCAATCTGCTTGGGTGAGTCCCTACACCAGTCTGCTCTAGAAAGCAGTACACCCCGAAATAGAACCCGTGTCTCCACACTTTCTCTGTCAGTCCTCAGTCTCTGGTGGGGCTCACGGGGATTCACAGAGGTGTGGACCCGGAGTCAGCTCTGGGAGAGAGACCGTACCCTGTGAGTGGGTGCATGGGGTTCAGGCATTATTAGTCATGTTCCCGTTGTCATTTCCTGTGGGTTTTTTTTTTTTTCTTCTCTTTCCCTGCCCTGGCCCCTGATTTTACCTGCTTCTCTTTCTCCTTTATCTTTCACCTGGAAAGCATTATGATGTCAGCATTTTGTCTTCATAATCCCATGATAAGCATGTCATCGTTACTTAATATGGTGATGAAAATGTTCTCTTTTATATCCCTTTTGGGTGCTGAGAGTTGCTGCCATAGATGTTTAAGAGGTTCTTGTCTCTAGTGCGAAGAAAGGCAAGATCGGTTTTCACCCTGAGGCCTAACCCTGTACAGGAAACACAGTTCCACGCAGAGTGCTCTCCAGCTTCTAGCCTGACAGCCCAGGCATGGGGGTGACCAAGAGCCACTGGGGAAGCTCTACCATTTAAAAAAAGAAAACAACCGAACCTGTCATTTTTTTCATTAAAAAAGTATATTTTACTGTAGAACTGGGCTTCTCAAACTTTAACGAGCCTATGAATTCACTACCTGGGGATCTTGCTAAAAGGCAGCTTCTGAATTAGGAGGTCTGGTGGGGATGGAGATGCCACCTTTCTATCATGAGGCTGGGGGCTGGCAAACGGACCTCATTGGAGTATCAAGGATTTGTCAAATAACCAAAAAATAGGAAAACGCAAATGTACTGTGATTGTGTCTCCCCGGATGAGACCTGCTTCCCATCTGTGCCCCTGTGCTGAAATCAGGGTCACCAGCTCCCTCCCCAGCATCGCCAAGAGAACCTGGAGAGGGAACAGAGCAAGAGGAGGCCAGGAGCCCCCCCACCCCCCCCACCCCGTTGGGGAGGCAGAAGGCTGTGGCGGGGAGAGGTGGCCGGGAAGGAGTCTAGGACTAAGGCTTGGCCTCTTCACCAGCTCAGTCAGATGCTGGCATCCCCAGGTTCAAGAGGAAAGTCAGTGGAGAGCAAGACACCCACGTAAACAGGTGGGACTGACCAGACGCAGGGACGCAGGGACTCAGTTTCCCACCTCCTCTCCTAGTCCCTGAGAGGCTGGAGGACTAGCTTCTCAGGGACGCCTTGCCACGTCCTACGACTGTCAGCACCCAGGCAGCGTGGGTGGGGGTTGGGGAGAGCCTTGACCTTGACTCAGGAGTGAGAAACACTGGTTCTCGGGGCCCAAGATGGTCCACACTAGGGCACAGGTGCCCTTGCTTATCCCTCACCCCCCACACACACCCACTTGAAACCCCTACAAAAATGAGAAACCGCTCCAAAGAGTCAAGTGGAGAGATTAGAATGAAACGTAGAGCCAGGAAGGAGAGAATCGTGAGACCAAGGGGAAAACGAGACAGCTGAGAGCAGAATGGCGGAACATGAAAGATCCGCTTGCCACGGTGCCGTGGAAGGAAAAAGGGAAGGATGAAGATCCGGCAAATGTAGAAGAAAATGAGGGTAATCCGGGAGGACAGAAATAGTAGACTTGGGAAATGGGAGGCTTCTGAAGAAAAAAATCTGGAGAGGAGTGATGTTTGAAGAATCCTCAGGGATGATTTTTGCAGAGTTAGAGATGCGGGCCCACTGAGGCCAAAGGGGAGAGAAGCAACACGGGACACCTGGGCATATTCCACTAAATTCTGGAACATCAAACACAAGGAGAAGTTCCTAAACACTTTCAGAGAGCACCGTGCGCAGGCAAAGCAAGCAGGGTGGAGGGTCCTTACACACGAGGGTGCCTGCGTGCACGCTCACGCTGCCTCCAGGAGCCCCCCTCCTTACACACCTGCTACTCCTTTGTCACAGTCACTCTGAAGGCCAGCCCCCTGGGAAGGGTTGGCCCTCCCGGCCTTGACCGTGTGGGGCCTGGGTCCAGGGATGTCAGGCTCTCAGGCAGGGGCCCCGCTGGTGGCTTCCCACGGCCTGCAGCCGTCCTCAGAGCTGCCCCTGGCAACCGGCACCCAACAGGGAGGAGGGAGCCCCCTGGGAGAGCCCCAGCCACTGGCGGTCCCGGGGTACACCTTTGTCCCTCCCCGGCATCCCAGCCACTGCTCACGGGGGCAGGGGCGGGGGGGAAGGAACACTGAATGAGTAAGGCCTTCCCGCCGCCTATGGGAGGTCACAGTCCTTCAGAGATGGGACAAGCTGACAGCAAACCAATGGCTAAGAGCAAACCATCAGACAGAAAGAGTTGAGCGTTTGCATGGTGGGCGAACCAGGAAGGGAAGAGCTGCCACAGCGCTTCAGGGCCCGGGGCACCCTCAGCTTCTCACGCGGCCTTGTGCGTTCCTCAGAAGGGACGTCTCCCTATCACACCTGTACGTCCGGCACCATCCTGGGCTCTGGAAATGCCTTGCAAAGCCAGGTCGTCAGTGCCCCTGTCCCTTGGAGCCCACCTTCCAGCGGAGCCAAAGAAGTGAACACACAAGCAACCCGGTGAGGTCACGACAGGCTGTATCCACAGGCCAGGGAGCGGCCTCAGCAGAGGGCGGGGGTGGGGGGGGGGTGGCCCGGAGGTGCCCTGGGAGCTGGTGGGTGAGAATAAGCCAGGGGAAGAGGCTGCACAGGACGGCGGGGCCACCATCTGGGGAGAATGAGCACACCATGGCTTGGCAAACAGCTAGGAAACAGTGAGGCAGGGAAATGAGGAAAGACACCCCCTTATGTAAATGATGGTGGATTCGGGATGATCGAAGACCAAGGGGGTTCTGGAGGGAGAGCCCCGCTGACACAGAAGGGAGGCTGCAGAGGCTGGCGGGAGCCCAATCCGAAAGGACCCGTGAGGCCGCGTAAGGACGCGGGTTTTATCCTAAGCGCCGCGTGAGCCATCGAAGGACTTTATGTTTTTAGGTTTACATTCCACTCTCCATTCAGGCAGTCACTTGGAAAGCTGTGAGTGGCGACAGGACTGTATGACAGTCTGATTGACCAAACAAGCAGCAGCTACAAGGATTCGTCTGCCACCTGCAGCAGTAACGGCCGCGGAGGTGCAGAGGCGGGAACTGGAAGCGCTCGGTGACCCCCAGGCTCCAGGGGAGCAGGCAGCGCTTCACCCAGTGTAGGGTGGGGGCCCGTACCCAGAAGAGGACGGGTTCCGGGGTACCTGTCCTCTCGGGCCGATGCTCCAACGTGGTGGCAAGACAGAGAGTCCATCCAAGGGCGACTCATTCGGGGCAGGTTCAACCAGGGCGACGTGATGCCGCTGACCCAGAGGGTGGAGTTGGGGGGACCAGCCCCACAGCCTTGTGCCGCCTACCTGTGGCATGACACATCCCAAGGGGCACTTATTTCCAAGGCTGCTGGCCGGGCCACTTGCTCTGCCTTTAGGCTTCCAGACACTCCTCAGTGAACCTATAAAGAAAAACTTGGGGCAGCCCGGGTGGCTCCGCGGTTTAGCGCCTGCCTTGGGCCCAGAGCACGATCCTGGAGTCCCGGGATCGAGTCCCACGTCGGGCTCCCTGCATGGAGCCTGCTTCTCCCTCTGCCTGTATCTCTGCCTCTCTCTCTCTCTCTGTCTCATGAATAAATAAATTTTTTAAAAAAAGAAAAACTTGGCCGACAAAAGGGATTCTTTGCTGTTGTAAAACTATTCATCCCTTTGAGCCTTTTTTTAAAAAATAGACTTCCAATTAGAAAACGTCAAAACACACAAAGGTTATTAGCAAATTTATTTCAGAAACCAGCATTTTAGCATGTCCTGCCGACACACTGGAGGCCGTGTGCCCCCTTCTGGTGTGTCTGTCAGATGCCTGAGTTGCTCGTGATCAAGAACCCAAAGATGAGCTCCTAGCACAGCCTCGGCTGCACCTGGCACCTGTGGGCGGCCCGGCCCGAGTCACACCTGCCCTGGCTTCCACTGAGCAGCTGTGTGCCTGTTTCCACCTGCGAGAGACCTCACAGTGGAAATGCCAAGGCAACGAAGAGGATAAAGAGGCCTTGGGTTCACTCTGACAAGTGAATCTGAGAAGTGCCAGGCGGGGAAAGCCAGAGGAGAGGCCGCCAGAAGTCGGTGTGTGTGTGTGGGGGGGTCCCGGTCCCCACCCCTGCCCAGAGCCTGGCAGGAAGTCAAGCCTGGGGACCCACAGCTGTCGGTCTGGCCTCCCCTGGAGCAAACCAACCCCCCCTGCAGTGCGATTCAGAGCCCCGTGTCCAGTTAGACTCGGGGAGACTCGGGTAAGATCCAGAGAGTGGAGCCTCACTTGCTCTCCACTCCCACGGGCACAGGGAGCCTTGTGCTTCTGTCAACCATGTCAGCACAGGAATTCTAAAGATCGGGGTGAGTCATGGTTAAGACCGTCCATAAATATTTAATGTTCTCGGCAAAACTGGTGGCTATGTGTACTTTTCTGGGTGGGGGGGAGATCAATGTAGCAGATTCCCAAAGTGGTCCAGGATCCAAAATACCACGAACCGTGGAAAGGAGTGTCCTAGACTGCTTGGGCCGCTCTAATAAAAATACCATAGATGGGGGGGGGGGGGGCGGCCTGAACATTTCTTTCTCACAGTCCTGGAGGCTGGGAGGTCTAAGATAGGGGCATTGGCAGGTTTGGTGTCTGGTGATGGTCGACTTAGTGGCTCACAGATGGCCCTCTTCTGGCTGCGCCCCCACATGGCAAAAGGGACAAGGGAGCTCTGCGGAGGGGGGTGCGGGGGGTTTATAAGGGCACTAATCCCATTCACTGTTATGACCCACTCATTTCCCAAAGACCCCACCTCCTAATACCATCACACTGGGGGTTAGGACTTCAACATATGAATTTTCTTTTTCTTTTTCTTTTTTTTTTAAAGATTTTATTTATTTATTTGAGAGAGTGAGTGACCACAAGCTGGAGGAGGGGCAAAGGGACAAGCAGACTCTCCGCTGAGCAGGGAGTCGGACACGGGGCTGGGTCCCAGAGTCCTGGGATTGAGCCCGAGCCCCGTGTCCTTGTCGTCAGGCTCCTTGCTTCTCCCTCTCTCTCTGCCGCCCCCTCTTCCTACTCCCCCTGCTTGTGCTCTGTCAAATAAATAAAAATTTTTTTAAAAAAGTGGAGGAGGGGAGCAGAGCCAGGAAACCCCGGAGAGGAAGTTGCCTTGTATTTGAATCCCATCCAAAAATACCAGAAGAGGGAAATTCTGTGACGTCAGAGAAGCCACTCTAGGGCACATCTTATTCCAAAGGCCCAGGGAAATTAATGTTTTTACACAATAATAGACAAGAGCAAAGCACTGAGGTAGGATTCAATAAATTAGGTGATGATATCAAAAATATAAACATTTTAAAAACAGCAAGAGCCAGACAATGTGGGCTCCCCGGTGAGAGAATTCAACCCCACTGTGGTCTTGCCAAAGGGATGGAGTCTTCTTACGCCCCTGAATCTAGGAGACAACTTTGTGGGAAAACCAGAGGCTGAGGAGCACGAGCCACACAAAACCCAGACCATGAGAAACAGGTCAAACGGATGTGAATTCTCCAGCAGATGAAATTGAGGAAGAGGGAACCGTGGGTGGCGCAGCGGTTTAGCGCCTGCCTTTGGCCCAGGGCAAGATCCTGGAGACCTGGGATCGAGTCCCACATCGGGGACTCCCTGCATGGAGCCTGCTTCTCCCTCTGCCTATGTCTCTGCCTCTCTCTCTCTCTCTCTCTGTGTGACTATCATAAATAAATAAAAATAAAAATAATAAAAAACAACAACAACAAAAAAAAAAGAAATTGAGGAAGATAATTGAGAGGACCTGTGCGGATTGAAAATAAATGTAGAAGACCAGTCACGTTACACTCTTACGTCTAAGGATGCCATCAGCTGTCAGAGCTATAAAAAAAAAAAAGTAAGGAAGTGATCAGTACGAAATCAGTAGGGTTTTCAAGAAAAGAGTAGGGCGGAGATGGCATAGGATTAAATTGAGGGCTACAGGATGGTGATCCTCTAATTCTACCTTTTCTTTTTACATCATGCTAAAATACACATATGTGAAACTGACTATTTTAACCTTTTTTTTTTTTTAAGATTTTATTTATTTATTCATGAGACATATACACACACACACAGACACAGGCAGAGGGAGAAGCAGGATCCATGCAAGGAGCCTGATGTGGGACTCGATCCCAGGTCTCCAGGATCACACCCTGAGCTGCAGGCAGCACTAAACCGCTGCGCCACCCAGGCTGCCCATTTTAACCTTTTTTAAGTGCATAATTCAGTCGCAGTAAGCACATTCACCACATTGTACGACCATCACCACTATCCATCCCCGGAATTTTTGTATCATCCCGAACAGAAACCCTGTTAGCTAATGCTTTTTACAAATGTGTTAATTGGACCCTCTTTCTTTTCTTAAAGATTTTTATTTATTTAGTCATGAGAGAGAGAGAGAGAGAGGCAGAGGGAGAAGCAGGCTCCATGCAGGGAGCCTGATGTGGGACTCAATCCCAGGACTCCAGGATCACGCCCTGGGACAAAGGCAGATGCTAAACCGCTGAGCCACTGGGGAATCCTTGGACCCCCTTTCTAAAAAGACGCTTTTCACATGAGAAAATGCTCCGTATCACTTGCAGTCAGGAAAATACAAATCAAAACCACAATGAGATCCCACCTCACGCCAGTAAGAATGGGGAAAATTAACAAGACAGGAAACAACACATGTTGGAGAGGATATGGAGAAAGGGGGACCCTCCTGCACTGTTGGTGGGAATGTGAACTGGTGCAGCCACTCTGGAAAACTGTGTGGAGGTTCCTCAAAGAGTTAAAAATAGATCTGCCCTATGACTCAGCAATTGCACTGCTGGGGATTTACCCCAAAGATACAGATGCAGTTAAATGCCGGGACACCTGCACCCCGATGTTCACAGCAGCAATGTCCACAATAGTGACACTGTGGAAGGACCCTCGGTGTCCATCGAAAGATGATGGATAAAGAAGATGTGGTCTCTGTATACAATGGAATATTCCTCAGCCATTAGAAAGGACAAATACCCACCATGTGCTCCAACGTGGATGGAACTGGAGGGTATTATGCTGAGTGAAGTAAGTCAATCAGAAAAGGATAAACATTATACGGTCTCATTCGTTTGGGGAATATAAAAAATAGTGAAAGGGAATAAAAGGGAAAGGAGAGAAAATGAGTGGGAAATATCAGTGAGGGTGACGGAACATGAGAGACTCCTAACTCTGGGAAAGGAACAAGGGGAAGTGGAAGGGGAGGTGGGTGGGGAGGTTGGGGTGACTGGGTGACAGGCACTGAGGGGGTCACTTGACGGGATGAGTACTGGGTGTTATATTCTATGTTGGCAAATCAAACTCCAATAAAAAAATAAAAAATAATAAATAAATTAATTAATTAATTAATAAGACGCTTTCCCGCATCTATGATTGGGTTACCCAGGGGTAGGGTTCACAGGGAAAGACAGGGTAAAGGCTCGATGAGGCTGGGGCATGAGGGGCGGCTTCTGGGGTGGCCCCGGCCGGTTCTGTTTCTTGTCCTGGGAAGTGAGGACAGCACGTTTGCAGGGTGCTGAAGTCACTACAAGCCTAGGGAGGAAGAGAGGGAGACAGGAGAGCCAGGCAAAAGCAGGAAAGGCATTTTCTGCTACCATAAGAAAGTACATATGATGTAATGACATTTATGCATTTCCTCAGATGAAGTATGTGTGGTTCAGAACACCTGGGAATAAACACATAAAACAAAAGGGAAGAGCGTCGTCTATTAGGTGGATTGAGGCATAGGCCTTCTTACGGGCAGACGGATGTATAAAATCACTCCTTAGAGGCCTTTCTGGGAGCAAAAGGGCCTCTGGGCCGCTGGCCAGACTTGGGTGCGGCTGCATGCGTGTGACCAGTTCGTGAGAAACTCTTGGGCCGTACATGCACGATATGTGCATCTTCTATATGTATGTTATGTTTTCATCAAAACTTTTCTAGAAAATTCAAAGTCTCTCATAGTCCTAAGATCCTACTTTAGGGAAATGTCCAATCCTGATTTGTTAAAAGTAAAATAATGCCTTCCAACATGTAGAACTGGAGTTGTAGTCCTTTCTAAATTATTCACAGAAACGAAATTAGACCTGACTCAGCAGCCTGCTTGTTCTAGACTGCAGGAGGGAGCCTACAGCGGGCTCTGGGAACGGCTGAGCAGCACCCACATCTTGGTCTACCACACAGGACCCAAGAACAGGCGCAGCCGCGAGAGCGGAGTCTCATGCCAATGAACGGGCCCAAGGCAGGAGTTGAAAACTATCTCCCCACTGGCAGACTCTGGGAAAAAATGGAGGGAGGATGAGGGGAGAATGAAGAGAATCTAAATAAAAGGGTTTCTACCTCATGCCTACTGTCCTGATGATCTTTGAGCTATAGGCTACAATATTCCTGCAAAGCATGGATCACCTTGTGTTTTATTTACCTGGTAAAAATGAAAACTAGCACATAAATGGGATTTCCTCTTAAATTCTCTGGTCCCTTTGGCTCTGAGATGCCAGATCCTCTCTCTTTTTTTTTTCTTTAATTAATTAATTTATTTGACAGGGAAGAGAGAGACCACAAGCAGGGGGAGCAGCAGCAGGGGGAGAGGGAGAAGCAGGCTCCCCCTGGAGCAGAGAATCCAACGTGGGGCTCGATCCCAAGACCCTGGGATCATGACCTGAGCCAAAGGCGAGTGCCTAACCAACTGAGCCACCCAGAAGCCCCAATTCCAGATTCTCTTGAAGAATGATCTACCTAATGGGATTTGCTGTAACTACCATTCTTGATTCCTAAGGCCAAGGAAGGCTGCCTGGAAGGAAGAGGTAATTCTTATTCCCTGAGAACAATGATTGGTACAGTCATTTGAGCTCCTTGGCCAGAAAGTACTTTGGAAATACTGAGTCCTTCAAAATTTATCTCTTAGTCAAACACATGCTGTAAGAAGTGATGTCCCCTTACTGTGAAAAACTGACTGCTGTCTTTCTACGGCTTTCCACAAAGCTCTAGACACAGTGTCCTGGGAAATCATTCCGCTGAACGAGAGGACAGTATAGGGAATTTAAAGGGAGAAAGACACAAAAATATACAGGGCTCAAGGCACTGCAGAGCTTGTCACTTTACAAATGAGCTTCACAGAAGTTCCTTTTGGATGCCAGGCACTTTCCTGCGTGGATATTAATCAACAAAGCAAAACAGTGGATGGGCCGAGATGTAAACTCACTCCCACACGCAGGGAGGGAGCTAGCATCCGATGAATGCGTGGACTAAGTCAGGCAGTGCCGTAGTTGCTGGGTTGGTTTTTGGTTTTCTGGTTTTTTGGTTTTTACTTCGGTGACGTTTACACAACATAACATTCAGTATCCATTACCACCCCTCTCCAGAACTTTGCATCATCCCAAACCCAAGTTCCACATCTGTTCAACAAGAATGAGGCAGAAGGGCACCATTACTGTGCACCTGAGAGACCCCAGCAAGGCCACATAGGTAAGTGTCCGCAAGTCTAGGTCACTCCTAAAAGGCCGTTATTGAACGTTGTCTAGAAGTTACAAAGCTTGCTTTGGGAACTATTTTCAGAAACTTTTGTTATCCTTTAAGGAGATGAACTGATGTTTTGATTGACTTACCTGAGTCAGGTGCTGCCTGCAGCCCTTCAATCTTCCACCGGGTGAGGCGTATCACACTATTTGCAGTTTGCATGTTGAATCTCACATCTGTTCCACTTTCCTCCAGGGCAAGGACTCTGTCTCGTTCGTGTGGTACATCTAGCAGCTGGTGGTGTGCAAGGCACGTGTGAACTGTTCCGTATACATGTGCGGAACGAATGAGGACAAAAGTCATACTACTCAGTTCTTACCAAAAGCTCACATGCTAAGAAAAAAAATTTTTTTTTCACCTTTTGGGAAAGAACTGCCTTTGGGAAAATAATAAATCACCTTGTCATAGGAGCAAGAGACCTTGAAGGCAAGAAGAGGAGATGGTTAAGCTGCCTCAGTGTGACCAAACGAGGGATTGGTGAATTTTTTTCTCCCGATGGGGAGGTCGGAGGGTGGGTCCAGTAAGGGAGAAAAGAGAGCAGCCAGTGAGCCGGTGAGAAATGGGGGAACGCGCACAGTCGTGGTGGGTGGCTAAGGGAACTTTAAGAACAGGGACACCAGGCAGCTGGGGGGGCTCAGCAGTTGAGCGCCTGCCTTCAGCTCAGGGCATGACCCCAGAGTCCTGGGATTGAGTCTCACATCGGGCTCCCCGGATGGAGCCTGCTTCTCCCTCTGCCTGTGTCTCTGCCTCTCTCATGAATAAATAAATAAAATCTTTTAAAAACAATTAAAATAAATTAAAAGTTAAAAAAAAGAAAAAGGACAGGGGCGCCCAGACTTCACTCCGAAGCTGCATTGCTATGATGTAATATGCCCTCCTGCTCTCTTCCTTCCCGTGTATTGTCAGCGGCTAAAATAAACATCAACAGAGACCTTGGAGAGGGTTTGGGATTTCCTCAGAAGCTCTGTGCCACCTTATCTGGATTTCTTGGGGAGACGACAGCCCCTTGGTATCTGTGTCACAGAAACAAGACTTGCACTAGATTGCTTCAAGAGTGCTCTACCCGTTCCAGACCATGAAATAATTGTACCTTTGGTGGCTCCTGACCTCGGAGAGCCATAGGCCAGGATCCCTTTGTTCTACCTACTGCTACAAATTATTTTTATTGAGTTGAATTTGAAGGTGAGGTCAAATTTTGTGTGACTGAAGGAGGTCACACAAAAGAAGCCACAGGAAGCCTCATTACTGAATTTACTGTAGGGGTACTTACTGCTGAGGGCTTGTGTGTCATTATCAGATACTTAAAAAAAAAAAAAAGTTCCTCCTAGGGAAAACACAAAAATGATGGTGAATCTTATTTTTTTAAAGATTTTGTTTATTCATGAGAGGCACACAGAGAGAGAGAGGCAGAGACATAGGCAGAGGGAGAAGCAGGTTCCCTGCGGGGGGGCGGGGAACCCCATCCCAGGACCCCGGGGTCACGGCCTGAGCCGAAGGCAGATGCTCAACCGCTGAGCCCCCCAGGCGTCCCGATGTCAAATCTCAGAACTAATTTTATTTTCCCTTCTCTCCAGTCGTGAGAAGCTCCTGGCCAACTTTGGGACCCACCTGCAGGGACGGTGCAGAACTCACACACCCAGGCTGGTACCGTCCTTACCCCCGGCTTCCTGTTCTTACTCTCATTTTCAGCTTGTACTGTTGCCTCATTCATTTCTGAAGGTGCTACCCATCGTTTTGCGGAAGGCAGTGGAAGGAAAATAAATTAATATACTCTCCAAATTATATTACCTAGTTCCCACCCCAGCATGCACCTGGCCCTGAGAGAGTGGAGAGCAGGAGATAAGCTATCTTCCTCCAGCGGCCAGATGGCAGGCTGGGCCCATCCCTCTCCATGCCTCCCTACAAGTACCCGCTGCCATTTCTAGCAAAATTATTCAGGGGTCAGTTTTTTGGATCAAAATCTTGCGCACGCGCTCTCTCTCTCTCTCTCTCTCTTACACGCACACACAAACACCCTGCGCCTATTAAGTGATCAGAAACTCACTGCCTCCCAGCCACGCAATCTAGAGACAGAACTCCCTTAGCTCTTCTCAGGAGTAATATGCTTCTTATTTCCTTTAGGGCAGTTTCCTTATAAATCGTCTTTATATGACAGAAATACCCCCCCCCCCCTTTACTTGTGTTACTCTAATACAACGTTATATCTGGGAGGAAAAGAGCTTTAGTAAACGTGAAATTGCATGTGAAACGTCCCTGGGATAAGTCAAGGCAAGTGATAATGGCACTAAAGAGCCCCTCGACCACGCTCTTCCTCAGCCACGCTGCTGCCCAGTTAGCCGCCGTTGCCAGGCTGATGCCGGTCCTTCTAGATTGTCGTCTGCGCTTTTGCAAATCTACACACGTATCCATTACAATCTACTTTTATTATGTGTGTCTCTGCGTTAAATGCACGGTACGCTGTACAGTTACGCTGGCCTACAACTTGCTTTTTCTCACTTAGCCATATGTCTTAGAGCACATTTCCTGCTCTGAGGGAAGAGCTATGCTAACTTATGCCAACAGCCTCTTGCAGCCGCTAGCTGCCGGCCTTCCATCTTTACTCTTCGGTCACCTGCACTGCCAAAGACCTAAGCGGCAGGTCTCACAGGAATTCAGAAAATCTGATCACACGAGGAGGACCACCTCATAGGCTCCCGGGCTGGAATATGCTGCTGCACCTATAATGTGTCTCAGTCTCAAGTTCATTGACTTTACAATTTTTGACTGGCTGTCTACTGCCTACTGCTCCAGGCACTGGGGATTCATCCGTGGGCAAAAAGACAATCTCTACCTTTCTCTGGTGCTTACAGAAGATAAAATAGTGAGTAAAAGAAATAATATGTTGGGGTACCTGGGCGGTGCAGTCCATTAAGTGTCTGACTCCCAGCTTTGGCTCAGGTCATGATCTTGGGGTTGTGGGATCAAGCCCCACATCAAGCTCTCTGCTCGGTGTGGAGTCTGCTTTGGATTGTCTCCCACGCCCTCTGCCCTCCCTCCATCACTCTTTCTCTCTCTCTCAAATCAATAAATAAATCTTAAAAAAAAAAAAAAAAAACAGAGATTCTCTATCTTGGCATGACCTGGAAAGCTTTAACAATTTCTGCTGTGTCCCGCCCCAAGAGGTCCTAATTTATTTAATCAGGAGTATACCTGCATGTCAGGATTTTTAAGTTTTCTGGGACACCTGGGTGACTCAGTGGTTGAGCGTCTACCTTCAGCTCAGGTTGTGATCCCGGGGGCCTGGGAGCAAGTCTGCCTGTGTCTCTGCCTCTGTGTGTCTCTCATGAATAAATAAATAAATAAAATCTTTAAAAAAATTTTTTTTCCCAAGTGATTCTAATGTACTGCCAGGAATGAGAACCACTGCCTTGCAGGCCACTAATGATAACGTGTTCAACAAATGACCACAGGTTTCCAACTGAAGGCCGGTTTGGCCAGACACTAAGACCAGAGGATCCTGTAATTAGCCAGATGTTGCTACTACTACTTATTCCTTCCTTATAAGTGACTTCACACTTTTGCAGTGTTTTCCAATATATTATCTTTTTTTGAAGTATGTGTTGTCATCCTTAGCTCCTAAGATCTTTGTAATTTCCTGAGTGATAGGAGCATCTGGCACAGAGCCCCTAAATCCCTTAGGATTTTCTGAGTCGGGGTGCCTGGGTGGCCCAGTCAGTTAAGCAACCAACTCTTCCTTACACCATAGGTCATGATCTTGAGGTTGTGAGACTGAGCCCCGAGTCAGGCTCCCAGCTCAGTGCAGAGTCTGTTTCAGATGCTCTCTCCCTCCCCTTCTGCCCGTCCCCAACTCACACACATGTGCACGTGCTCTCTCTCAAATAAATAAAAATCTTAAAAAAAAAAATTTCCTAGGTGCTTAGGGGTATCCTCTGGGCTAACAAGGCAACTCTTGCTCCCAGATGGCTTCAACATGGAGGCTTATCATCAGAAAGACCAAGCTATGATTAACCTTGGAACTTTCAGCCCTATACCTTGTTCCCCAGGAAGAAAAGTGGTACAGACTGAGTAAATAATTGATCATGCCTACATGATGAAGCCTCCGTAAAAATCCCAGAAAGCTTCTGAGTAAGTGAATGCATTTATGATGTGCTGGGAGAGTGACACGCCTCAAATCCACAGGGACAGAAGCGCCTTTACTTGGGACCCTTCCAGATCTTAACCCTATGGATCTCTTCATCTGGCAGTTTTTTAAAATATCCTTTATGATAAATCAGTAATAGCAAGTGAACGGTTTTCCTGGGTTCTGTGAGCTGTTCCAGGAAATGATTAAACCTGAGGAGGGGGTTGTGAACCCTCCAGGTGACAGCCAAATCAGACAGAAGTTGTGGGTCACCCACGGACCTACTACTTGCAATCGGCATCTGAAGGGGTGGGGAGGTAGCGTTGGAGGACAAAGCCCTTAACCTGGGGGACCTGAGCAGTTAGTATCAGAGTTGAACTGAATTGTAGAAAATGGAGCTGGTGTTGAAGAATTGCCCGGCTGTGGGGGAATGTGTGTGAGAGTAAATGA
This sequence comes from Canis lupus baileyi, assembly GCF_048164855.1. Classification (NCBI taxonomy): domain Eukaryota; kingdom Metazoa; phylum Chordata; class Mammalia; order Carnivora; family Canidae; genus Canis; species Canis lupus. The sequence continues at coordinate 55,737,784 of NC_132854.1, read as the reverse complement.
AAACATGGTCCGTTCTTCCCCAGGCACCTTCACAGAACCTTGAAGAGCAAGGTTACTTGGAAGGATATTTTTCCTATTTGTTTCAAATCTAATTCTTGTCATACTGGGACAGTTCTTGAAAATGCTATCAACCTCTATTTCTGTACTATATAGGGAAGGACAAAAGTGAGCCAATAAAAAATTATATATTTTCATGGTTATATGTAACTGTACATATACACTTACATATATATATTCCTACAAATATATTTATATTATATATGTGTGTATAAGAATATACATGATATATTCTATTTTTATAATTATTTTTCATGTATTTATATATCTCAGATTATATTTTAAATATATATTTTGTATTTATATTTATACCATATATATTCCCATATCCCTTTTTTATAATTGTATTTAGGATTTATTTATTCATTTTAGGGAGAGCATGCATGAGCAGGGGGAGGGGCAGAGGGAGGAGAGGAAAGAGAATCTCAAGCAGACACCCTCCCACTGCCAACCCCCACCCCACCCCACCCCGAGGAGGACCATGGAGCCCAACTTGGGCTTGATGCCAGAACGCTGAGATCATGACCTGAGCTGAAATCAAGAACAGGTCACAACCAAATGAGCCACTCAGGCACCCCTCCATTTCTAGAATTTTGGTTCTCGCACTTTTGAACAAGTGTTTACAGATCTGAGGTTTCAAACAGAAGTAAAACTTTGCTCTGAAAGCATTAAGTCATTGTGCACTAGTGTGGTCTATGAGATCTGAAAAAAAATTACTTCCTTTTCCATAGTTAACATTCCAGTGACCCCTGCTAAGGCAGCCCTGAAAAATAACGGTTGCCATACCAACAGCTTAACGAAGAAGTCTGCCATTGTCATCGTCTCTATTTGTCCTCAACTATGTGATAAATTGCAAAGATGAATTAGAGCAATTAAATTCTGCCTCCAGTGCCTCCTGCCACTGGTTATAAAACTAAAAATCTTTCAAATTCCTATCTCCACATTAACCCCAACCACTACTCCCATAGTAATCACCGTTAATAATTTATGAAACTTTTGAAAAGTTTCTATACAGACACAAACAGATGCATATTCTTTTCCTAAAAGGAATACTGATTCTATCTACATTACACTATTTGCTTTGTTCTCATAGCAAAATTTAATTAGCTTCAGGCTTGATATTTCAAATTCTAAATTTTCTTTGATATTCTGAAATTGCATTCAGTTCCTACTATGTATGAGCTAATTTCCATGACTGTTATCAGGGGTGGTGGGCAGACAGGCAAGGTGCACCAGGGAAGGAGAAGTCATGTAGAAAAGAGTGAGCCAGCCAACAAGTTAGCAATCTGGAAGGGAGTTAAAATAAGTGTGGAAATAACTCTACCATATATTTGTTCATATGTTCTTTCATGATGGTTAAGTATTTACACATCCAATAATAATTCCATAGGCAAGACGGAGAACCCGAGGCTAAAGTCACCCATTACTTCACAGTCATTACATTTTCTTCTGACTCAGTTCTGTGCTTTCTTCTACACTACGGAGCATGGAAGTACTAACATAGCTGTGACCGAGACTGCTCACTCTTGCAACTCTATCCATCCCCCACCCTGAATAAATATACTTCCCAGCCAGCCTTGGAGCTGAAGGCTCTGTGGTTGGCCTCTGACAATAAGATAAAAGGAGTGATAGCTGTGACTGCTAGTGCCTACCCTCTGATTTCTACTCAGCCCTTCCCTACTGGTATGTGGGCATGTGTGGCGTGGTTGGTTACCTGAGTGAGCGTTGGTGGGGACAGGGGGCAGACCTCTGGATGTCCATTAAGGAGGATAAAGTAGACCTCAATGTGATCGGTCACATTTTTTCATTCATTGAAAAAAAAAAAAAAAGCAAAACTTGAAGCAAATATGAAAAATGTTAGCAGTTATTTATTGTGGTTGGTGGGTACCTAAACATTTTTAAAATGTGTGTCTCTGTGTTTTCCAGTGTTTTGGATTTATGATTTAAAGATAAATTCCAACATTCATCAACTGGAATATTTATGATTTTTTTTTTTAAAGTAGGTTCCATGCCCAATGTGGGGCTTGCACTTATGACCCTGAGATCAAGAGTTGCATGCTTATACATGCTAAGCCAGTCAGGGAATATTTATAATCATTTTAAATGACATTCTAGATGAATGGTTAATGATATGGGAAAATATTCATAATAAATGAAAAAATACTTGAACAATTATCTGAGATTAAGAACTGGAAAGCTGGAGTTGCCCATCCATCTGACTGCTTAGTCTAATAGTCTTCCACTCATTTTTATTTTTTAAGATTTTATTTATTCATGAGAGACACACAGAGAGACAGGCAGAAACACAGGCGGAGGAAGAAGCATGGAGCCCAATGGGGGACTCAATCCTGGGAGTCTAGGATCATGCCCTGAGCTATAGGCAGATGCTTCACCACTGAGCCACCCAAGTGTCCCTCCACTCGTTTTTTAAAATCCAGCCTAGGGGCACCTGGGTGACTCAATGGTGGAGTGTCTACTTTGGCTCAGGGCGTGATCCCGGGGTCCTGGGATGGAGTCCCACATCCAGCTCCCTGCAGGGAGCCTGCTTCTCCCTCTGCCTGTGTCTTTGCCTCTCTCTCCGTATCTCTCATGAATAAATAAAATCTAGTCTAAAAATGATTACAAGTAGCCCCAACCAAGAAATCTTCAGGTTGGCTTATTCATAGATTAAAGCAGGCTTAAAACAAACAGTAACCTATGCTTAAAAGTCATCTGATGAAGAGTCTCTCCTGATGTGGTTTTTTAAAAAAATACATTTATTATCTATTTATATGTGTGTATGTATGTATGTATGTATGTATTTATAGTAAGCTCTATACTCAATGTGGGGCTTGAACTCATGACCCGAAAGCAATAGTTGTAAGAGTTGTACACCTTACTGACTGAGCCAGCCAGGCACCCCCTTCCTCTACCTTACTCTGTAAAAAGTTTATGAACATTGATGGGGGGAATATTAACATCAAGACTAGTTATCTGTAGTTTTTCTCTATGGTTTATAAATGCTTTATTACATGTATTGTGATTTTTTAAGCCAGATAATTTAAGTCCTATGTTTCAAAGTTAAAAGAAATATTCAAATATCTAAGAATATCTTAGATTCTAACGATCATTTTACATTCATCAAAGACACTAAAAGAAGTTATTATTAATTACGTTGCTTCCTTTCACTAAGAACCTGTCTTCTCAGCTAGACCTAGATATTGCCTGCAACTGGCCTGGAACTCCCAGACAGGCCTTGGTACTGTTGAGCAAGGTCATAGAACATTAACACGAGACTTTGTGACAAAAACATGAGCCTTGTCCAAAGGCCACAGAGTCAAAAAGTAGATGCTGACCAAATGTTGGGGCACCTTAAAAAAAAAAAAAAAAAAAAAAATCATCCACTGACATTGACCAGTTGAAGCTGCCAAGAAATATATTTGAAAAGTTGCCTAAATCAATGGCTTTCAAAACTTTTTGACCTAGATCCACATGAAGAAATATGTCTTATGTTCAGATCCAGTACACATATACATGTGTAAATCTAAAACCTAAGTTTCATGAAACAATATTCACCTTTACTACACGTGATTCTGTCTTCTCATTGTGTCATTTTTAATTAAGTTGATCACTATTCACCAAGTTGTTTCCCAGTTCTCTGAAAAGCACTGTTATACTAGGTCTTGGATTTATGCTGAATCCTATTAACTGAGATGGGATTTGACTTAATTAAGAGAAATGAAACTTTATTTCATCCATTCATTTATCAACAATTATTGGGTCAAGCCCTGTTCTGACTCCTGAGGTACAGCAATTAACAAAGACCCCTACTCATAGAGTTTATATCATAGGGCTCTGCTGTCCAATAAAAGTTACTAGCCAAGGATATTTAAATTAATTAAATAGAAGTAAATAATTCCATTGCCACACTAGCCACATTTCAGATACTAACTACTCGCGGCCTAGTGGCTACTGTATTAGAGCACATACTGAACATTTCCATTATCAAAGCTCTTTTCAACAGCTCTGCTCTGAAGGAAAGAATTAAGTAAACTACATTTTCTGTAACTTAAGTAAACACAACTTTCAAGCCTTCACTGCAACTAGCTGCATCCATGTAATTGCTCAATATGATTGTAGCCAGGACACAGGGGTGCAAGAGCACCTGCCTCTGAGATTCCCAAACAGACCAAGTTCAACCACTTGCCGCTGACAAAGTCCAAAGGCAGAGAGATGAGTGGTGGTGAAAGAAGAAAGTTTATTTCAGTGAGGCCAACACTGGGAAGACAGAGGAGTAGGGGTTCAAAGACCATCTCCAAAAGGTTGAAAATACTTCCAGGTATGTATAAGGGAAATGTGGGGCAAAGGTGGGTGGGTAAGTGCTGGTGGGCAGTGAAGGAAGGTTTAAATCCATCATAGTCTTAAGAGTCTATCATGGGTGGTGACTTGCTGGCTCAGGGCAGTCCTTATTGCTTCAGGGGGTAGTTCTGATTCTCATCAGGGGATGCTTTGCCTTCAGGCTCTTCCACCTGAGCCAAGGGAAAAGCTGGAAAGAACCCCACTAGAAAGTTTGAGGTCAAAATGGAGGCCAACGAAGTCCTCTTTCAGGACTTCTAGAATTGCTCCTTAGGAGGGAAACACAGTTGGAATATACTTTTGTTGTTCCCCTTTTCTTGCAGCTTGCGAGGTGGATGTGATGGCTGGAGTTCCAGCTCTGTTGCAGGCCATATCGGTGGTGAAGAAAGGAAAATCCTAGGCCTCTGACGCCCATGATGTCACCACACGTGTCTGGACTGCAGATTCCTGAATTTCTTTTATACAAGAGAATCAATAAACCCTTACGTGTTTAAGCCACCGTAAGCAATCCTGAACTGATAAAAGGGTGAACCCTTCTGAGGTACTTTTTTCATGTGAGGACTTGAGTTAAGAGGCCAGAAGACAATGTCTTTGAGACCTCTTTAACTTCAAGAGATCCCAAATCATATTCAGCTGTAAAATTTAGGACAACCTTAGGTTTTGTTAGAAATCACTGAACAAAAAAAAAAAAAAAAGAAATCACTGAACAAATCATTGTAAGAAAATGTTATAAAAAATTTCAGCGGTGTCTGGGTGGCTCAGTTGGTTAAGAACCCGACTATCTCAGCTCAGGTCATAATCTCAGGGTTGAGTTCAAGCCTCTCTTTGGGTTCTACCCTGGGTGGGGAGCCTACTTAAAAAAACATTCAAATGATGCCAAAGTAAAAGCTAATTAGTTAAAGACCAAATCCTGGGATCCCTGGGTGGCGCAGCGGTTTGGCGCCTGCCTTTGGCCCAGAGCGCGATCCTGGAGATCCGGGATCGAATCCCACATCAGGCTCCCGGTGCATGGAGCCTGCCTCTCTCTCTCTCGCTCTCTCTGTGACTATCATAAATGAATAAAAAATTTTAAAAAAGACCAAATCCTTCCAATTTTGTTAGTGACTTGTAATTATTTATGAATAATTTTCCCTATTTGTAGTACTTGTGTTCTAAGTAGGCATTTTCAAGATTTGGTGCAGATTTTTAATTTTTTTAAAAAACGTTTTATTTATTCGTTTGAAAGAGAAAGTGAGAGCTTGAGCATGGGAGTGAGGCAGAGGGAGAAGCAGATTCCTCACTGAGCCAGGAGCCCAACTCAGGGCTTGATCGCAAGAATATAGACCTCATGCCCTGAGCCACCCAGGTGCCCCGGCACAGATTTTTTTTAAGATTTTATCTACTAATTCATGAGAGACACACAGAGAGAGGCAGAGACACAGGCAGAGGGAGAAGCAGGCTCCCTGCGGGGACCCCGACCTGAGCCAAAGGCAGATGCTCAGATGGGGTGTTCCGTGCAGCTCCAGGTCACATCTTTTTGGGGAGGGCACATTTTGACTCCTCCTTCATCTCAATTCACTGTTCTGGGTTCTGCTCTTTTCGAGTTGCTCTCTGTGCAGAATGCTTCAGTACTGGATTTACGGGGGGGGGGGGGGGAGGGGGGAGGGGAGTTGATATAGAATTGCCTGATTTCTTTGATGTACCAGAACAAAAGTTTCTGTGAGGGGGACGCCTGGGGCGCTCAGGGGCTGAGCGTCTGCTTTAGGCATGACTCCGGGGTCCCGGGATGGAGTCCGATCGGGCTCCCTGCCATGGAGCCTGCTTGTCCCTGTGTCTCTGCCTCTCTCTGGGTCTCTCATGAAATAAAAAAATAAATCTTTAAAAAAATAGATAAATAGATAGATAGAGATAGATAGATAGAGATATATGAGAAGTGGAAAAGGTGACATTTGGTGGCTCCATGGTTGAGCGTCTGCCTTCGGCCCAGTGTGTGACCCCGGGGTCCCAGGATCAAGTCCCATGTCGGGCTCCCCGCATGGAGCCTGCTTCTCCCTCTGCCTGTGCCTCTCCCTCTCTCTCTCATGAATAAATAAAATCTTGAAAAAAAAGAAAAAAAATTTGTGTGAAAAATTGTGTAAAAAATCTGGTTTTAACTTGCTCACGATTGGGAGCTCCGTACAAAACCCGGTGCCACGGACCTTGCAGGGCATAAAAGTATCTGTAGAATTTAACGAGCTCTCCGGTTTCCCACCAAAACGGAAACAAAACGGCTTCCTTGAGCGTTTTGCTCCGAACCGGACACCTGGACGTGAAGTCCCCCCAGTTCCGTCCGACTCTGTGGCAGCTGGGCTATCCCTTCGAGGTCATCTTCGAGGTCATCGTCGACGACGCTAGAGCTCTTTTTTTTTTCTTTCTTCGCTCGGAGGACAGGGTCCAAGGCCAAGCGCAAAAAGGGACGGGCAGGCTCCGCAGCGGCGTCCCCGACGGGCGCGGCCTCCTCACGCGGAAGCCCGCCGGGAGCCCCTCCCCCTCCCCGCCGGCGGGGCCACCCAGCCGCACGGGGCGCCCCGAAACCGCGGCCGGGCAGGGAGCCTCCCCCCGCCGAGGGCCTGGAGCGAGGCCGACTGCCCCGCGCCCCACCCCCTCCCCGCGGACGGCCTCGCTCCACCCTCTCCCCGGGCCCCGACCTTCCGTAACGCCAAGTCCTCCACGGCGGCTCGCTTGTGTTCCCGGGAACGGGCGGGCGCGGAGGCCCTGAAGGGCCGCCATCCTCCTCGAAGCCGCAGCAGGCTCGGCACCTCCGCGGGGCGGGGAGGCCGGGACGCGGGAAGCCGCGGGAAGCCGCGGGAAGCCGCGGGCGCGGCGGAGGGCGCCATTGTGTCCCCGCGGCCAAGTCCCCGGATGCTCGCCGCGGCCCCGCCCCCCGCGCGGCCGTGCGTGCCACGTCACCGCGCGCGGCGCTTCCGGAGGCGCCGCGGGCGATGACGTAGGGGGACGTGCCCTCTATATGAGGTTGGGGAGCGGCTGAGTCGGCCTTTTCCGCCCCGCTCCCCCCTCCCCCCGAGTGCCGCTCCGGCTGCCGCGCGCTCGCCCCGAGCTCCCGGCTCCTGCCAAGCCCGCGCCGCCGCCGCCCGTCTCCAGCCGTCGTCATGATCATCTACCGGGACCTCATCAGCCGTGAGTCGTGGCTGCACCCGCCGTGCCGCCGCGCGCAGGGGCCCGGGGGAGGCCGCGCGGGGCGGGAGCGGGGAGGCCGCGCGGGCCTGGAGGACGCCGGCCCCTCTCCGGGGCGAGGAGGGGTCGGGCCCGGGTGGGGGCCGGGGGCTCGGGCGCGCGGGAGCGGCGGGCGCGGCGGGCGCGGTGGGAGCAGCCGGGCCCGCGCGGGCGATGGCGGCGCGGGTCCCCGAGCCCCGGGCGCGCGGTGACGGGCGGGCCTGTGTCCCCGAGCAGATGACGAGATGTTCTCCGACATCTACAAGATCCGGGAGATCGCGGACGGGCTGTGCCTGGAGGGGGAGGGAAGGTGAGTCGGGCGGCGGCGGCGGCGGCGGCGGCGAGGCCGGGCGGGCTCGGGTTTCCGCCGCTCGCTCCCCCGCCCGCGGTTGTGCAATCCTCTCCGCTGCCTCCTGGCGGAGGGGACGCTCTCTTCCGGGCTCTCGGGTTTTTCTAGAAAAGTGGAGGCGGAGCTGAGCCTGGAAATAGGTCCCCGCCGCCTGGCGCCCATCCTCCTCCCGGGCGGCCGGCCTTGCCGCGCACCCTCCACCGGGGTGTGAAGGGCCCTGCCGCCCTTCTGGCCCAACAAAGAATCCTTGTTGAGTCTCGGTGTTGGAGGAATTTCGAGGGGCGTGAGCGTTTTATTTTATTTTATTTTTCTCTTTCTCTACGGACGCCGTCTTCGTGGGTTTTAGCAAGAGTCCGAAGTGTTGGGTGGAGGAGGATTGTGTGAACTGCTGACCTAGAAGATCTAGTGGGGAATGCCTTTATGCAAAGGTCCAAAACGTCTGAAACCGGACTTTTTTTTTTCTTTTCTCCTCCTCCCCTCCTTAATGTAGATGGTCAGTAGGACAGAGGGTAACATTGACGACTCGCTCATTGGTGGAAATGCCTCCGCGGAAGGCCCGGAGGGCGAAGGTACCGAAGCACAGTAATCACCGGTGGTTGATATTGTCATGAACCATCACTTGCAGGAAACCAGCTTCACAAAAGAAGCCTACAAGAAGTACATCAAAGATTACATGAAATCGTAAGTGGTCCTGGCGCAGCCCACCCTAAGGTCAGCCCTGCGGGATTTGGGGATAAGGTAACCTGGAGGTTCTTTAGCAGCAGGCATGCTTGGGAAAGGCTTTCTTGTTGATGAGCTCACAGACTGATGCCTTCCTATAAATAAACTAATGTGAGCATACCGCAGCTGGAAGTGTGGTTTTAGCTCTTCAGAAGTACTTTGGGAATAACTTGAAACCCTAAATTGTCAAGACTTGAAACTTTCATTCCTGTGAGCTAGTAGTTTCTTGATTGTGCCATGTGAATTTTTGCCCGGTGACAGCCAGCTGCCCTTTTCAGCGCTTGTTTGTTTGTTTTTTTTTTTTTTTTTACTGAAAAAATTTGTTTTGCTGAGAACTGAGTACTTTAACCTGTCAATAAAATACTGTTTTAGAATCAAAGGCAAACTTGAAGAACAGAGGCCAGAAAGAGTAAAGCCCTTTATGACAGGGGCTGCAGAACAAATCAAGCACATCCTTGCTAATTTCAAAAACTACCAGGTAAATACTATAAATGTTTCTCAGAATTGTGCAATTGTAACTGCCAGAGCAACAAATGACTTGATAAGTCGCTGATGTAACGGGATTATTTTCTGGGTCTTCTGAGCAGTTTAAATACTTCATAGATTCCTTTCCAGTAGTCTTCACTGTGGAAAGTGGCCTTTCCTGCTCCCAAGTGTGTTTCTAGATCTTGCCTGCTGATTGTAGAACCTCATCCCTACTACTCTCCAGATGACAGGTTTCATTTCTCCCGGTCTAGAATTGCTTGGTAACCTCCTGTCTTTTTATTTACAACTCCAGTCTCATTGCCCCTGGAGTTCTTTCTACACTTCTGTTGGGAAACTCAGTGACTCTCCCTTGGCGCTTTATAGAACTTAAAGAAAAAAACTCCTTACAGCCTGGCTCTTTGACTTTCCAGCTTTCACAAGTCCTCTGGCCAGAAGATAACTTTCCTCCTATAACCTGCTCTCTCGCTGTTTGATGACATAAACAGGCTTTTTAACAGAGTTGGAATTGTATATGTGGGGTTGAGAGAGTGTTTCCAGAAAGCCTGAAGTGTTCTGGATTGCTCTGTACTCTGGTCAATTGTTAGTGTTCTCATTTGGTGAACAGAGGTTTGAGTAGTAGTTTTTTTTTCCTTTTTTTTCTTGTGAAAATCTCTTAAATTGTGTTTTGAATCCTTTGTTTTACTGTAGATTGTTTTGATACGATCTGTATATAATGGCCTAATTCTGGGTGTTTGTTGTTTGCTCCCTAAGTTCTTTATTGGTGAAAACATGAATCCAGATGGCATGGTTGCACTCCTGGACTACCGTGAGGACGGTGTGACCCCTTATATGATTTTCTTTAAGGATGGTTTAGAAATGGAAAAATGTGTAAGTATAAGGAAGTGGGTTGAAATCAGTAATGTAAAAGTGGAGACATCTTCTGTGTGACTGTCTCTTGCTGTTGGGTAGTTAGAATGGGTTTTACAGCAGTCTCCACAATGTAGGTCCAACTCTGGTTTCTCTTTGGGAGTCTAAAAGGGTTGTGTTTTGCATACAAGATTTTTACGGCACAGAAAAGGCATTTAGAAATACAGAAAGCTTTTCATGTAGATGGCTTAAATCCCAGCTTATGTACTAAACTGGAGATAAACTGCATTCTGTTTTTTTTTCCCCCCATAGAAAGTCTTTCTCTTCGTATTTTGCCACGCATACGTGCGTGAGTGGCATGTATGGCGCTAGGCCTTTTTCACTTTGGTTTACTGATGATTGGCAACTGGTCACTGGAAGCCTTGATGTTACTAACTTTTAGTAAATAAAGTTAGAGCTGGCTGCTTATCCAGTATGCAGAATCCTTTAGTACAATTAAATGAATGTCTACTATGCAAGGAATTATTGGAGGCCGTACAGAAATGAGAGCATTCATTATTCTAGCTTTCAGAGGCTTCCATATAAATTAGGAACAAGATAAACTTGAGGCTACCCTAAATAAGAGAAGAGGCCTCAGCGGACAAAAATGTCTTCAGATTGCATGAGCTGCTACGGAAAGTATTCCAGGAATATCTGCGGGTTTTGTTGGTAGAACAAAAAGTATGTGTGTGAGTGGGACTTGCTTCAGAATGAGATTTTTTAGAAAATGTGCCACCCCTGCTTTGGTGAGGATAGTCCTGCATCCACTGATAGACCTTGAACAATTGGCTGTTGTTCTTTTGGTTTGCACTAGGATGCAAGAGAAAAAAATCCCTGCGCTTTCTGTCTGTCCCTGTGACAGCCCAGATTGAATAGGGGAGTACATCGGTGGCGTGGAAGGGTTAACTGTTTTCATACTGGATCAAAGTGTTAATACCCTGTCTTGTTTCTACAGTAACGAACTTGGCTGTTAACTTTGGATGTATCACCTGTTGTCCTAACTGGCTGCTGCTCTTCATCCACACAACACCAGGACTTAGACAAATGGGACTGATGTCATCTTGAGCTCTTTATTTTGACCTTGATTTATTTGGAGCGGAGGCATTGTTTTTAAGAAAAAAACATGTCATGTAGGTTGTCTAAAAATAAAATGCATTTAAACTCATTTGAGAGAATGCCTCTTAGTTTAACACATTTTTAAATCCATTCTGTGTAGTGTCCTGAAGAAGCTAGAGCCTGGTTGTAGACTACTGCTAGAAAGCATAAGACTGCCTGCAGATAACTTCTACAGTGAAAGCTACTTCTGGGACTGGAATATAAAAAACAAGAACCAAAAGTCTTAATTCTGAGTTCAAGTAAAGGGAAAGACCATGCTCATAGCTGGGCCAACATTTGAAGTGGATTCCTTACACATTTCATCACCTACAAACGGAAGTAGTTAACTCTGGAAGAGATTGCCAAAAGAATAAAAAGAGACTAATAACAGTTGGAAGCAAAGTATTGTCTGATCTTATTTATCTTAAGTAGAGCCAAGTTCTAGAGAAATCTAGACATCTCCTGGAATGCTTGTGTCAAACTATCTGGAATGGGGCTGGCAAACTGGCTTGTCCCGCCACTTGTTGGGTGACTTTTAAGGTGTTTATATTTTTTAAATGGAAAAAAATAGCTGGTGGGATATGAAAAGTACGAAGACTTAAAATTTGTATCTGGTTTTTTTTGGAACATTGCCATGCTCCTAAGAGCAGGGTAGGACAGACCTTAAGGCCTACATAGTCTAAAACAACCATGTGACTCCTTAGAAGGTTTGTCAGCCGTGCTTTAAAAGATGAAGTTGTAGATGGAATGTGGGATAGCTGGTTGTGTCCTGTTGTATCTGAAAGGGCTATGGGTGTCTGAAGGAGAATAAGGAAAATGCATCCATGTGACAGACCTAGAGCAGTTTCTATCTGCCTCTAAGGTTTCTGCTAGAGATGCAAGAAAAAGGTATCCTCGTGCTTTCTAGCTGCCTGACGGTGGCAGTTGAGATTGAATGGGGGAGTACAGGGAAAAAAACTGCAGCTCAGGAGTGACTTGGTTAACAATGAAGATCTTGTTTACTAAAAGGATCTAAAATTGGAGTTTACAAGAAGTGTTGGAAGATGGCTTCCCAGATCCTTGCCTTTTAATTCCATTCTTAAGAGCTTAAGGGTTAAAACTAAATTGAAGGCAAGCCAGTGACTCATCTCCTAAGACATGTGAACTTGGGCAAATCCAGTGATTTAGCTGTCTGGAATTTGCCCTAGAGGTTTGGGAGTCCATCATGTGGGTCACAGCCTGAGACACTAAGGTTGATGGTGCCCCCTGGTGATTAGTGGAAGCAAACTCAAATACTGGAAACTAGTCAAGTAGGTGGCAATTTTAAGCATTCTGACCTGACCTTAAAATACAGAAAAAGTGCCAGTTGCTGACCCAGGAGACCAGTCAGCCCTCTCTGAAATGGGAGAATTTTTGGGCCGCGGTCAGTGTTGTGACCCTGAACACCTGATTACAGGAGAGGTCTGACCGGAGTAGAGAGTTAGCTATGGAAAGGGACAGGAGCAGTGGGGCAGAGGCTCTGTAGGAAGTGAAGGATCCAAGTCTACCCAGCCATATTTTCAGTCGTTACAGGTAAGAGTCTGGTTAAGCTGCTTTGAGCAAGAGTTAACAGGAGATGTGTACACATCACAAGGCCTGTCCTTTAGGTCTATTGGTTCTAAGATTGATACTTAGTGTCTTTCAAGTTCTTAGTGTCTTTCAAGCCCTAGGCTTTGTTAGGTGTGTGGAGAGGAATTGTAAAGGGACTTTAATAGTCTGGGAAGGCCTTTGTGATAGGATTTGAATAGGAGCTTGAAAGCAAGTAAGGCTATGTGGCTATTTGAGGGCAGAACGTTCCAAGCAAAGAATAGCAAATGCAGAATCTGAAGTGGAGTGTGCGCTTGACCTGTTCTAGGGAGAAGGTGGCCAGTTTGCTGGACCCACGATGGCGAGAGAAAGTAAGAAGTGAGTATCCAGGGAAAGAGGAAACCAAGTCCCGTAGGAAGGCCACAGGGGCAGAAGGGACATCTGACCTGATGAATTAGATAAGCAGTTGAGTATTTCACTTGGGAGGATAGCGGAGAAATCTAAAGATTTAAAGAGCTACTGGAAAAATCTCAATGTAAGATAACTTGAAGCCAAAACCCTGGGTGAGATCTAGGAAGCACAGACTCCTCCCGCTGACAGAGCTGGAGATTGGTCACCATGATGACCAACTGGCAAAGTGACCCCGAGAACGTGTCCCTGAGGTAGAATCCAGGGAGGGGTCTGGAAGTCGAGTGGACAGTGTTTCAGGGTTATCTCTTGCAGACTAGTCAAGATAAGGACCAAGAAGGTGAACTTGACGAATGTTTGAATAGTAGAGGAAGAAAGCCTGATTGAAATGGGCTCAGCAGGACAACCCCAGGCAGCACACTGCCTGTGAAATGTCAATCCACTTGACCCTTGAGCAACATGGGTTTTAACTGATTTTTTTTTTTGAACTGAATTTTTTTTACAGTACTGTAAATGTATTTTTTTCTCTAGTTTTATAGTAAAACTATAGTATAGGACCTATAAAATACATGTTAATATGCTGTCAGGCTTCCGGTCAACAGTAGGCTATTAAGTGCGGAGTGGAAAGATAGGTGCAGGTTTTTTACTGAGGGGAGGGGTTCAAAGATCAACTACATATTTTATTACCTGTTCATCTGTTTAAGTAGTAGGTGTGTGTGAATGGCTCATTGGAATCATTAGGCCTTAAAAAAATATAACTTGTTGACTAAATCCCATCATCTCCACTTCAGGGTTAACCAATAACTACAAACTAAATTTGGTTATGATGACAATCAGTCGATTTTAACCAAGAAACCAGCAGAAATCTCAACCAACTCAAAATCTTGATGCAAAAGTATCCTTCTCAAGTTCTGAGCATGAGCCCCATTCATGGGGCTGAGCAACCTCCAGCCAGAATATTTAGCAAAACGGAACTTAAATCAGGAGAACTTGAATTAAGACATCACATTGTAGTGACTGGTAATTTATACTGAGGTTGTTACTACACAAACCATAATGCTATTACAAAAGCACAGCTTACAGCACCCTGGTAGGCCGCAAACCCATTCCTTGAAAAAGAGCTCCAGCTTTGTGTCCAGGAACTGGTTTCCAGAGAGTGTCCATAAGCATTGAGTGTCCAACTTGATGTTTTGGGGAGAGATTTATGATCTGAAGCCATGGGCCATACTTGAAAATCACTGAAAAACAGTTTTCATACTGCATAAAAATAAGCTACTTTGGATATTTAGTTATTTAGGTAACATTTGAATATTCCATTATTCCAAAGGTAGTCTATACATCACTAAAGGTTTACATCACTAAAGGAAAAGGTGCTGGGGCACCTGGCTGGCTCAGTCGGTAGAGCATGTGACTCTTGATCCTGGGGTTGAGAGTTCAAGCCTCACATTGGGTGTAGAAATTAAAATCTTTGGAAAAGTGTGGGGTGTGATCCTGGAGTTCCACTCCCTACATGGAGCCTGTTTCTCCCTCTGCCTGGGTCTCTGCCTCTCTCCCTCCCTCTCCCCCGCCCCTCTCTTTGTGTCTCTATGAATGAATAAGTAAAATCTTAAAAAAAAAAATCTTTGGAAAAGGGGCTGTGCACCTTATATTGAAATAAAATTAGGTACTGGGATAGCCAGCTCAATAAGAGACATTCTTTAAACTTGGGAGTCTGTACATAAAGTTAAAAATCATGATGATAGTTTATATTTATCCCACTGACATCCTCCAATTCCATCCCTTGGTGCAGCAGTGCCGTGCCTGACCATAATGCATGTTGGCAGTCCGAACCAGATACTTTTTAAAATTGTGGAGGCCTGTTTTTAACTAGTGGAACATTCTAGTATACTTTCTGAGCGCTTGTAGGTTGTGGATTTGTGCTACTACACGTGGTTTCCCAGAGCAGCCTGGAAGTTGGCATGTAAGATTCCTCCCTGCGCGGGGCCAGGAGAACCTCAAACGGACGCGGTCTTTAACAGGACTCCATACAATTCAGAAAAAAATGTCCACTACCAGCCTAGGGGAAGATCCTTTCCAAAGCAATGACGTGTTCCACGAGGTTTCCTTCAATCGGCGACGCCGCCTCCACCCGCTTCAGGATACACGTGACCTCTCCCTTGCCTGTCTGCGCAGAGTTCTCGGAGCCTGGTGCTAAAGCAGGAGGCGCGGCGGGGTCCCCTGCGGAGGGCTTTGGCAGGAACGGGCCACAGCTCGGGTGGAGAGCGGAGAACGCAGGCCCCAGGGCACTCCCCGGAGGGGTCCCTGGGGGGAGGACGTTGGCTAGCCGAGAGTGCGGCGCTGTTGGGGTGGTAGGGCGACCACTCAGCCCTGAGCAAACAGTTGACGCTAGGAATCCAGTCTTGTGCTTGGTGATTTTCTTCATCTGTTCTAGTTTGTTCTCCCGTGCTGCTTGCACACGGCCTCACCCGGCGCCCGGGCCGCAGAGCAGAAACGCCCCCTACCCCGCGGGCGAGCCCCCATCCCCTAAGCGGCTGGTAAATCACAGGAAGCTGGTACTTCGAGGACATGCTTTCAAAACACTATACATGTAATTTCCTTTTTAGGTACGTTACTTCGGAAGCGTCCCCCGAGAACTGCCGATCTGTCCTCTAAGTCAAATCCGCAAACCAATAGCCCCACGGTGGGGGGAGGGAAAGGAAGTGAAAGGAAGACGATTACACTAAATTTAAAAATAACAAAAACAACCCATTAACACCTCTTTTGACGACCTCCTTGAGGTGGGATAATGCAAACCGGCAGATGGCAAGTATAAAGTAAGCTAAGTAAGTGCCCCCCGGTGGGCTGCCATCGGTGTCCCCATCGCTCTCCCGGCGCCCCATCCTTGAACGCCCCCCATCGCACCAGCAACCGAGGTCGGTCCACGTTGGTGGGGCTTGTCCAGCAGAGCACGGCCCGGGTGTCCCTCACTGGGGTGGCCTCCATCGCCCCGGCAGGACGGTAGGTGCCCCCTGCCGGCATCTATTAAAAGCAAAAGTGGGGATCCCTGGGTGGCGCAGCGGTTTGGCGCCTGCCTTTGGCCCAGGGCGCGATCCTGGAGACCCGGGATCGAATCCCACGTCGGGCTCCCGGTGCGTGGAGCCTGCTTCTCCCTCTGCCTGTGTCTCTCTCTCTCTGTGACTATCATAAATAAATTTTTTAAAAAAATTAAAAATAAAAGCAAAAGTGACTAAGCCTTTGGAAATCGGGCAAGCAACGGCAAACTGCTCCACAAAGGAGGAGGGCTGGGCACGAGTGGCTGATTTCGCCTCCTCGGAGCCACGCAGGTGCTTCCTTTCCTTCTTTTCTTTTCTTTTCCTTTTTTTTCTTTTACTTTAAGATTTATTTATTCATGAGAGACACAGGCAGAGGGAGAAACAGGCTGCATGCAGGGGACCCGAGGTGGAACTCGATCCCGGGTCTCCAGGGTCTCCAGGGTCAGGCCCTGGGCCGAAGGCAGGTGCTAAACCTCTGAGCCCCCCGGGGCTTCCTTTCTGAGGCAGGTCCTGGGCCTCCGGCTTAGGGCCGTGGGAGGTGCGCAGGACCCCCGGGCTGCTGGGCCGCTGTACCTGGAGGCCTCGCCCGCGCCTGCACTGAACCCGGGGCCCTAACCACGCGCGCTCCCCGCCCGCAACCAAGCCCGCCTGAAGGTCATCCGGTCAAAATCCGAGGCCTGCGCCCCCGCCCCGCCCCTGACCCCTCTAGGACCCCCGCCCCCGCCCCGCCCCGCCTAAGCTCCTCCCCGTGCATCACGCGGCGCGGATCTTCCTGACTTTTCATCCCCACCCCCCTCAGGCCGGCTCCCGGGCTCGGTGCTCTAACCTGAGGCGGGGGGGAGGGGCAGGATCACGGGGAGGAGGGGAGATGCGCACCGTCCCCAGTCTGACCCGGACACGCCGCTCTTTAAAAAGTCGGCATATTTCACACCCTAAACTGCAGGATCTCGTGATCGTGGCAGAAGCCTCAGTCCCCTGCCCCACCTCCTAGGGGACTCGGCCAGGCTACTTCCCTCCCCGACACATTCTGCATATTTGCTGTTTCTTTTCTTTCTTTTTTCTTAATGCTTCTGCTTCTTTCTTTTTCTTTGTTTTAAGATTGTATTTATTTATTCATGAGAGACCCAGAGAGACAGGCAGAGACAGGCAGAAGGAGAAGCAGGCTCGAGGCCCGCGGGACTCCATCCCAGGACCCCTGGACCAGGCCCTGGGCCGAAGGCGGCTCTAAACCGCTGCGCCACCCGGGCTGCCCTTAATACTTATTTCTAAATAATTTGCTCCAACCGTTATTTCTTGATTTTTCAGTCTCAGAGTTCAGATCCTCTCCTCTCTCTGTGGGAGATGAAGATCGGGCTTTCTTGCTGCTGGTAACTCCCATCCCTTCCCTCCCTCCCCATCCTCCCATAGTCCCCTCCCAATCTCAGTTAATAATTATGGCACGTCGGTGCGTTCTTCCAAATTCCAAATTGAGCCATATGGTACCGGTTCCGACTGCTTTACATTTTGCTGGAGTTAACTCATTCCGCACAGCTGAGTGTTTTGGGTACTCGTCCCTAACTCCTCCCCTACACTAACTCTAAGTCCGTTGTGCGGAAGGCTCCCCCCCACCCCACCCCCGCCACCCCAGGCATCTGGTTGTTCCACCATCGAAGTCCACCCGGACACCATCCACGTGGAGACCGAGCAGATTCCACAGGGTAAGGGGTCAGCCCTACAGGCCTGCCCCTCTTCCCCCTTCAGAGGCCAATCTCAAGCCCAGGCTACCTGTGCTTCTAGAAATTGGAGATCCCCAGGCCCCCTCCTCAGGCCGGGGTAACTTGCTG
Organism: Canis lupus baileyi; assembly: GCF_048164855.1. Lineage (NCBI taxonomy): Eukaryota > Metazoa > Chordata > Mammalia > Carnivora > Canidae > Canis > Canis lupus. The sequence continues at coordinate 55,719,857 of NC_132854.1, read as the reverse complement.
GAGCGGCTCAGGAAAACAATTGACTCACTAGATGAGCAGTGGGCCACGAAGGATGGACTCGGCGCTGCCAGATGGCAGAGGTGCAGAGGGCAAGGCCGGGGGACGGTTCCAGAGCTCCACGCCCTCTCCCAGCTGGTCATCCTCAGCATGGAGCTGGGCTCCCAACCCAGAAGCTCTCTGAACCCTGTCCTGGACGTTTCTGGAGGCTTCAGTGCCCAGGCACGCTTGGGTACATCACTTGGTGACTGGACACCGTCTCCACCAGGAAGGGCTGGTGTGGGACCCCAAGGCCCAACCCTTTAATCACATGGGTAGCTCCACTGGCAACCAGCCTCCATCCTCCAAGTCACCTCAAAACAAAAGACACCTTTTACCACTCTCCCTGGTCACAGGAAATCCCAAAGGTTTTAGGACCTTTGCCAGAAACAGGGACAAAGACTAAATATATACGTCTTATTATAAATCACAACATTGTAAAATGTAAACTTTTTTTTTTTTTTTCAAAACTTAGAAGTGTTCCAGGAACCCATGGGGCCAACCTTCTATTTTCTGGAAGAGCTCCCTCCTGGAGGCCTTGGCAATCTTGCTGCCCTGCGGGCATGAGGAGCTTCTCTGCTGCTCAGTCTGGAATTCCCTTTACTGCTTACCTAAGCCCCAAATTCCCTTTCTGTCTGGTAAAGCAGAGAGGGTAATTTTTTTTTTTTGAGACTTTGCTTGTAAAAATCTTATTCTCCTCTCACACAGGATTGATAATTTGGCCAAGTATGGACTTCTAGATTTGGAATTTAGACATTGTCCCCCAAAACCCATTCTCTTCCAGCTTCCACTGTTGCTTTTGAGAAGTTTGCTATTCTAAAAAAAAAAAAAAAAAAAAGAGAGAGAGAAGTTTGCTATTCTAATTGTCAATTCTTTGCATGGTGACATGGATTTTTTTCATTTTTATTTTTTCCTTTCCGGGAGATTTTAGAATGTTCTTTGCTCCTGAGGTTCTTATATTTCATAGTGCTCTTCTTTGGTCTTGTGCCTTTAAAATTTTCCTGTGAGACACGTGGTGAGTCATTTCAACTTGGAAACAGCTTTTTCATTTCTTGGAAATTTTCTTGAAATGCGTGCAGACACATACACACACTTATGTGTTTTCCTTCTATCTTCTCAGTTCTTACTTTCTGGATTTCCTGTTAGGTGGATGCTGGGTGTCCGGGGCCTGCTGCTCGAGGGAGAGGCCCTCAGCACAATCTGGGCATCACCCGGCACATTGCTGCCACCAAGGAGGCCAACTTTGTGGACAAGGGGTCCGGAGGCTAAGGCGAGGCTGCAGCTCAATTCCCCTCTGCTTCTATCTCATGACTTGAGTGTGAAGAGGCCACCGTGGTAGCATGTGGCTGTGTCGAGGGTCTGCAGAAACACCGGGGGGAGCTGGGGGAGAAATACACACAGAAGCGTCTCAGCTTAGGGAAAACCCGAATATTTTTCTCATATGTGTGCCATGCTTTATGGACCGAGATGCATTTCTATATAATTTGTTTCATTGAACGTGGGTCACAATCTTGAGAGTTTCCTGGGCTGGCCCCACGGAGTAGTGAGGCTGGACCCCATGAAACTGGAGACCCCAAGTGTAGCCATGCGTCCCCCCGGCGGGTAACCTGCCCCGTACATTTAGAAGAGCTTTTTTTTTTTTTTTTGGTTTGTTTTTACTGATGGCCTTTTTGCTCTGTATTCTTCTTTCTCGAAGGGTTCTGCTCCGTCACGGTAGGCTGCGTGTTGCTGGGTAAGGCGGTGAGGCCCAGGAGGAGGGTGTGTGTTGTTGCATAACAACATGGTGCATGGTGAGGCTCGAAGCCCGAATCTGTCACCCGCCCCATATGGGACTCATTACGCAGTGACATTTCCCTGCAGCGTCTTGTAACATTAGACTTTCCTGTTCTTTCTTAGATTTCTTTATAACATTTCCTTTAGGGATAAATGACTTCTTTTAAGAATGTGAAAATAGGGCCACCTGGGGGGCTCAGTGGTTTCGCGTCTGCCTTCAGCTCAGGGCGTGACCCTGGGGTCCTGGGATCGAGTCCTGCATGGGCTCCCCGCAGGGAGCCTGCTTCTCCCTCTGCCTGTGTCTCTGCCTCTCTCTGTGTGTGTCTCTCCTGAATAAATAAATAAAATCTTTAAAAATAAAAATAAATAAAAAGGTGGAAATAGCTACAAGCTCCCAGGTTATAAGAGGTTAGCATAAGAAGAGGAAAGCTTCCATTTCTCCCTGCCCCCCCATTATTTTGTTCTTCATTTATTTAATAGCAGCCTAGACTTAAATCTGAATATAGTACCAGGTTCTGGGAGCGCTCTGCAGGTCTCAGACCAATAGTGCTGTCATTAAATTGCTGCTTTCAATCCTGCTTACTGTGGCAGCTCACACTCCTTCCATCCTTCCATGCCTGGGCTAACCACAAGTTTCTTTCTTTTGTTCTTTTTCTTTTCTTTTTCTTTCTTTCTTTCTTTCTTCCTTCCTTCCTTCCTTCCTTCCTTTCTTTCTTTCTTTCTTTCTTCTTTCTTCTTTTCTTTCTAGATCTTCTTTATTTGAGAGAGAGAGAACGAGCGAGGGGAGGAGCAGAGGCAGAGGAGAAGCAGGCTCCCCACCGAGAAGGGAGCCTGAGTGGGCTCCATCCCAGGACACCGGGATCATGTTTTTTTTTTGTTTTGTTTTTTTAAGATTTTATTTATTCACGAGAGACACACAAAGAGAGAAGCAGAGGGAGAAGCAGGCTCCATGCAGGGAGCCTGATGTGGGACTCAATCCTGGGTCTCCAGGATCACACCCTGAACTGAAGGGGGTGCTAAACCGCTGAGCCACCTGGGCTGCCCTAATGGCCAACTTTTAATTAGTGCCCTCGCCTGCTCTTTTTCCCCAATCATCAGAGAAAAATCTTGCCTTGCATTGTTCCGACTCCAGTGCAGTAAACGGATGAGTTTCTTTAGATGTCAATCTGCTGTGGCATGCTGACTCGTAAAATACGATAAACATGGATGACCAGCAAAGGGAACTAGGAAATCTAAAGGAAAAACACTCCCACGTGTCACTTTATATCCTCTTTACTTCTGACACTTCTAGTCACACAATGCGTGTAGGTTTTTCCCAATCGCCGAGCAATTCTGTGATACCAGCTGCGTGTCCTGCCATCGAAGTCCACTTGGACACCATCCACCTGGAGACCGAGCAGATTCCATAGGGTAAGGGGTCAACCCTACAGGCCTGCCCCTCTTCCCCCTTCAGAGGCCAATCTCAAGCCCAGACTACCTGTGCTTCTAGAAATTGGAGATCCCCAGGCCCCCTCCTCAGGCCGGGGTAACTTGCTGGAGCGGCTCAGGAAAACAATTGACTCACTAGATGAGCAGTGGGCCACGAAGGATGGACTCGGCGCTGCCAGATGGCAGAGGTGCAGAGGGCAAGGTCGGGGGATGGGGTCCAGAGCTCCACGCCCTCTCCCAGCTGGTCATCCTCAGCATGGAGCTGGGCTCCCAACCCAGAAGCTCTCCAAACCCAGAAGCTCATTACATAAGCATCATTGGCCAAATCCTGGACCACCAGTTACTGGACTCAACCTCCCAGCGGGGCTGGGATTGAAAGTTCCAACCCTTTAATCACAGGATTGGTTCTCCTGGCAACAAGCCCCTGCCCAGTGGGACTTTCCAGAAGTCACTCCATTAACATAAATCAGGTGTGGTTGAAAGGGACTAGGAATACAAAAAACACACATTTCACTTTTATCTTCTGGAGCTATTTCAGGAGCTGGGAATAAAGGAGGCCCTTATAGCTCCTATCGTTTAGGAAATAACACAGGTTTAGAGTGCTAAATGCTGGGAACCCAGGATAAAGAAAAAATATTTTTTAAAAAGTTTTATTTATTGAAGTAATCTCTACACCCAACATGGGGCTCTAACGAGAGTCAAGAGATCAAGAGTCACATGCTCTTCCAACTGAGCCAGCCAGGAGCCACCCCCACCCCTCTAAAAGAATACCTATTTCTTATCATGAACTACAATATCACAGAAAAACAAAACAAAATATACACATTACAGTTCTAAACTCTTACTAGATTTTTAGGTTATATTTTTATATGCAATAAACAAAATTATCCTGTTAAATTGCCTTTAAAAGTTTCTAAATCCTGGGCACCTGGGGGGCTCCGTGGTTGAGCATCTGCCTCTAGCTCAGGTCATGCCCCCCCTCCCTCCCCCAGGATTTTGGGATCCAGTCCTGCCTTGGGCTCCCCGCAGGGAGCATGCTTCTCCCTCTGCCTGTGTCTTTGCCTCTCTCTGTGTGTCTCTCGTGAATAAATAAAAATCTTTTTTTTTAAAGTGTCTAAATCCTGTTAAATTAACTAAACAATGAGGCCAGTAGACTGAGGTGGCTCTAATACCTTAGCAGCCCATCTAAGCAAAGCCAAACAAACCTACCCCCTGTCCATGCCTCAAGGCTAGGAAATCAAAACCTAAAGACAACCAATCACCACCCCCGCACCCCCCCCCACCCCCGCCCCTGCTCCCCAGAAGCACGCAACCACTGAAGCTACAGCCAACTAAGTTGGCGGGATGCTCCCAACCACTTCTGCTTTGGCCATGCCCAACTCAACTCATTTCTTCCTCAAATAGACTCTAAAAATTTTTTTAAATGGGCCTCAATTTATCCTTTATTAACTCTCAATTTCTGCCCCAGGCTGTGGACCACATGTTGAGTAGCTCTGCTCGAGGCAATACTGGCCTGAATCTGACCTAGTTTTGAATTCCGCACATTGTGATCCCTGCGTTTCACCCCTTCTTTTCACAGTCTTACGACCTTTCAAAAACCTCCATGGTACAAAAACAAAACAAAACAAAACACCTCCACAGTGTGTCCCCAATGCACTTTTAAAACAGCACATTTTGGGGCAGCCCAGGTGGCTCAGTGGTCTAGCGCGGCCTTCAGCCCAGGGTGTGATCCTGGGGGCCCAGGATAGAGTCCCAGGTCGGGCTCCCTGCATGCAGCCTGCTTCTCCCTCTGCCTGTGTCTCTGCCTCTCTCTCTCTCCCTGTGTCTCTTGTGAATAAAAAAAAATAAAATAAAATAAAACAGCACATTTTATTGAGGGATCATTTATACACAAGCAACGGTATGGTTTCCGGGTGTACAATGTGATGGACGCGGGCAGATGTCTACACCCCTGGAACCACCACCACAATCACGGTACAAAGAGATTCCCTGTGGCCCGCGTAGTCTGTTGGGCCCGGGTCTAGGGCCCAATTCGCACACCGCTTCCGTCACTAGAGATCAGTTTTGCGCTCTCCTTTGACGTGTTGTGATGATTCTGAGATGCATCCACGGTGGGGACGTGTCCGTAATTTTTCCCTTTGTATTGCAGTACGGTGCTCCCCTTGGCTCCTCCTGGTGTTTCTAGTTGGGGGTTACTGTGGGGAAGGCCTCTGCGAACATCTGTGTATTAGCCTCTGGGTGGACGTCACGTTTCACTTCTCTCGGATAAATAGCCAGTGAGCGGAGTGGCCGGGGCTGTACCGCAAACAGGTGAATGTCGAACGCCAAACCCATTTTCCCACTCTTTCAATCTCCTCCCATTCCTCCTACCCACCTTTGAGCCAAACTGAACTACTTTCTTTTTCTCAGACGCATCCTAAGATCTCCTGCCTCCGTGCCTTCCTTCAGGTTGATTCTTTGGCCTGCAGCACCCCTTTCCAGATCTTTCCATGTACCTTAGCTGGGTTCAAGCACTGACTCCACAAGCCCTCCTTCTCCCTCGTGGTTAGAGGTGACTCCTCCCCCTTGGAAAGCCCCAGAGCCATACCATTCTGTCAGTCTTACAGCTTGTCTCTACGTGTCCCTAATGGCAGGCTCCAGTGTGGAGGCTCCCCACCCTCACAGGGCCTAGTTGAGTTCCTTGCATAGGGCAGGTATCCGGTGAATGTTAAGGAATGCAATGTGTAGGGCATGGAAAGGCCAGCATATCTGGTGTTTGAGAAAAGGGGGTAGGTAAATCACTCGGAGAGGAGGAAGCTAGTGGTGGCCACAGTAGCTCCTTTGCAACAGCCTCATTTGAAAACAGACTCAGGGGCAGCCCTGGTGGCTCAGTGGTTTAGCACCACCTTTGGCCTGGGGTGTGATCCTAGAGACAGGGGATCGAGCCCCGTGCTGGGCTCCCTGCATGGAGCCTGCTTCTGTCTCTGCCTCTCTCTCTGTGTGTCTCGTGAATGAATAAATAAAATCTTTAAAAAATTTTTTAAAAATTTAAAATATTTATTTAAAAAAGAAAGAAAACAGACTCAGTTAAGCATCTGCCTTCGGCTCAGGTCATGATCTCAGGGTCTTGGGATTGAGCCCCACGTCGGGCTCTCTGCTCAGTGGGGCACCTGCTTCTCCTTCTCCTTCTGCCCTCCCCTGGCTCCTGCTCTCTCTCTCTCTCTAATAAATAAAGAAATATCTTAAAAAATAAAAATAATATAAATAAGTAAACAGGAAAAAAAAGAAAAGCAGACTAAGAACTTGTCCACCTATGTGATGTGTGGTGTAATTCAAAGGGTGGCAAGATATCTTGGTTCTCTGTACCCTCAACACAGCCCTCCTCCAAGTGATGTGCCTGCATATCTGACATTCCATCATTTTTTTTTTGACATTCCATCATTAAATATCCACTCCTATTTAGGAATTGAGAATCAACAATTGGTAATTTCACAAATAGAGACAACCAGCATTTAAGTGCCTCCTGATGAAAGGACATGATGCCAGCTATGAGACTATCTTGTGAAAAAGAGCAAACCTGAAGCTAGTATCAAAGTACGGCCACCCCAGGGACAGAGGATGTATTAGACTCAGTACGGTGATGCCGTCGCAAAATCCTGACTGGTGGTGGTGGTGGCGGTGGTGGAGAAGGGGAACTCTAAAGAGCAAATAATTGTTTTTTTTTAAACAAATAAATTGAAAGAAAAAAGAGTCAAACTATAGATTAAGAGACTAAAAAGACAGATCAGCTCATTGCAATTTATGGACCTTTTTTGGATCCCAATTGGAGTAACTTGTAAAAAAAAATCTATGATGTTGATATTATGGGTTTTGCTTTTGCTTTTGTTTTTTTTTTTTTTTAGTCCATCTTTTAGATTATGGAGCAAGAGAGAAGTGGATGGTGATATAGATGAAACCAGACTGGCAATAAGTTGGTAACTCCTGAGGCTGGATGATGGGAACATAAAGGTTCATTATATTACTGAAATTTCCATAATCAAAAATTAAAAAAGTAAAAAGGTCTGCCTTTGGGTCACATTTTTGGGGCTCCAATAGGCCTTTTTTAAAATGCAAGCCTTGGGATGCCCGGTGGCTCAGTGGTTGAGCGTTGGCCTTTGGCCCAGGGCGTGACCCCGGGGTCCTGGGTTCGAGTCCTGCATCAGGGTCCTCGCAGGGAGCCTGCTTCTCCCTCTGCTGTGTCTCTGCCTCTCTCCATATGTCTCTCATGAATAAACAAAATCCTAAAAAAAACCCACAAGCCTTCCCAGTAGATTAGCACATTAATAAAAGATAAACCATTAACATTTTAGCGCCTGATGGTTTCCGGTAGCCGACATGAAATGCTCACCTTCCTCAACCCAGCCTTTCAGCAGCCTGCGCCCCACCTGCTCTGGGTTCTCCCTCCCTGAACCTTAGCCAGCCCCCCAGCCCCCCGCTGTCCTGCATCCATCCCCTTCTGTTTGTCTCCTACCGCCTCCTCTTCCATCCTCTACTTGGCCAAACCCACCCATCTCGAAAGCTCCAGACCGACATGACTCTCCCGAGTGCCCCCCATCCCCGCCTCCAGCACACAGCCCCGCACCCCCAGACACACCCCGAACAGCCATGATGCAACCGCAGTTCGCCAACGCTCAGCGCATCATGTTAGATTGGGATGGAGAATTCTGGGGTCTTCTCCAACTCAACTCAAAATAGACGTTTTTGGTGGATTGACTATGTGGGTTTTTATATATATATTTAATAAATAAATAAATAGGAATATTTTAAATTTATTTTTTCATTCTAAACCATGGGTTTTTAGTCCTTTCCTTTCCTATGGCCCTCTGTGGTAGCCTGGTGAAGCCTATGAACCTCTTCTCAAAATAATATTTTTAAATGTGTAAAATAAAGTACATATGATTACAAAGGACACCACTGAAACACAGTTATCACAGTATTAAACAAACTTATAATAAAGTCATATTTGCTTCTTAGTGCATTAAATGAGAAGATTCACTGACAGGTCTAATAACTACTAAAATATTAAAGAAATGACGAGTGTGAAGGATACTCTGAGCTATTTGTACAACTATGTTGTCCTAAGTAACTTGTTAGTGACAAAGTCATAGGTATTGGTCTTACTACTGTGCTGTGTTGCCTGCATTTAGGATTGAAAAAATTACTAATTTTCAGCTAGAGGTTAATGAAAATGTACTTTTTTTTCCTACCCAAGTGCATACCTCCTGGATTTTTATTTTTTAATTATTATTATTTCTTTTGCCATTGAATTCTCCTTGGGTCCTTCTGCTTGGGTTGGAGAGAAAGTCTTACTTAGTGCTAGTGTGGCCTTTTTTTTTAAGATTTTATTTATTTATTCATGAGAGACACAGAGAGAGAGGCAGAGACACATGCAGAGGGAGAAGCAGCGTCCATGCGGGGAGCCCGATGTGGGAATCGATCCCGGGTCTTCAGGATCACGCCCTGGGCCGAAGGCAGAGGCTCAACCACTGAGCCACCCAGGCGTGCCCACCCCCTTTTTTTTTAATTCATGAAAGATACAGAGGGAGAAGCAGGCTCCCTGTGGGGAGCCTGATGTGGGACTGGATCCCAGGACCCCAGGATCATGACCTGAGCTGAAGGCAGAGGCTCAACCACTGAGCCACCCAGGTGCCCCTACCTCCTGGATTTTATCCATAGGAGGTGGGAAGGGGTGTTCATGGACCCCGGGGCAAGAACTCCTTATAATATTAATTTTCATACCTAACTTTGGAGTCATAATTTTATGTTTGTTGCCTTCAATAGGGCCTCCCCAGTGATATCAGCTTTAGGCCCTACAAAACCTGGATCTTTCCTGTACACCCAGGCAATGACCACTTGTCACCATCTTCACAGTGAACACAGGGGTGGAGGTAGGGGGCAGGCAAGCCACTGGCACCTTCCACCTGTCACTACCCACCTGCTGGCTGACGCCTCTGCCCCGGGCCTAGTCTGCTCTCCCCTGAGCCTTGACAACCTCAGGGACCCCTCTGCCGGGTCACTCCTCTGTGACCCCTTCACAGCTTCCCACCTCCCCGGAGGAGGCTCCCCGGGATGCGGCCCCATCCCCCATGATTTCATCTCCAGCACCTCCCTCTGCTTGCTTGTCCCCGGGAGTTCCGCGTGGCTCCCCCTCCTCTCCTAAGGCCTCAGCCATCCTGCCAGAAAGGAAGGCCTTTCCTAACCAACCACCCAACGGAGCAACCCCACTCCACGTGGGGTCACCTGCTGACCACACTTACCTGCTGCTGTCTAATCTCCCAGTGCACCCAACAGAGTGAAAGTTCCACGAACCCAGGGACGTGTATTTTTTTTTTTCTTCTTCTTTTCAGTTTTGGTGTTCAGAATACTCTCCAGTAGGCACTTCATACATATTTGCTGAATAAATTACAAAATAGGAACTCGCATCAGAAGAGACTGGGGGCTTAAAATCTAACAAGAGTGTTGCCATTAAGCAAAATTTCATCTGGAAAGAAGGAATGCCAGGAAGGGGCCTAAAATTCACATTTCTGTAAAGCAGATGTCCCCCCTCCCCGCGAGGTGTCCTCTGACTTTGTGAAGAGAGTAAAAGGCCAGGCCGCTGGCTTGCCCACGATGCTTGCTTGCCCCAGGAGGGACGCATTTCAAGACGTTGGTGGGGGAAGGGACCGTCACAGGGTGATGGTTACAGGTGTTTACCTGTCTGCTTTTGGTGCAGCGCCAAATCTTCTGGAAACATTCAAAGGACACAGACTTTGGGGGGCGACTTGTGGACCCCCTTGCACATCATCCTAGGAAAAATCAAAGACCACAGTTCAGAACCACACCCACGGCCCTGGAGACCGGGTTGGAGTTCCGTGGGCCGGGCGATGGCCAGATCCCTGTCCCTGTCCGTCCTGGCCCCCACCCACCCCCCCAGCCTCTGTCGCGGCCACTCCCCGCCCTGGGACCCCCGCCCCGGCCACCTGTGCCGGCAGCACAGAGCGCAGGCCTCCGGGAGCTGGGGTTGGGCAGGACCCGGCTTCCCCCGAGTGCGGGGGCGGGGCCGCCGGGGACAGGACGGGGACAGGGACGGGGACTGGGGCAGGGGACGGGGGACAGGGACGGGGACTGGGGCAGGACAGGGATGGGGACAGGTCAGGACAGGGATGGCGACAGGGACGGGGACAGGGATGGGGGACAGGGCCGGGGGCCGGGCCGGGGCCGCGGGGCGGCAGGAGGGCCGGGGGTGGGGAGCGCAGCTCGCTCCGCGCCGCCAGCCCCCCAGGCCCCCCAGGCCCCCCAGGCCCCCCCAGCCCCCCAGCCGCGGCTCCTCCGCCAAGCGGGTTCCCCGGCGGCGCGCGCAGGAAGCGGGAGCAGGAAAGCCAAGGCGACGCCGCAGGGCGCGACCGCGGGGGAGGGGCCGCGGGGGGGCGGGGGGGCTGGGACTCCGCGGGGTGCCCCGCTCCCCCTGGAGGGGACCGCGGCCGGGAGACCCCGGGGAGACCAAGGGCTGCGCTCCGCTTCCCTCCGGCCGGGACGGGAGCCCCGCGGGAGGAGCCCAGACTCGCTCGGGCTCAGCAGCACCAAGCGCCGGTGGAAATGCACCATGACGGGGGCGGGGGGGGGGGGTGTTGGGGGGGGCGCATGGGGGAGAGGGAGGGAGGGAGGGGGGACAGAGGGACAGAGGGAGAGAAGTGTTGCTTCTAGATAGGTCTTTGCAGAAAGATGCCAAACATTCCTTTGGGGATGAAGGGAAATGATGCTGTTGGTGCATTAAGCTCAGTCTAATTCTATTTTATGCTGCGGACACTCTGAGACGGCCAAGGTGGTTACTCTGAGCTCCTGTGAACTTCCTCTTCCCGAGGGTGTTGACACCTGCCGTGCAAGGTTCCTGTGCATCACCTTGGGATTCGAGGTCTCTAAAGCTCTCTACACATGTGCTGTCACCCTTTTGTATCTTTTTGCGATTATCTAGCCTCCCCTATTCCTGCCCTTTTCTAACCGCCCCCCCCCTCAAAAAAAAGGCAAAGGCAAGCAAAATGCTGACATGGTGGGGGTGCAGGGTGGGAAGGGAAAACAAACGGATAGTGAATGTCTGAAATCTTGCCCCGGGGTCTCCTGGAACCAACCAAAATCAAGTATATAAGGGCAGCTGAGTCAGTAGTTGTCATTCTGGCTCTCAAGAAAAACTTAACAAACTTTTCAAGCACTTCTCCAAGGCTTGCCAAGGGAATTAGACTGCGCAGGGAGGCTGCTATGATTTCACCAAAATGTGTACAACCAGTAACTGCAACCCATTAGTTGCGCCACTAGGGTATAGATACACGTGGGGGAAAGAATGAAAAATATCTGCAATAGGTTAAAAAAAGAAAAGGTACTTAGGTGAATTTTTCTTTTTGGAAATCACCGCCCGGGTGCGGCTTCCCTAAGTTAACCCCCCACTGGCCACGTACTCCTAGGGCCCGGGGCTCGGGAGGTGTAATTCCTCGGACGCCAGCAGGGGGCGCCCATGCCCGCTTCCTACAAAACTCCGGGGCCTAGTTCGTTCTAAAGACTCGTGAGACGCAGGCAGCTCCCGGGCTGTTCCAGCGCTTGGGCGTCTCCTCCCGGGAAGGTGGTGTGTGGGATGCACTGCTGGGGACCCTGGGTCCACCGGTGTGAACTGGAAGGTGACTGGGCTCACGCCCACTGTTGGATTTTAAAGTCTTGGGCCTTGTTTTCTGTTGTGGTTTGCTGCTGAGGGGGAGGCTCCGTCTCCCCTCTCTCAACTTGTCCACCTCCCAGGTTCTTGCAGCGGTTCCCCAGCAGTGTGGTTACAGCCTAATGAACAGGTAGATATGGATGCGAGGGGGGGTGTCCATCCACAGGTGAGTGGGAGCAGCTCCGCAGAATCCAAAGAGCTTCTTAACATGTTCTAAAAGTTAAAAGTTTTTATATTTTGGGTTTTTTTTTTCTTTATTCAGAGAGAGAGAGAGAGAGAGAGAGAGAGAGAGGCAGAGACCCAGGCAGAGGGAGAAGCAGACTCCCTGCGGGGAGCCTAATGTGGGACATGATCCCAGGACCCCGGGTTCCCACAGCCTGAGCCACAAGCAGACACTAAACCACTGAGCCACCCAGGTGCCCCTAAAAGTTAAAAGTTCTGAATAAATACTGGGATTCCTTTTATTTTCAAATACCTCTCTGAATCTCCTTAGCCTTGTTTACTGTGACTCACTGTATCAAATATTTATTGCTGTGTAACACCCAAACGTAGTGTTTTATTATTTTTTTTTCAAACGTAGTGTTTTAAAACAATAAACACTTATTATTATCTGGCAGCTTCTATAGGTTTAAGAGCTGGGGCGTGACTCAGCTAGGTAGTTTTAGCTTGGGGCCTCTCTCATCAAGTTGTCAAAATGTTAACTGGGTCTGCCATCATCTGAGTCTGGCTGGGCTGGAGGATCCACTTCCAAGAAGCTCCTTCACATGACTGTTGGTAGGGAGCCTTAATTCCTCACCCCGTGGGTCATCATAGGACTGCTTGAGTGTCCCAGTGAGGCAGCTGGTTTTGCCCACAGTGAGAGATCCAACAGACAGCAAGGTAGAAACCACAATATCTTCTAGGATCTAGCTTTGGAAGTCACACACCATCATTCCCTCGACATCTAATGCTTACACAGGTCAGCCATATTCAACATGGGAGGGGGACCACCCAAGGGTGTGAATTCCAGAAGGTAGGGACCATCCAAGAGGCCCTTGGAGGCTGTCTACTGCTTGGCTTGTTTTCAGGATGCACGTTTAAGGGGTCCCTGGGGGGCTCAGTTGGTTAAACATCTGCCTTTGGCTCAGGTCATGATCTCGGGGCCCTTGGACTGAATACCAGGTTGGGCTCCCTGCTTCTCCCTCCCCCTCTGCCCTTCCCTACCCCACTGTCTCATGCTCTCTCTCCAAAAAAACTTAAAGAGAAAAAAGAATGTCCACTTAAATATCTTTTCAAATGTACGTTTTATCTTGTTTAATGTTATTGAAAATGAATACTTGAACCACTTTTTACATGTGTACCAGAAGTTTTCTTTTCCTATGAGTGCAAAGGCCTCCCTCTTCCGGTCAGAAAACAACTCCTGAAGAGGTGTGTGTTGGGGATGTGTGAGTCCTGTCCTTAATAATATACGTATGACATCTCACAACTATAAAAACTGATGTGTTGGGGAGAGGTTGTCCACTTTCTGGTTGGGAATGTTCTCATTTCTTTCTGCATTCAGACTCTCTAGCAAATGACAAGTTATACTAATAAAATTCAATTCGGGTCACTCGGGGAGTTTCTGGATCATTTTTGCTTCATAATTAACAACCCCAAGACTTTTTTTGGTATGACCTGACACTAGCCATTCCTGAATGGTGCCTGGAATGATTCTTATATTCTCTCTTCACAGATGAGGGCTCCAAGGCAGAGAGGTTTTAAGCAACCTCTGAATTGGACAAGGCTGAGAAACTACAGTTTCGACTCATAGAGACCCTGGATGCCACTAAAAAATTAAGAGAATGACTCTCGCTCAGCAGAGAGCCTGCATTTCTGTCAACAGTAGAGGCTGTGGCCAGGCATCAAGTAGCTATGTCACTGACCCTCACACGAAATGGATGTTGCAACAGTGCCAACAGAGGGTCCTTGGCTTCAGAAACATACCTGTGTGCAATGCCCTTTGTAATGACTATTATTATTATTATTATTATTATTATTATTATTTTTAAAGATATTATTTATTCATGAGAGGCACAAAGAGTGAGGCAGAGACATAGAGACATAGATGCTTCCCTGCGGGGACCCCATCCCAGGACCCCAGGATCATGACCCAAGCCAAAGGCAGATGCCCAACTGCTGAGCCACCCAGACGTCCTGAGAGACCTGAGTTTAAATTCTCCTGTCACTTCTCATTGGCTGTGTGACTCACAGCACTTTATTTAGTCTCTATGGTTCAGTTCATTCCTCTGGAATATAGAGGTAATTATATTCACCTTGCTGGGTAGTTGTGAGGTGACTGATTGGTCGATTGATCTACCTAAAAAATAACATGACATTACATAGGATTTTTCTCTCTAAAAAACTGAATAAACTCTGGAGGAAAATCAGGGCAGTGAGAATATGTGATGTCCCAAATTGAGGTCCCTCACATGCTGGCATTTCAGGATCCCCAGAACCATGGCCAGCTCCCACCTGCTCACCACAAAGCAAAGGCTGTTAGTTGACAAGTCCTGCCCACACACAGAGCTCCTAATCAAACAACCAATTCCCTCACTTTAAAAATGTGACTAGGCAAGAATCATCAAGAAAGCCTTCAGCACAAAAGAGAGAGACAGTTCACAAGAAACAGAAAACAGAAATAATTCAGGGGACAGAAAAGAACATCGACAAACAATACCCTCTAATTAGTATCCTCAGTGAAGAGAAATCCACAAAAGGAGCTTTTATAAAGGATGTCATGAAATAAAAAAAAAAATAAAAGAACAGAGCTTTTGGAGATGGGATAATTTTAATACAAAAACCTTCTTAATTGGGGGTGCCTGGCTGGCTCAATTGTAGAGCATGAGACTCTTGACTTGGGGTCATGAATTCAAGCCCCGTGTTGGGCCTAAAGCTTATTTAAAAAACATTTTTTTTAAATCTTCTTTTTTTTTTCTTTTAAAGATTTTATTGATTCATAGAGACACACAGAGAGAGAGAGAGAGAGAGAGGGGGGCAGAGGCACAGGCAGAGGGAGAAGCAGGCTCCACGCAGGGAGCCCGACGTGGGACTCGATCCAGGGTCCCCAGGATCAAAACCCGGGCTGCAAGCAGCACTAAACCACTGCACCACCAGGGCTGCCCTAAAATCTTCTTAATTGAAGGATTGGAGAATTAAAATGGGGCCATTTTTCAGAACACATTTTATTATAAGGCAAAATGAAAAATTGAAAGAAAAGATTAGACACTTAAAGAATCAATCCAGGAACCAACCTCTGATCGATAGTAGCTTAAAAGAGAGAGAACAGAGAAAATGCAAGAGAGGAAATTTTGAAAGAAATATAACAAATAATTTCCCTGAGATGAAGGGATGTCTTTAGACTGAATGCCATACTGAGTGTTGAGCCCAGGAAGTGTAGAAAGCCCCAGACTGGGACCCTTCGGGGATCTCAATGTTATATAACAGATTTGACGAGGTGTCCTAGCACGGTTCACACTTAGTAGGACATCAGAACCTGAAGAAAAAAAAAGCTCCAGTAAAGAAAAATATTAATATTAGTCTCAGGAAGTATACACTATGTACCAGGAATTCATAGAAGCACTACTCTATTAAATCACTGAATCATTAGCCCTCTGCGTAGGTGTTATCACCATTCCTACTTCACAGACAAGGAAACTGGAGTCACGGAGCCAGCAAATAGCAACAGAGCCAGGTTGGAAACTGGAGCAGTCTACGGGTAGAGCCTGCATCCTTAACCATTACATACCCTGCCTCACAACACTTCACCCCCAAGGAAGGAGGTGCAGCTTCCCCAGCAATACTGGGTGCTAAAACAAAATGGCCCAATGCCTCAGTATTTCTGAAGAAGATTATTTCAACCAGGAATTCTATCCCCAGTTAAATTATTAATGAAATATGAGGGAGAAAGAAGATATTTTCAGGCATTCAGAGGGAGAACACTTACTTCCTATATATCCTTTCTTAGGAAGTTAGTTGAGGATGTAATCCTCAAAAATGAAGGGGAAACAAACAAACAAAAAAAAGTAGTAAGAGAACTCCCAGAATGACAGACATGTAATCCAGTGTAAAGCAAGATGACCGAAGTTTCCAGAGGGAAAAGAGGAGCTCTATGGAATAGCTAGCATTATTGAAAAC
This sequence comes from Canis lupus baileyi, assembly GCF_048164855.1. Taxonomy (NCBI): domain Eukaryota; kingdom Metazoa; phylum Chordata; class Mammalia; order Carnivora; family Canidae; genus Canis; species Canis lupus. The sequence continues at coordinate 55,703,773 of NC_132854.1, read as the reverse complement.
TTGAGTGTATGGACAGTCGGCAAATACACGTATGTCTAGATAAATGTATAAAGAAAAGTATGGCTAGATAAAGATACAGAGGGGAAGAAAAAAGATATATTTAAACTCCAGGAGGGGCACCTGGCTGGCTTAGTCGGTAGAGTGCGTGACTCTTGATCTTGGGGTTGAGCCCCACGTTGGGTGTAGAGATTACTTAGAGGTTTCCAAAAAACCTTAAAAAAGAAAAACCCAACCAACTTCAGGAAAACAAAAAGCTCTAAGAAGAAAGTCATGGTCTAGATGAAAAGAGACTAGAAAGGAGGAGGTAGACGTGGCATAGGTACCGTTTTTGTTTTTCCTCCTAAGTCCTCTGTCCTGGTCGATCTGTTAGCCACAGACATGGTGCTCTGATGTCAAAATTTTTATCAATATCTAGGTATAATCTTTTTAAGGAGCTAAGCGTTCATAGTTGAGTAGGTTGAAATAGGGAGGCTGATTCCTTCACGCGGTAGTTGATTCTATAGCAAGATTCTGAAGCAAAAACAGAAACAGGCAACCAGAAATAGGAAGGCGTGGAGCACATTTAAACTCTGAAGGAAAGGGCAGCCTGGGTGGCTCAGCGGTTTAGCACCACCTTCAGCCCAGGGTGTGATCCTGGGGGCCTGGGATCGAGTCCCATGTCAAGCTCCCTGCATGGAGCCTGCTTCTCCCTCTGCCTGAGTCTCTGCCTTTCTCTCTCTCTGTGTCTCTCATGAATAAATAAATAAAATCTTAAAAACAAAACAAAAACAACAAAAAAACCCTGAAGAAAACTTGCACAAGTAGAAATCTGACCTTCAATAGGTAGAAATAAACTTGTTCAGTTACTGAAAAAATATCTTTAAAGGCAGAGAAAGGTCACTGCAGGTGTATTTGAAACAAATTCATGCTCCTCGTGAATTTTCACAGATTTGCACACTGTATACACACTAGTTCCTGAAGTAGGAGCTGAACTGCGCTGGCCGTCGGGCCTGGACACACCATGACTGCTACCGCCTGATGCTCATGAAGACGCCCACTGCTCCCTCAAGGCGGGAGCCCCCTAACCAGGTGTGGTCGCACAGGGATCCAAGGGCAGGACGCTCAGGGCAGCGCTGTCTACAAAATAAAGCAGAAGAAAACAAAAGCCAAAGCCAGGAATGCCCTAAATGTATGTTAGTAGTGGAGCTTTTGAGTAAAATTATGGCACATCCATCTCACAAGTCCTGTGAAGCTGTTAGGAGGACGGGAAGATGCCCGCTGTGTATTTTTTTTTTTTTAAAGATTTTATTTATTTATTCATGATAGTCACACAGAGGGAGACAGAGAGGCAGAGACACAGGCAGAGGGAGAAGCAGGCTCCATGCACCGGGAGCCCGACGTGGGATTCGATCCCGGGTCTCCAGGATCATGCCCCGGGCCAAAGGCAGGCGCCAAACCGCTGCGCCACCCAGGGATCCCGCCCGCTGTGTATTAAGTGAAAGGGGCAATTTGCAGGAGGGTATATACGATGTGTCTCCTCGTATTAAATAGATGAGTTTGTACATGCTGGAAAATGGAATTTTATGATTTAAAAAAAAGGAAAAAACAACCATAATTTGTAAAATAAAATGCATGAGGCCTCTTTTGTCATCAGCTTCTCTGGGGAGTGAAGAAGGGTGGCACAGGGGTCAAGGACGCAGGGGGGCAAGGCTGGAAGGCCAGGCAGGGCTGTGGCGAAGCAGCAAGAAGGGGTGCCCGGCGGAGCTCAGCGGCGGGTTGGGGGGGTGAACAGGGCCAGTGCATCTCGGGGCCCAAGGCCTAGTGGGCGCCCATCCTGCTGGCCCACCTTGGGGGATGCTCACTCCCACAGGCACGGCTCCCGTGTGCTGAGCACCCCCTCAGCGGGCACCCGCGCCCACTGCTTGGGAGGCCACGGGAATGAGCCCCTTTCGCGCTGGGACAGAGCTGACAGCGCGACTTAGAGAGCAAGTAGCGGGCCTCGGCTCCCTCGGCCGCTGCGAGCCGGAAGCCCAAAGTCGGAGAGCAGATGCCAACTTCTACGAGGGGCCTAACCGCTTACTTGTCCCACAAATGACTTATTTTAATCAATTACTTAATTAATTTTCTCTTACCCATTTTTTACGCTTTGCCGCGGTGGGAACTGATGCAAAAGGGAAGCATGTCCCAGTAGGTTGCAGCCCCCGGAGCTTGTGGGGGCAGCTTGTCCAGGCAGGTGACAAGCACAGGGACTGATGTGAGCTTTGGGGGGCGCAGGACCTGCAGGGGGGTGAAGGGGGCGGGGAGAGAAACCGAGGCAGGGGAAGAGCGGAGGTTGGACACAGACACTGGAGGAGAAAGCTGCGAGGAGCTAGAGGGGAGAGGAAGGAGAGGAGGGGGAGGAAGAGGGGGAGGAAGGGAGAGGCGGAAGGGAGGGCCATCGTTTGGCCTGGGCCCTGCCTGGGCCCCACGATGCCCTCCCACAGACCCAGGGGCACGCTTTCCCAGCCGAGGGGGCCGCACCACCTGCGCTCCCTGTCCGCGCTGCTGCCTGCAGAATCCCCGCATCCGGTCTAACCAGCCACCTACACTTCCACTGCCACCACCTCCACCTCTACCTCCACTGACACCACCACCTCTACCACCGCCACCCCTCCGCCACCTCCATTTCCACTGCCGCCTCCTCCACCTCCACCACCACCACCACCTCCACTGGCACCTCCGCCTCCACCACCACCTCCACCACCACCTCCACCTCCACTTCCACTACCTCCTCCACCTCCTCCACCTCCACCGCCACCGCCGCCGCCACCTCTACCTTTACCTCCACCTCCGCCTCTGCCACTGCCATACCTCTCTGATGGTTTGGATTTACTGCCAAACCCCTTCAACCGTAACTCCCCTGGCTCATCTCGCCCTGCTCCACCGTGGCCCTGACCCCTATCTCCTGGCCGCCGTCTCTAGCTGGATACCTTTCGGTTCAGGCCCTGACTGCAGGTTCCCGCGCAAGTCCAAGTAGACGTTGTCAGTGCATTTCCTCCATCAGTCTACAGTGAATAAATCAAACACCGTCATCATCATTTCATCTGGGGCCTTCTCCTTCGTTCCCCATGTGGGTCGCTAACTGGTTCTTTCTTTCTTCAGGACATCTTCCTCCTCTCCCTGTCCGTTTCCATCTCGGCTCTCAACTTTGGTTATCACATCCGTTCATCTACTTGACGAAGATTTATTAAATGTCTCTCGTGTGCCAAGCACTGTGCTGGATAGAGAGTCATCGGCGCTCGTTCCAAATTCCAGCGTGGCAGTCGGAGGAGCAGACACAGGGCCTCCACACATGGCAGGGGGTGTCCCCAGCCGCCCCTGGCCTCCTGCACCCCTGCTGACTAACCGGGCAGGCAGTCTGAGCTTCAGCACCAGTTCCGACCACACACTTCCTCCCCAGGGTCTGGGAGCTGCAAGTAGTGCCATTACCGCATCATTTTCCTGTTGCCTGTGAATGGTCCCTCTAGCGCATTTCTAGAAAGAGGAAACTTAAAATGTCAGCAAGAAGGACTCTTGCAAATCCCCTTTGGGCCTGTTTCCTGGCAGAGTGACACCACTGAGGACAGGGCTCCTGAAGCATGGAGATCTGAGAAAGACAACCGAAGGGACACGGCCATCGCCAGGTTTAGCAGGTTTCGGAAGCTCGGTACTGGTACCGAGTCAGACTCGGAACGCTCAGTGCCTGACTAGCCTGCAGTAAATGGGAACACCCTGGAATGGGTGCTCAAGAAATGGGCACTGATGTGGGACTCAATCCCGGGTCTCCAGGATCACGCCCTGGGCTGAAGGCAGGCACTAAACCCCTGAGCCACCCAGGGATCCCTCAACAATCATTAATTTGGATACTTCCACAGTCTCATTTCTTTACATCGTTCCAATTTCTTTCAGATTCTAGGCAGCGGGGCCTGAGGCAATTCTGCAAGGCCTCAGACTTCCCTCCATGCAGGTGGCCAAGAGCCGTGAGGGTGATCGCTAACCTCTCAGCCCAGCACATCCATCCTTTGCATCTCTCCACTCTGAGGGATGAGCGGTTTCTTCATCCTTCATCAAGTCTCTCTGCTGCCAAGTGAGAGGACAGTGCCAGGTGCCCCGAGAACTCGCTGACACTCCTGCGGGTCTCAAGGAGCTGCTAAATGTCCTTTGTCAGGTCCTCGAAAAACATGCTTGAACGGCAGCCCCCAGGCCGACCCACTGCTGGCTTTCAGCTGCAGAGTGCGGTTTTCCGCCAAGCCCAGCTCTGAGGTCAGTCCCAGTGTTTTCAGCCCGCGTGCTAGCATTGCGACTCAACCCAATTTAAATTAACTTGGCAAGGGAGCTTTCATGAGCTGTGCCATCACCACCCTCTCCTAGCCCAAAAGTAGATCTTGTGTAGGTGTAGTCTCCACTTTGATAAATGACGGAGTTGTGCACTCGTGTTATCTGAGGATGGAAGGCGGCGAGTGGTTGTTTGCAAAATAAGGTTTATTCATCATTGAAAGAAGTCTGGAACGAGTTCTCCTGTCAAGCTGGCTCGAGGCAGGAGAAGCCGACTGTTGCACCAAAACACACATGTGCCCAGAGTCCTCGTCATCCCGCCACCAGGTGAGGGCCTTGCTGGCTCCAGGAGGTCTGAGGTCTGCCTCTTGTGCCGGGCCCGGTAAGGACCCTGTGCGTCACCTACCTCTACTTCACACGGCTCCGAACCCCAAGGCACAGGGGGCGCGGGGGTGCGATGGACAGTGTCTGCCCTGCAAGGAACAGCCGTGGAGAGGCATCGTCTCCATCTATTCCTAGCGCTCTTGTCCCCTCCGGGGTAGGAGCCAGTCCTCGGGCAGGGACATCAGAGCAGACACTCCAAGAGAAGAAGCTGAGGCGCCGGAGAGCCCAAGGGACTGGCCTGGGGATTCTGAAGGCTAAGTTTACACACACTGGGGCACCGAGTGCTGGCTTCCTCCTCTCGTTGTCTACACCAGGACACTCACCCCAAGAGGAAAAGGGACGGGGGTGTGTCATGGGCTGCTTGCCAGCTCTGGTGACCCTGGGGTGAGACCCGGGCTTGGGGTACCCAATCCCAGAGCTCTAAACTAGTGCGAGGGCTCTAGGGCTGGCCAGTATTTACCTTTGTGCTTTTCTCCCCAAACTGCAGTCACTATTTGGTCTGTTTGGTAAAGACAATCGCCATCATCCAATGTTGCTTCTTCTCTGTCCTCAGCTTCTCATCCCTGTTAACAGCTTTCAGCCCTTTCCCGCAAAAAGGCAAGCAAGGGGAGGAGAAACGCAGGCTACTGTTATCACTCGGGGCAGCAGCTCTGGAAACGGAGTCAACAAGAAACGTTTATTTTTATTTTATTTTATTTTGTTTTTTTTGTGTGTTTCTTTTTAAGAAACGTTTATTGAGTGGATGCTATGTGGCAGGCCCTGAGCCACTTCACAAACTCTGCTCGCTCCTCCCACCCCCAGTCCCTGCTGGGGACAGGTATCCCCCGTCTCGGGTTCCAGGTGATGGCACGGAGGCCTCACGACGCTCCAGCTGCTGGCGTGGAGTCAAGCTCGGGGGCTCGGCGTGGGCTGTGGGGGGTCATACTCGACAGGTACATACCACTGTGCATCAGGGAAAGCCTGGAACCTCCCGACAAGCAGCTCCTGGCCAGGAAACCACCACCACCCTGGTGATTCCTTCTGCCGTTGAAAACGTTGATGGGTGCGATTGCTTCAGACCTGCTTGATGGCAAGAAATAACTTGGGGAGGGGGGTCAGCCCCAGTGGCGCAGCGGTTTAGCGCCGCCTTCAGCCCAGGGTGTGATCCTGGAGACCCGGGATCGAGTCCTACATCGGGCTCCCAGCATGGAGCCTGCTCCTCCCTCTGCCTGTGTCTCTGCCTCTCTCTGGGTCTCTCATGAATAAATAAAATCTTAAAAAAAAAAAAAAGAACTTGGGGTGTCAGGGACACCCGGCGGGGCTTGGCCGGTTAAGTGTCTGACTCTTGGGTTTGGCTCCGGTCATGATCTCAGGGTCATGGCATCGAGGCCCACATTGGGCTCCTCACTCAGCAGTTTGCAGGAGGTTCTCCCTCCCCCTCTGCCCCTCCGCCTGCATGCTCACTCGCGCGCGCTCTCTCTCTCTAATAAATATATCTTAAAAAAAACCAAAACTTGGAGCTTTATTGGAATATAGAGCTGGGGCCCCTCCCGAGGGATGTTTCAGTGCCCTCCGGGGAGCGCCCAGGCCTCCGCATTTCACCCCCTGGCCCCCGGGATTCTGGGGACTTGGGGGCATGGAGAGTCCCAGGCCGCAGGGAGGCCGCAGCTCCGCCACCATCAGGCCGCGGGGGGCGGCTCGCAGCCCGGGGACAGAGGCGGCTGCCGGATTCCTTGAGATGCTGCTGCTCCCACGGCCACGCCACGCAGGTTCTTTCCCCTGACGCGGCCTCGAGGCAGCCGGCTTGTGCGGCCTGTGCGGGACGCCGTTCCTCCCTTTTGTAGGGGGGTGGTCCACCTTCTCCCCGGAATCCTAGGAATTCCAGGAACTCTAGAACTGGAAAGGCCTTTCCCCCTTCATTTTCACCCGCCCCTTAGGATCCATGGGGGGCCTTCCCCCCAGGGCTCTATTTCTTCAGTTGGGGACCTCAAGGCACAGAATCATACAGAAACAACAGGGGGGCGCCGCCCTCGGGTGGAGCTGGAGGCGCTGGGGCTGCTCTCCGGGGTGCCCAGCCATCAGCCCTTCTTCCACTGGAAGCCTCCCCGCAGCTGGGCCTGCCTCCCGTGCTTCTCCCCACCCATCAGGTTAGGGGTGGACCCTGACCAGGACAGACAGCCCTCCGATTTCCCTGGGAAATCTGGTGACGGGGACCCAGAACTAGTCAGCTGTGGGAGGCCGAGGGGCAGAGCCAGGGCGACTGGACGCCGGAGCTGGCCCTGTGCTAAGACAAAGCAAGACGCACGCTGTGGTCCGAGGGGCCTGACGCCTGCGGAGGCTCCACGGAAGGCACGGTTGGTAGGACGGGGCGGGCAAGAGCTGGGGGGCAGCTGCAGGAGCCCAAGTGAGCGCAGAAGAGCAACCCCTCCAGGCTTGGGAGGCCGGCTAGATGGGCCAGGCCCTGGCTTAGAAGCCCAACCTCTCAAAACCAGAAAGGACGTCGGGGTTCATCCTTGCCAACCTCTCCCCTAGGACGGACCCTCTCTTTCCCGCTCACCAGCTTCTCCTAGGCCGCCACAAATTTCTCCTCCAGACTACTGGTGACAGCAGCTGACCTAGGTGGCAAATGTAAGCATTTGGTGTGCGGGGGAACGTGGAACCCGGTTCTAACTTGCTGCTTCGTACTTTTCTAACGGATGTGGTGCCCTTGCCAATCGACATGTTCGATTTTTTTTCATGAGGATATCAACCAACATGGCCCAACTGAAGGTTGTCTTTTTTTTTTTAAGTTTATGATTATTATTTTAAGATTTTATTTATTTATTCATGAGAGACACAGAGCGAGTGAGAGACAGAGGCAGAGACACAGGCAGAGGGAGGAGCAGGCCCCATGCAGGGAGCCCGACATGGGACTCCATCCCCGGACTCCAGGATTATGTCCTGGGCCCAAGGCAGGCGCTAAACTGCTGAGCCACCCAGGGATCCCTATTAGTAGTAGTAGTAGTAGTAATCTCTCTCAACATTGTGCTCAAACTCAAGACCCGGAGATCAAGATCGTGTGCTCTTCCGACTGAGCAGCCAGGGGCCCCAACGAAGTTTTTGTTTTTAGATGTGATTTTTTTTTTAAGGTTTTATATATTTATTCATGAGAGACACAGAGAGAGGCAGAGACACAGGCAGAGGGAGAAGCAGACTCCATGCAGGGAGCCCGACGTGGGGCTCGATCCCGGGTCTCTAGGATCACGCCCTGGGCTGAAGGCGGCGCTAAACTGCTGAGCCACCCAGGCATCCCTTTTTAGATGCGATTTAAAAGAATCCTGTTTTTCTTTTTTGTCTTTTCTCAGTCGGTTACTTGGTATTCACCTGCAACTGCATGCAGGGGTGCCCTCGCTTCCCCGTACTAAGTTTGCAGGCTAAGGTTTGATAGGTTTAATCGAATAAGGACTCCCCACCTTCAGAAGCTGCCACTGAACAGGTCCGTCTGCCCGAGCTCAGCGCAGGGCCGGCCCACATCCGGCAGAGCACACGGCAAGAGAAAGGCACACTGGCTCTCTTCCCGGATCGTGGCTCCATGAGGAGGAAGACTCCTCGTCCAAGGGCAGGAGGCTGCGACCGGGCATGTTGGGAGGCAGCACCATTAGCAAAAGCTGCAGCTCAAGCTGCCTTGAGTTCTGACCGCAGCGCCACTGTGACACAGTTAAGAACCCACCTTGGTTTTCTCTGCTTTAAAAAATAGATCCCTTACCTCCCCGGTTACAGTAGGAAATCATTGTTCAAACTTGCCTTTTCAAAGATTTAGCAAATCGGCGATGGGTTTCTCATCCCTCAGGGACACTTCTCGAATATGCTGTGGGCGTATTAATGACTCAGTCCATTGTTGGCTTTTCGGGGACCCTCTCCCAATGGATTTAATTCAAGGCCTCTAGCTCTTCGCTCTTGGAGATGGAATGTACCTCCTCCCTTAACGCTTGGAGAATTGTCAGGGAACAGAGCAGGTTGGCAGGCCCTGACCGGCCTCCCACCTTTCCCTGATGAGAGCATCCTGCAGACTCCTGGGCTGGGCAGCACTGGAAGCCCGAGTCTCCCCTGGCAGCCGCCCGACCCCAGCACCTAGGGTGGCGCCTAGGATGCAGCAGGGTGAAATTCAATACGGTCTGATGCAGTCGATCCTCTTCTACAGTCTTCTAGGGAGAGGGTCCTCCTTGATGGCAGGACGGTTTTTCCACAACTAACACCCAGGGGGTAGAGCTAGAGCGGTATGTATCTTTGGAGTGGCCTTGACGTCATAAAAGGTATGCTCTCCCTTTGGGCTTTGCATATACACATATATATGACATATTTCACATCTGTGCTATACAAATTGCTGACATACTGTCATTGTAAAAATATACACATAAGGACAAATCCCACCTTGCCTTGCCTCCCTATCCTAGTCTCCCTAGATGGAGCACTATGAAAAGATTGGTGCGTTTCCTAATGTTTTCCTGTGTGCTTACAGAGGTATGTGCTCATGTAGAAATACATATTTTGCGGGGGGAGTACCCAGGTGGCTCAGTAGGTAGAGCGCACTTTTTTTTTTTAAGATTTTATTTCTTTGAGAGAGAGTGCATGCACATGAGCAGGAGGAGGGGCAGAGGGAGAAGCAGGTTCCCCCTGAGCAGGGAGCTCGACTCGACTTGACCAGGACCCTGAGATCATGACCTGAGCTGAAGGCAGATGCTTAACTGAGCCACCCAGGCACCCCTCATTCTCAATCCTAGATCACCGGAAATCTCTTCACCCTGGTCCTGCCACTGTTACATCTGACAACAATGATTAGGTATCTTCTAGGCGTTAAAAGAGCACAAGACTGTTCATGACCATGAAGTAGATAGAGCATGCAACTATTGGTCTCAAGGTTGTGAGTTCAAGCCCCATATTGGGTGTGGGGCCTACTTAAAAAAATGTATTTTGCTTTTATTAATATAAATAGGACCTTACTATTAAGTTTTGAAACTTTTTATACTTAATGAACCCTTCCCAGTCAATATATTCATCCAATATTTAACTGTTGCAGACATTCCATAATATAGATGAGTCATAGTTTATTTACCATTTCCCCGTTAGACATGTTTCCATGTTCATTCTACTTTTTATTGAAGTTCGACTTGCCAACATATAGAACACCTAGTGCTCATCCCATCAACTGCCCCCTCAGTGCCTGTCACCCAGCTACCCCATCCCCCCACCCACCTCCCCTTCCACAACCCTTTGTTTTCCAGAGTTAGGAATCTCTCATGGTTTGTCTCCCTAATTTTTCCCACTCAGTTCCCCTCCTTTCCCTTATAATCCCTTTCACTATTTATGTTCCCCGTATGAGTGAAACCATATAATGATCGTCCTTCTCTGATTGACTTACTTCACTCAGCATCATACCCTCCAGTTCATCCACGTTGAAGCAAATGCTGGGTACTTGTCGTTTCTAATGGCTGAGGAATATTCCACTGTATACATAGACCACAGCTTCTTTATCCATCATCTGTCGATGGACACCGAGGCTTCTTCCATAGTGTGGCTATCGTGGACACTGCTGCTGTGAACATTGGGGTGCAGGTGTCCTGGCGTTTCACTGCATCTGTATCTTTGGAGTAAATCCCCAGCAGTGCAATTGCGGGGTCGTAGGGCAGGTCTATTTTTACCTCTTTGAGGAACCTCCACACAGTTTTCCAGAGTGGCTGCACCAGGTCACATTCCCACCAACAGTGTAAGAGGGTTCCCCTTTCTCCACATCCTCTCCAACATGTGTTGTTTCCTGTCTTGTTAATTTTCCCCATTCTCACTGGTGTGAGGTGGGATCTCATTGTGGTTTTGATTTGTATTTCCCTGACGGCCAGTGATGCAGAGCATTTTCTCATGTGTCTGTTGGCCATGTCTATGTCTTCTTCTGTGAAATTTCTATTCATGTCTTTTGCCCATTTCATGAATGGATTGTTTCTTGGGTATTGAGTTTAATAAGTTCTTTTTAGATCTTGGATGCTAGCCCTTTATCTGATAGGTTATTTGCAAATATCTTCCCCCATTCTGTACGTTGTCTTTTAGTTTTGTTGACTGTTTCTTTTGCTGTGCAGAAGCTTTTTATCCTGATTTAGTACCAATAGTTCATTTTCGCTTTTGTTTCCTTTGCTTTCATAGATGTACCTTGCAAGAAGTTACTGTGGCCTCTATTTAATTTTTTAAGCTAGGTTCATTGGCATATACTTCACATGCAGAAGTTATTTTTTTTTAAGATTTGAGACAGAGAGAGATCACAAGTGTGAGCTGGAAGGAGAGGGAGACTCCTCAAGCTGACTCCCCACTGAGTGCGAAGCCTAGTGTAGGTCTCGATCATACGACTGTGAGATCATAATCTGAAATCAAGAGCTGGGTTCCATAGTGTAATGGTTAGCACTCTGGACTCTGAAATCAAGAGCTGGCCACTTAATCAATGGAATCACCCAGCTGCCCCGAAGTCACCCTTTTAAATGTGCAGGTTAGGTTTCAACACCCACAGTTCTGTAACCACCACCACAGTCAGGACTGCCATCACTAAGACCTTCCCTGGTGTCCATCATCAGTCCCTCTGCACACGTTCAGCCCCAGGCAAACACTGACCTGGGTTGTTGGCCGTCTAGTTTTGCTATTTCTGTAATGTCCTAGAGATGGAAGCATACTGTATGTAGCCCTGGGAGCCTGGCTCCTTTCACTCGGCACAGCGCAGACGCGATTCACCACACAGCTGTAGCGGCAGGCCCTCTGTCCTCATTGCTGAGTAGCATTCCGGCACAGGCCTGCACCCCATCTGTTTTATCTGGTCACAAGCTGGTGGACATCTGGCGGGGGGTGGGTGGGTGGCTGTTTCTTCCAGTTTTTGGCTATTAGGGTAAAGCTGCTATAGACACCTGTGTACAGGGTTTTGTGTGTGCACGGATGATTTTCACTTCTCTGGGGCAAATACTTAGGGGTGGGATTGCTGGGTTGTATGGTGGTATGTTTTTTTTTTTTTTTTTTTTTTTTTTAAATTTTTTTTTATTTATTTATGATAGTCACAGAGAGAGAGAGAGAGAGAGGCAGAGACACAGGCAGAGGGAGAAGCAGACTCCATGCACCGGGAGCCCGATGTGGGATTCGATCCTGGGTCTCCAGGATCGTGCTCTGGGCCAAAGGCAGGCGCCAAACCGCTGCGCCACCCAGGGATCCCGGTATGTTTAAGTTTACAAAAAGCTGCCCAACTGGTTGTCAATGTACCTGTGTGATTTTGCACCTCCATGAACAATGTTAGAGAGCTCTAGTTGTTTTGCATGTTCATCACCACTTGGGACTGTCAGGCCTTGGAAACTGCAGCCCTCTTGATAGGTATACAACATTATCTTGTGGTTTTATTTGCAGGTCTCTCAACCAGTGATGTTGAGTAGCTTTTCTGTGCTTAATTGACCATCCATATCCTCTGGATGGGGTGTATGTGTACATCTGCTGTTCATTTTTAATTTTTTAAAAGATTTTATTTATTCATGAGACACATAGAGGCAGAAACACAAGCAGAGGGAGAAGCAGGCTCCCTCTGGGGAGCCCGATGCGGGACTCAACCCCAGGACCATAACCCGGGCCCAAAGCAGACACTCAACTGCTGAGCCACCCAGGAGCCCCTACTGTCCATTTTTAAACGGGCTTTTTGTTCTGTTATTGAACTTTGAGAGATCTTCATACAGTTTAGATCAAGTCCTTCTAATGTTTTATATTTTCTCTTCTGTACGATTTTTATTTTTAAAGGTCTATTTCAGAGAGAAAGAGAGAGAGAGAGAAAGAGAAAGAGAGAGAGGGAAAAAAATGAAGTGTTAGCACGGGGGAGAAGGAGAAACAGACTCCCTGCTAAGCAGAACCTGATGTGGGGCTTGATCCCAGGGCTCCTGGAATCATAACCTGAGCCGGAGGCAGATGTTTAACTGAGCCACGGACGTGCTCCTCTTCTGTAGGATTTTTTAAAAAGGTTTCCTTTCAACATCACTGATGAGAGATCATTGTTTCTGAAGTGCTATCAGTAGTTTCATGCTACCCTGGTATCTCTTTGGAGCTTCCCATTTGACAAATTTTAGTAACTGCAATATATTTGACATCTAACATCGTGTTATTTTATTTTTTATTTTTTTTTTAAATTTTTTTTTAAATTTTTGTTTATTTATGATAGTCACAGAGAGACAGAGAGAGAGAGGCAGAGACATAGGCAGAGGGAGAAGCAGGCTCCATGCACCGGGAGCCTGATGTGGGATTCGATCCCGGGTCTCCAGGATCGCGCCCTGGGCCAAAGGCAGGCGCCAAACCGCTGCGCCACCCAGGGATCCCAACATCGTGTTATTTTAGGTATACATGTCCATCTGATACATTTATCTATTGTCAGATGACTGTGATTTTAATAGTTGGCACCTCTTGCACACAAAATTAGTCCATTTTTGTGGTTGGGTTATGATTTAGTGTCTTAGCAAATGTGATCATTATAATCTTTTTGTCTACATTCACTACACTGTGCATTACCTCTAGGACTTATTTAACACTACTTGTAAATTTGTACCCTTAAACATCTCTTCCACCCTCCACTGCCCCCAGTCCCAGGGACTGCCATGTTACTCTCTGCTTTTATGAATTTGGTTTTGACTCCACATAAAAGTGAATTCCACATTTCAGACTATTTGTCTTTCTCTGATCTCACTTAGCAGAATTCCTTCAAGGTCCACACATGGCAGGATTTTCTTCTTTTTCACGGCTCAACAATATTCCTGTTTTAAAAAAATTATTTATTTAAAATGGGCATGCATATACAGCCTTGATAGCCTGTTTTCATTTCTTTGGGTATATATCCGTAAGTGGAATAAGTATATCTATTTTTAATTTTTGGAGGAAACTCCCTATTGTTTTTCATAATGACTGAAACAACTGCATTACCACCAATATAGTGTATGAGGGTTCCCTTTGCCTCACAGCCTTGCCAAGGCTTGTTATCTCTTCTTGTCTTCTTGAGCTTAGCTATTCTAACAGGTGTGAGGCGGTATTTTCTTGTCATTTTGATTTGCATTTCCTTGACGATTAGTGATGTTTAGTATCTTTTATGTACCTGTTGGCCATTTGGATGCCTTCTTTCAGCTCTTCCAGATTTTTTACCTGCAAATGTAAGTCAGGCCAACCGCGCATCACAGTGGCCAACCAGTCATCACTGAGAAAAAGGATAAAGAACTCTGTCTTCAGCCTCAGCTCTTACTTAGGTGAGGAGTTACTGGGCCTTCATTAGTGAAGTGCATCTGACCCCACTTAGCTCCTGCTCCCTATTTGTCTTTATTAATTAGGCTGCAGGGGTGGGAGGATAAAGGATTGGGACTTCAAACTTCTAATATGTAATTCACGAAGGCTGGTTTCCACTGTCACTTCAATTGGGACTATATTAAAGAAATGTGTTCAGGGACGAATCAAAGTGGAAGAGCATGCTGCAAATAAGGGAGCAATTAGGTTGTTTGCATATTTTTGAACTTGAGTGTACGACTGAAGGAGAGTAGTCCTGTCTAGCTGCTCATCCATTCCACCTGGTCCCAGGCAGAGATCGCTTGCCCTCCACATTCTTCTATCAGGCCAAGATAGGACTCAACATGTCAAGCCACACTTCTATACTATACCAAGCTGAATCTGAGTACTGAAGGTGTGTGTGGGTTCTCACTCCTACCACCTTGTGGAGTAACACCGATGCACCTGTTCTTTCTGTACTTCCTGCCCCCTGAATCTTACTGAACTCCCAGACCCTTTCAAAACCCACTTCAGGAAGTACTCTGGGAAGGCTTTCCTGTCTCCCCAAAGATGTAAATGATCTCATTCTCTGTGCTACTTCCATATTTTATATATTTTGAATATGATAAGAGTACTTTCTACATGTCACAGTGTCCTAAGTGCCATATATTGACTCATTTTTAAAAATATTATTACATTCCTTAACTCCGTACAGCAACAGCAGAATGGCACAAAGTTGGCTGTGCAACAGAGAGCCAGCAATTCTTTCACACTACAGCATAACCAAGAATGGGGACGATTCTATTCCACAGGCTTCAATACAGTGCTGATATACTGACTCATTTAACTTCCACCATAATTCTGGGGGTAGATACTTATTTTTATTTACTTCACAGAGGAGGGAACTACCAGGCACACAAGCAAATAACCTGCTCTAAATGACCTGCTTTGAATCCATGCAGCTCTTAAAACATTCTTCCATGTACTTCTATTGCTGCATTTAATACACTATGTTGCTGTTTGTTTCCTTCCAAGTTTTCTTCAATACTGTGAGGCTCTAAAAGCAAGGACCTGGGCAGCCCGCGTGGATCAGCGGTTTAGCGCCACCTTCAGTCCAGGGCCTGATCCTGGAGACCCAGGATCGAGTCCCATGTCAGGCTCCCTGCATGGAGCCTGCTTCTCCCTCTGCCTGTGTCTCTGCCCGCTCCTCTCTCTGTTTCTCACGAATAAATAAATAAAATCTTTAAAAAATAAAAAATAAAAGCAAGGACCTGTTCATATTGAGCTCTGGATCCCCATTACTTGGCAGTCCCAAACTGATGGACCTCCTTCGTGTTTACTGGGCCATCCATGGCAGAGACACTCAACTGGGCCTGGCCAAATCACCAACTTTCTCATAAGCTGGAGTGGTCTAGAATTAAGTAAATCAAGTACATCGGCCATCTGCAGTCAATCTTGGGAAATACCTCATCTGAATCTAGAGCAAAGAAAAAGGAACATCATTCTGTAAGAAACTCCAGAACCTCAAAAAAAATTGGAAACTAAATCTCTCAAGGCAAAACAACTCAGAATCTAGAATCGACTCTTTGGATTCAAGAAAGCGAACTCACGAGACTTTGCTTGCCCATTGGTAGGTCAATCACGACTCCGTAATATTAATAACAAATAATACAAACTACAAAAAAATCAAATGGGAGACAGGTGAATTACAGCTGAGGGCAATCAGCAGCATGCACCCATAAAAGTACACTTAACACACATAATAGCAACTAAAAGCCTGCAGTGCAGAGTACTATTCTGGGATTTGAGTCTGACTCTGCCCCCGACACCTGTATGACCTTGGCTAGGTTCAACCTTTCAATACCCGATGTTCCACATCTATAAAACACAGGCAAAAGGAGATCCATGTTTTACTGTTGTTATGAGGATTAAATGAGTAATAGGAGTCAGATGCTTAGCACAGTGCCAACGTACAGTAAGGGTCCAATAAACAAGAGCTATTATTCTTCCTGCTTATTTAGCAACTGAGGCAGAGAACTGCTGGCATGTAAGGCACTTATTACAATCACCCATCAGCCTTTGCTCCTGGTGCCTGGCACACAGGGAGTATTGAGTGGGTTTTTGTGGAATGAATGAATTGCCAAAGTGCTCTCCAGGCTTCCGTTTAAGGAGAGAAACTAGAATGGCAACCAGAAATAAGGCCTAAGTGTCCCCAAGGTCTAGTCCAGTGAACCCTTCTATTAACGAGATTGATGTATTACAGACGTCCACAGTATGTGTTCATAATAATGATCCTTAGCCTTGTATAAATCCTCTTCTGTTTTAGGAATTTTCAATGGTTAAATTACATTCAAAGAAGTTTTAAAATTAAGTATGTATTACTGCATTCAAAGGCTTTAAGAATTGGAAATCCATGTAGAGCATAAATGGCCACAATGAATTAACTGGAATATTCTGATTGATTGCAACACTCAGTTCACACTTCTCTGCCCACACAGCGTCGTATCCGTCTACATTCTCTATTTCCCACTAGACTGTGAACGCCTCTGATGTCTAGCACTTCAGTACCCACAGTGCCTGGGACATAATCATGGTCAGTAAATACTTGCCAATAAACTGCCGCTGTGCTCGGCGGCCTCGTCACATCACTGTGCTTAATGCAGCAACATAGCCTTTTGGTGTATTACATTCCCACAAAAACGATACAAATTTCCTATCTTAAGATTTTTAATTACAAATTTCAACATTGAAAAATATGGTACGCTGTGAGAAAACCTTCTTTTAAAGAAAATCCCTTAAAATTTGGGGATCCCTGGGTGGCTCAACGGTTTGGCCCAGGGCGTAATCCTGGAGTTCCTCATCAGGCTCCCTGCATGGAGCCTGCTTCTCCCTCTGCCTGTGTCTTAGCGCCCTCGCCCCGTCTCTCATGAATAAATAAATAAAATCTTAAAAAAAAAAAAAAGCAATCTGATTCCTCCTCTTACACATGAAGATATTAGGCTCAGGAAACTGCTCTGCACTCATGTCAGAAAGAAAATTGAGTTGAAAAAAGAAAACCCGCTTATCACCTCCTGGACTCCTACCCAAGTACCAGGGAAAATGGCCTGTGTACTGGCATGAAAGGTGGGTGCCCAGGAAGTGAAGTCCAACCCTAAAGCCCAGTGCCCCCAGGCTCCTATCATAGTCCACTGGGGTCTTTAACACCTATCGAGGCCTAAGAGAAGCTGATCTAAAGTACCCTACTTGGGTACTTGAAGTGTAGCAGGGACTAAAATTTTAGCAAGAGGAACTTGACTTTAAAGGAGGGAGTTCAGTTTTCATCCTCTCAATAGGGAGGTTTTGGTGTTTGCATTAAAGTAGGATGCCAAAGACAAACCCCCTTTCTCTCACAACTTCTTCTGGGGTCTGCACCATTTTCCTGGAGGGGAGAAACTATGTATGAGGGGGAAGGTTTCTGGAAAAGTACACTCTGGTTATTCACTTTGGCCTGGAAGCAGAATTCCCCCAAAGAGTGATCAGGACTCAGTGAGTTGGGCAGGAAATGGTTCTATGAAAATGGACATTATCTATTTCTCAGAGCTATTCCTGAGGATTAAACGAGGTATTTTAGAGCATTTATAACACACTGTCAGGCACATAAGGGCATAATAAGTGTTTACTCTTATTTCACTGTTAAGTACCAACAATGATGAAAATAAGCCTCAAGGAAAATTTGTTCATAGACCATTAGGAACAACTGCAACTCTGCTGAACTCCTTAAGGGCTGCTTCCAATACAATAGAGCAAAAACTGTTTTCTTTTTTAAGATCTATCATTTTAGAAGTTACTGTGGCAACATGTAATTTCAAATGTTTCCAATGCCCAGCAATCATAATATATTTACTACAGTTTGTTGGTTAAAACATCCTATAAGTGTGTATACTAGCTGAGTTTAACTAAGTCACCTATGAAACACGGCCCTCCTGCACTCTTATGGTGTGACCTCTTACCAGATGTGTCTCTCTCTTACTAGCTTTCCCCTCTCCCAATCTCACAGTGGTGATAAGGGCTTAGGACTCCTACTTCCTGATTGTTGGCTATCGAAAGCATGTTTATAGAGCAAGAGCATTCTGGAATAAAAGAATACAGGAACCAGAGTCAGTCTCCTCCATTATCAGTAGCCTATTTTAGTATTAAATATGAGAGCAGTTCCAAAAAAACTAGTCCAGAGTGGTACCGCCTAGATTAGCTATGCCACTGAACAGATAACAAGTGTTTAAGAGACTCGAGCAGAAAAAAAAAAAAAAAGAGAGACTCGAGCAGATACTGTCAGGTGTGATGAGGTAAAAGAGAACTAAAATAAGCTGAAGAAACCAGATTTGCAGAAATACCAGAGCAGGGCTTCAGATGAGACACAACTCTGCCCTGGAAGTTCTACCAGCAGCTACAAAGCTCAATCTGGCAGGCACTGCCACCATAAAAACAAAAGACAGAAGTAGAGGACATAGAAGTCTGCTTCAGGGCAGGACCAAACAACAACAATAGAGAAGATTTGGAGGAAGATACATGCTATGAACCAACCCCATGACAGGTATCCAGAATTCTCAGTTCTATACAGATTTGTCACACCATTATCCATCTGCTTCCTGACACCGAGTCTCAATCAGAAACTGGAACATAAGGGGGAGACATTTGGTTCCTGCACCAGAACAAAGTAGAATAAGACCACCCTCCCTCATCAGAATTTTATTTTACAGTGGGGATGCAAAGATTCAACATTTTCTCAGCCCAGTATTACTCAACCTCAGCATGTTGGTGTTTTCCTGCTAAAAAAACCCCAAAATACAGAAAAATATTTATCTCAATGGATAGTTTTTTTCCCTTTGATTTGCTTTAATTATATAGCATTTTCTTAAATGTTTCGCATTTGCTACTTCTTGGTTGCAAACATACAGAAACAGCCGACAAAATTAATGAATAAAAAGCAGCTTTTTCTTGAGTTTGTTAAAGCTTCTTTTGTTTTGGTGGTCTTGTTTGTATGTTTCTTTTTGTGACTGCCTGACACATTATCAGCCTCACCCCCGCAATCCTCTTTTAGTTTGTCAACATCATTTGTCAGAAGTCAATACCTGCCAGCTGAGTATGCAATAAAATTCTGGAGCAAAGCCAGTTTCTGAGAAGCTTATAATCTTGATGGGAAAGACATACCTTGAATTATTAGAAAAATATTTAACTTCTAATTCTTTTAAAAGTAAATAAAAGAGGGGTGCCTGGTTGGCTCAGTCTGTAGAGCATACAACTCTTGATTGTAGGGTGGTGAGTTCAAGTCCCATGTTGGGTGTAGAGATTACTTAAATAAATCTTAAAAAAAAAAAAATAAAAGCAAATAAAAGAAATACTCATTGGCCAAGATTTTTTCCATTCCTCATGTCATTACACTAGGGTTAAGTATGCAAGCTAATGATGAAAATTACTGTCATAGGTACAAACATAAAATGCTCTTTTTTATTAAGGGGTGTGAATATGAAACATGATCACCTGTAAAAATAAATAAATAAAGACGGCTTTGTTCTTTGACAATATCAGAATAAGGAACTTTGGCTTTTTATTCCTTGTAAGACTTTCTGTAGTTGACTACTTTTTTCTTGCTTTGTCATTCCCTTCAGATTTGTATTACCTCAGATCCTCAGAGATAAAACAAGGACAGAGAGTCCTCATTTAGAAAACATTTCCTAATTTTACATTTTAAAAGTTAATATTTAAAAAGAAAAACCTTAACACCCCCAACCCCTACCCCATTCTGAATAATCTAGTTTAATATAAGCCTATAAATAAGTTTTTTTCCTCAAAAAACTTAAGTACTTTACAAGAATTACTGTTTAAAAAATTCACCTAGGGAAATTAAAGTTCCAGTCATTTTACCCCTATAATAGATGGTACTCAAGTATTTGAGTCTCAGTGGTGTTTCTTTAGCATCACCCTTTAGCTGTTCCATTAGCATGCTGGCTTAGAGTCTCCTTAATCACTCTTTTCTTCTCCTTGATAATGTCTATACTCTGGCTTCAGCTCCCATGTGTTTTTGTGCGTCCCTTTTACATTCTGAACACCAATTTCTTTTAAGATTTCCTTCAGGTACCCCTAAAAAAAAAATAAAAACAACCCAAGATAAGACTATGAAGGCAGGAAACAAAATTTAAATTAAACCATACACCAAACCACATTCACAAGTAATAAAAATCATGATCTTGAAAGCTCAACAAGATTTCTCTTGTTATTGGATTAGAGCCAGTCATTTCAGAAGCAGTAGCATAAATATTTTTATACATAAAAAATAAAGTTTTGGGGATGACAATATTCTAGAAAGCAAGTACATGATAGGCATCCAGAATTCTCAATTCTATGGTGACTTTTCAAAAATTTGCTCTCAGGCCACTTGTTTTTCCTGTGCAATAAGGAAAGTTATTATTCGTGTTTAGTATTGTTCTTATCTTGACCAAGCTTGCCAAGACAGAGTAAGGAAAAAGAAGTGATGATAAGACATGCTAAAAGCCATGGGGCCTACAGTATTCTCATGCTTGATTCCTCCAAAGGAGAGAAGTGACCAATGACATAGGGAACAACTCTGTTTTATGTTATTTTAGGTCCCTGAAAACTCAATACACATTAACCAAGTGATTCCCTGTATTCAGGGAAATGATGGCTGTGATAAATATAATTATAAAACCCTACCTTTACTTGCCAACGCCCAAGGCCAAAAAGCATTCCAGTATAAACTAATATAAATTATAGTACTTCCTTCTTGGAGACAGAAAAGTTAATTATTTAAAAGTGTTTTCTGGGGCACCTGGATGGCTCAGTTGGTTAAGCGTCCGCTTTCGGCTCAGGTCATGATCTTGGGGTTCTGGGATCAAGCCCCACATTGGGAGGGTGTCACTGCTCAGTGGGGAGTCTGCTTCTCCCTTTGCCCCTCCCCCCACTTGTGACTCATTCTCGCAATGAATAAATAAAATCTTTAAAAAAGTGTTTTTTTTCTCCCTTGCAGAACCAATCCAGTAACATTTTGTGTATATGCTTCAAAGAACCAGTTATATTACTAGTGACTCACCCTGTTGATAGAAAGAAGATGTAATATTTTTTTTTTTTTATTACAAGGCACTGTAATAAAAGTGCTTGTAATAAGAAAGTGCATCTCAGTGCGCTGAAATGAGGCACTGATTAGAAAAATGACTGAGAAGCTCTTACGAAGATATTTAAGGCAGTGCTCTTCTTGGGGCTGGACTACCTGCCTCAGAACCTCATGGGAAACTTGTTAAATAAGTCTCATCTTGGGGATCCCTGGGTGGCTCAGCGATTTAGTGCCACCTTCGGCCCAGGGTGTGATCCTGGAGACCCAGGATCGAGTCCCACATCAGGCTCCCTGCATGGAGCCTGCTTCTCCCTCTGCCTGTGTCTCTACCTCTCTCTCTCTCTCTCTGTGTGTGTGTCTCTCATGAATAAATAAATAAAATCTTTAAAAAAAAATAAGTCTCATCTTAGGCCTAGTGAATCAAAATCTCTGTGGCCAAGCCTGGGAATCTGCATTTTCACAAGCCTCTAGGAGACTCTGATTTAACTACACTCAAGCTCCCAGGTATCTGCTTTAAAGGTTCGTTCAGCTCAAATACTCTAGGATCTTGAGTCCTTGAAGTATTGCTTAACTCTCTGAGCCTCACAGTCATTGGGGATTCTGTGTTAATGAACACACAATCGAATACCACCTTTTACCGACTGGTATAAATACTGTTTAGAAGATCCTTTCATTTAGGGGTGGGCTGTCACCCAGAAACAACAGCTGATTAGCACTGGAACTACAGAGAGTTCCTTACATGGCCCTGGTTGGCTTAGCTGGACTACTAGTGTGGCCTTCCCATTTCAGCAGCCAGGGCCCAGCAGGTGGCAGCAATGAATCAAATGAGGCCTGGGTTTCCCAGGAAGAAGGCTGCTTGCCTCCCACACCTTTCTCCAGTTGCCTTCACTAAGGGATCTGTGCCAATGAGTAAGCATAAAGGCTTGAGACATCCAGGTAATATGCACATCTGCTATCTGCTGCTTCAAATCACATTTTAAAAATGGGACACTGTTCATAAGCTACTTTCTAATTAAACAGTGTTCATTAAGGGAAAAAGATGTGCTGGGGACAAAAGATTTTCAGTTTAGACGCCAACAATGACATCTTTGTAAAATTCCAAAGAACCATTTATTGTGAAGCTGGCTATGAACCTGTGCACAAACAATCAAATAACTGGCTGCTCTGGGTCAAAACTGAAAAGAGCAATCTCTGGGAGCACGGTGGTTGTGAGACAGAAGCTCTCTTGACCTCAAGCCTAGCATGCCTATTCATAATCCAGATACAGAACACGAAAAGCCTCAAAAGGGTTAAACACAAAATAGTAAGAAAGTCTCAAGCGTACGAATTCAGTTGCTTTCGTGTGTAGCCCACACTCATTTTGTTAAATTAGTAGAAGGCTATGGAATATTTTGTTTTCTTAATGAAAAGTCACTCTTTTTTTCAACAATCAGAACAGAATGAGATAGGCAGTCTGTCAATCTGTCAGGTAACCAGATGGGATTAAGGTCACGATATCTAGCCATGGTACGGAATTCTTTTTTGGTGGCAGGTGGGGAAGAGTACATTTCTCGAGTTTTAGAATGTTCCAAACTGCAATCTGGAGCCATTTTACTCTAACCAAATGAATTAACTTGGTACAACTCATTAGTAGAGAAAATAACAGTAATGAAAGCGAAACACAGGTCACAAAAATCCCTGAAGGAAAGACACAGGGAATAGTGAGATCATGTCATTCCTCTGTTGAAAAAATTTTAATGACTTCCCTTTGGGCCTACAGGTTAAATTCCAAACTTCTTCTTCCCAGGCATCCATTCAAGCCTGCCTTTTCCCCTTGGCCTCATCTTCTAAGAACTCCCTGAACACATACTTGTCATTTCTGTGTTTCTACATGCTTCTAGTTTTCTCCATACACTGTTCCCTTTCCCTGTCATACTTAACCCCTTCCCTCAAATCAGGACACCTCACCCTTGAAGACTGCATGAATGTCACTTTCTCAGACCAATTTTCCCTAACTGTCCTATCTCTTAGATTTACATTTCACACTGTATGTACTTCAATGATAGCCCTCAATCTACATTATAACCCTCGACTCACATGCCTCTCTTCCATCAAACACGTGCTCCTATTACAGCGGCTGCCTGCACATCACAGACTCTTAGGGACTTACACTGAAAAGACAGGGTATGTTGACAAATAAACAAGGGAACTAAGGGGATTTGTTGGGGGAGGTGCTTTGAGGTAAGATCACTTAAAAGGTCCACAGGACTAAACTACTCAAACTCTAGTTCTTTTCATTTTAAGAACTCAGGCTCTAATTAAGTTATAGGGCAGTGACTCAGTTTGAGAAATACAAGTTGACTGATTAAACTGTATTACCTGATTTTGAATGACATTCATTACTAAGAGTTTGTATTATAGTGATAAAATATTGTTGGGGACAAAACCAGCTGAGGGAAAGATTTTAAAGATTCTAACAGGATTGAAGATGAATTGGTAATCTAACTTTCCTTTTATAAAAATTCATATATTCCCAAATATTTATTTTAGAACCTACAATGGGCCAGGTGGAGTAGCAACACAGTCCATCTTCATCCTCAAGAGTTTACAGCTTAAGATTAGGGCATGTGAGTGGGAGGCAAAGGCACAGAAGCAGGCAATCATAAAGCGCAGTGATAAGGACAATATACACAGGATATTATGGGAACACTGAGAAGGGGCACTTAACCCAGCTGGAGTCGTGATCTGAGGTTTGGAGGATGTATAGTTCATCCTTTGAATTGAACAGCAATTCTGTGCAGAGATCAGGAGATACTAGTTCTTCTCCTCTCATACTAAACACTGACTTTCCAATTTCATCTTTTGCTTGACCACCTGCATTTTAAATAAAGGATTCTAGAACTCAGTAGATCACCTTTATGTGACACAGGATTGGAGAGATTTCTCATTACTGCTATGTGCAGTGCTGCAGAACAAGATCTGAAATAAACTGGCTCAGGTCCAGCAACCCTTCATCAAAGGGATGTGTGGGAGAGTATTTACAGCAAGTCTGAACTGCAGAGAAAAAAGGGATAGAACATTACTGCTTCTTTGGAAGGAAAAGGCAAAGCAAATACTGGACCAAACAGGTGAAGTGATTAGGATGTGATTTGCACATTTGTGGGTCAAGATAACACTGTGGTGGCCCAAAAGCCAGAAATCCACAGATCAAATTCCTAACACCCCCGATCCACAAATCATGACAAGTCTATGTAGAGTTGCAAGGCACACTAGCCTACTACTGCAGTCTTTCTCTTTCTCCTTCATTCCTTCCCTCCCTCCACCCCCACCATTTCTCATATCATCTTTTTCTCTACTGCTATGCTAACCAATTCTCAAACCAGGAATTTCATTTTTTTTTTTAAAGATTTTATTTATTTTTTCATGAGAGACAGAGAGAGAGAGAGAGAGAGAGAGAGAGAGAGGCAGAGACACAGGCAGAGGGAGAAGCAGGCTCCATGCAGGGAGCCGGATGTGGGACTCGATCCCAGGTCTCCAGAATCAGGCCCTGGACTGAAGACGGCGCTAAACCGCTGAGCCACCCAGGCTGCCCCAAACCAGGAATTTCAGTTAAGCACTATATATATATGTAATAAATTTACTATGTCTAAATTCCTAGAAATTGGTCAAAAACATGTATCTTTGACAAAGAGCTGATCACCAAGTATTAATGTTTTAAGTGAGCAAATAATATGACCCTATTAGACGTCTAGTCACAAAATCTGCCCAGAAAGGTTAGACTGAATAAACAATATGCAATCCATAGCAAAGATGGCACTGGTTAATGCTAGTCACCAAAGGGAAGTCCTTCCATGCTTCTTAAAATTAAAAAAAAAAAAAAAAAATTTTTTTTTTTAAAGATTTTACTTATTTATTCGTGAGAGACACACACAGAGAGAGAGAGAGAGAGAGAGAGAGAGGGGCACAGACACAGGCAGAGGGAGAAGCAGGCTCCATGCAGGGAGCCCGACATGGGACTCGATCCCGGGACTCCAAGATCATGTCCTGGGCCAAAGGCAGGCGCTAAACTGCTGAGCCACCCAGGGATCCCCCTTCTATGCTTTTTATAAAATGATCCAAGGCAAGAAGGGCATTATTAGGTATGTATAATTTCAAAATATTATTTCAAATTATTTGTGTGATTAAAATAGAAGACTTACTGATAAAAATGTTAGTGGCTCCAAGGCACAAAATTCTTTCATTAAAAAAACAAAGTACACATTACGCATAAGCTGCTAACAAAGGCAACATATGTTTTCACTCCTTTGAGAAAACTGCAAACAGGATAGGGAAGAGGACGTTGGGGATTCTCTAGGACATGGGCCATGTCAGTATTTTTATCCTCTTTTTCTTCTGGCTTCACCCCCATTTTCCTACTAGACCCTGCCCCCTGTATCCTCTCCGCTCACACAGGTTGCTCTCCTCCCTTTGTAAAACTCTGAGAAGAAATGATAGGTAGTATAGTGGTCAAAGCACAAGCCCTATCTTATGGCTTAATCCAAATTCTAGAAGAGCAATTTATTACTGTATAAGTATCTGTGTGCTGGTGGTCTATCATCTCACTCTTAGTAACACTCTATCTGCCTAGCACTGGCAAGTGAGTCCTGTTTGCATATATCACATGAACAAAGTTTATCTCCTTTGGGCCCAAACTTTAAATTATTTGTTTAAAGATGTGCTTTCTAAACTGTATTTATTTGTATGCTAACCATAACTTAACCTTGGAATACTGCAAAATGTTCCAAGGTTGAGATACGATGGCTTCCAACTAGGAAAGTGTATATACATACATAATTCATGTTCAAACTGTTAATACAATCAGAAATGTCCAAAACTTAACAGTAGCAAAACCTAAAATCCTTTTCAGATGAACATAGGGGAAGGGAAGGAAAAATAAAATGAAAACAGACGGAGAGAAGCCATGAGAGGTGTTTTTTTTTTAAAGATTCTTAATTATAGGGAACAAACAGGGTTGTCAGAAGGGAGGTGGCTGGGGGATGGGGTAACTGGGTGATGGGCATTACAGAGGGCACTTGAAGTAATGAGCACTGGGCATTGTATGGAACTGATGAATCACTGAATTTTACCTCAAACTGATAATACAATTATGTTAAATTGAATTTAAGTAAAAAATTTTGAAAATAAAATAGAAAAATCAACAAAATTCAACAAAAAGGAATTTAAATATGAATTCTTACATTTAGAACCATAGCAACCATCTATTACTGCAGAAGGTATGAAGCATAGTTTCAAATGTACAAAAAATAAAAAGATATTAATTGGTATAGTTATTAGTCTATTTGAAAATACTGCTAGAAAATTAAATGGCAACCACAGAGATCATAGGTATATATTTTACCAAAAGAGAATTTTCAGTAAATTAGCTAGCACTCCCAATGATGAAATATATTATCCATCCTTAAAATATCTGGAACAGAGAGTAAAGTTTTACCTTAGAGCAACAGTAGATAAAAGCTCTTGGTGGCTAAGGATTAAAAAAGGATTGATGACAATCTGGCAGTTAGTTCCTCAGGTTAAACAGTTATGAAGTGACTGAGCAATTCCACTCGAAAGAGAAATAAAAAACTATGCTCACATAAAAACCTGTACAGAGATGTTTACAGCAGCTTTATTCAAAATAGCCAAAAAGCAGAAATAACTCAAATGTCCATCCGTGAGTGAATGCATAAACAAAATGCTGTGTATCTCTATAACAGTATACTAGTTGGTAATAAAAAGTGATGAAATACTATAGGTGCCACAATGTGGATGAAATCTGAAAATATTATACCTAGATGAAAAGAATCTCCTAGTCATAAGAGATCACATATTTTATGCTCCTAGGTATATGAAATGTCCAGAGTAGGCAAATCTTCACAGATAGAAAGTAAAGTAAATTAGTGTTTGCCAGGACGCCTGGGTGGCTCAGTGGTTAAGCATCTGCCTTTGACTTGGCATGATCCTGGAGGCCCCGGGATCAAGTCCCATACCGGGCTCCCTGCATGGGGCCTGCTTCTCCCTCTGCCTATATCTCTACCTCTGTGTGTGTGTGTTTCTCATGAATAAACAAATGAAATCTTAAAAAAAAAAAAAAAAATCAGTGTTTGCCTAGGGTAGATGTTGGGGAAGGGGAAGTAACTGCTAATAGGTATAGAGTTTCTTTAAGAAAATGTTCTAAAGGGATCCCTGGGTGGCGCAGCGGTTTGGCGCCTGCCTTTGGCCCAGGGCGCGATCCTGGAGATCCGGGATCGAATCCCACATCGGGCTCCCAGTGCATGGAGCCTGCTTCTCCCTCTGCCTATGTCTCTGCCTCTCTCTCTCTCTCTCTCTCTCTCTCTCTCTCTCTCTGTGTGACTATCATAAATAAATTAAAAAAAAATATTCTGAAAAGAAAAGAAAATGTTCTAAAATTGATTTTGTGGTGATGGTCATATAACTCTGTGAATAGATTAAAATCTGAATTTTAATAAAAAAAATACGTGTGTGTATTTTTTAAAATTTTATTTATTTGAGAGAGAGCAAGAGAGCAAGCATGAGTAGTGGGGGTAGGGAGCAGAAGGAGAAGAGCAGACTCTCCACTTAGCAGGGAGGCTGTAGAGGGGCTCAATCCCAGGACCCTGAGATCATGACCTGAGCAGAAGGCAGATGCTTTTAACTCCCTGAATCACCCAGGTGCCCCTGAAAATTAAGATTTTAAATTGCAGGGGAGGGTGGAGGAGACCTATCTAGTTCATAACAACAAATTAACACCATTTTTTATTAGCAAATTATGATGGGTAAGGTAATATTTTTAATAAACAGTGGCTAATTGTGTATCGGTCCATATGTACTAGAAATACGATGGAATTAGAATATCTGTCTTGGGACATTCTAGAAGGAATGCATCTATAAAGCTGCAATATGGAACTGAAACTACAAGGTCTTCTGCCAACAGGCTTATCCTCTGGCATCTCAGTTCTCCTGTGAGAGAGAAAAACTGGGAAGCTGTGAACACTTATCCACGGATCCGTGCTTTCTTTAGTGCTGAGACCACTGCAAAGAAAATGATCTCTTTCCTGAGATAATTTCCATAAGGATGGAATACAATTCAAATAGTTATTTTATTTTTTTAAAGATTACTTATTTATTTGAGAGAGAGAGCCAGAGAGAGCGTGCGCAGAGCTAGCAAGAGAGAACATGGTCGGGGAGGGGGGTGCAGAGGGAGAGGGAGAAGCCAACTCTCCACTGAACAGGCAGCTCTGCAGGGCTCGATCCCAGGACCCCGAGATCATGAGCTGAGCCAAAATTAAGAGTCAGACACCATCCACATGCCCTATACTAAATTCTATTTTTGTTTAAGCTAGTTTGAGTTGAATTTCTATTCTCTGCAACTGAAAGAGTCTCAACCAATTCACAAATCTATAATAGCATATACTTGTGTGTGTGTGTGTGTGGGGGGTTGTTTTGTTTTGAAATTTTTTTTTTAATTTATTTATGATAGTCACACACAGAGAGAGAGAGAGAGAGAGAGAGAGGCAGAGACACAGGCAGAGGGAGAAGCAGGCTCCATGTACCGGGAGCCCGACGTGGAATTCGATCCAGGGTCTCCAGGATCGCGCCCTGGGCCAAAGGCAGGCGCTAAACCGCTGCGCCACCCAGGGATCCCTGTTTTGTTTTTTAAAGTAAGCTCTATGTTCAACATAGGGCTTGAACTCACAACTCCAAGATCAAGAATCACATGCTCCACCAAATGAGCCAGCCAGGCACCCCTATAACAGCATATACTTAAAAGTAGAATTTTGGTTTTTGACAGGAGAAATAATCAGTAGGTCAAATTTTCTAGCCATTTTATCCTTTAAAAAAGTCTATCTTCTTGTATCTTACCGAAGCCAAATTTTGCTTAAATTACTTCTGCTCATGCTTTTATTTAAATCTATCTGCAAACAAAGTTTGAGGGTTAGGTTAACATTGCCTTATTGCTGCAATGGCTTTGTTTATTGAGAGCCCACTTTGTGCAAATCAAACTGCCTACTGAGCATTATTTAGTGCTGGGGAACTTGAAGTATGGGCATCAATTGGTTCAAAGTCAAAGGCACCCAAATCTTTGCCTAGGCTTTCCTGTTAATTTTAACTTGCTTTATTAAAAAGCATGCAAATTGTTTGATTACATAGTTGAATTAAATAATGGTCTGCTGGACTGACATGAGTAGGGATTATTGATTTAGAAGGGATCATCAATAATTAAATATAAACTTCCCTGGACCGTGCCCAGAAATTGGGTGGATACCACACAAGGAAATCATCAGAGGTTTGGTTATAACAAGGGCTGATTTTCAATGATACTTTTAGCAGAAAGGCATGGTTCGTGGAACACTGGTAAATGGCTGCTATGCGAGAGAACGAGGTGTCAGGGCTCAAAGTGGTCTTGGCAGTCTGGTGTTTCAAAGGGAGCAATTAGGTAAAGTTCTGAATGGTTTAAATTTTGAAGGAAATGCTATGTATGCTTCTATTTTACAGACAAAATACAAAGGAAGACTAGGCATAACAAATTCAAGGTGATAGATCAAAGACTGCAGGGGAGAAATAATAGGCTTCTTCTGGTATTTCACATTAAGGAGGGCTTAACAGCCCAAATTTAAACCATATAAAACAACCCTTTAAATGGATATCCTGTTTCTGACTTTACATCAGTTAAAGAGCTTGGCCTTTTTAAAATCGGCTTATTTGCCCTTGATGAGTAACTTTAACTCCTTGATTGTTTATGCAAGTCACATACTGGTCAATGAGAGAAAATGAAATAAACGGAGGAGTTGAATTCACATATTCTTGAGCATACTAGCAAAGTGGACAAAATGATAAAAAACTAGATAAAAGGGCAGAAAATAAAAGATTCCATTTAATTTTTAAAAATTCTGTAAATAAACACTGTTATAATTCAATTAGCTGCTTTGCTAACATCCGATTAAGAAAGTTAAACAGAAGGAAATGTGACTCGGAGATTGGAGAAAAGGGATTTGGATCCCTTGTTACCAGTGTTTAAAATGGATTAGAAATAACAGATTGTTAGCAAACAGGCACAAAAGTTTGGAGCAGGGATAAAAACTGATTATTTATAGAGCAAACGTAAACTTTCTAAAATATCAATTTAATAAATTTTTCCTTAAAAATGGTGAACAGGCCAACCCAAGCACCACCTCAACAAGTGCCGAGGGGCAGTACAGTTCAAGTTTAAAAGGACCTAATATTAATGCTAAGTAAATTCTGATTAAATTTTAAAAATCCATTAGAGTGGGACGCCTGGGTGGCTCAGTGGTTAAGCGTCTGCCTTCAGCTCAGGGTATGATCCTGGGGTCCAGGGATCGAGTCCCACGTCGGGCTCCCTGCATGGAGCCTGCTTCCCCTCTGCCTGTCTCTGCCTCTCTTTCTGTGTGTCTCTCATGAATAAATAAAATCTTAAAAAAAAATCCATTAGAGAATAGCCCACAAGACAGGGATAAACACCCTCATCATGACAGATCAGTATGGCTCTTAAAAGAAGCAGTTCTTCTAGGGGGCACATTTTCAAATAAATAAAAGAAGTTGAGTGGTTCTGGGGAGAGGTAGGGGAACAAAAGAAAGACTAGAAATAGTACAAAGACTTTAGACTTAATGTCAATAATCAGTATGAAGACATCTTTTCTGAGTGTTGGAAATAAACCCGGACGTCAGCATAGGTGCATGTGAACTGCTTCATATATGACACCCTTCCTTCAGTAACATCGTCTACATGAAGTAGAACATATTTAAAGGATCAATGTGAGCAAGTACGTACCACAGGCTGCTTTGTGATGTCCACCAAGTCCTTAAGATTATAATACTGATGTTTCTCAAATGCCGAAAATAGCATGTCTAAAACGTGTTGTTTATCAGCTCGAGCTCGTTTTCCATCTTCTTTCTTTTTCCTTTCATATTCAATCTAGGTGCAAACAGCAAAAAGTAATAAAGGCATGAATTCAACATGGTCATTTTGAAAGACAGGCATTCTCTTTTTAGCCGCCCCCTCCAAAAAAAACCCGATTAATTTCAAGCAGCAAGGCAGCAGATTAAAGAGCACTGGGTTCAGAACCTGGGTCTTTACTGCTCCGGGGGCTCCTCAGACCTTGAGGGATCTAAAAAGGTATTAACATGCCTGCTCGTAAACCAACTTCATTCCTTCCTAAGGCTTTATATAATGTCTCCATATGCCCCTATTTTAGTATATGTACTGCTGAAGCCAGCACTCCATATGCCCCTAAATAGCCTTTCCTTGCCAAATTTTACTATTGTAAAATAGTTTACCTAACAGATGCAGTTTGATAGGTAGCATCTTTCAAAGTTGAGGTTTTTCAAGACAGGTAGGGGATTGAAAGGCAGGCAGGTTACATAAGTTCTCTAGGAAGTGCAAAGTTTAAGAAGCACTAGCAAAAGGAAAAGAACATGGGCAGTGAGGAGGCCTTTTCTCCTTCTGACTCAGGGTGTTTCCTTGAACGTGTTTCTTCTCTCATAAAATGAAGTAAGCTTACTAATAGAAAAGGATAAATACATACTCAGTACCAGGCACAAGCAAACTGTTTTTCCAAAATCCCCATTTTATCTTCGAACATTCATGTGAACTCTAAAGTGTCACCTGTATAATACACTTTTATTTGTAATATAAAAATAAAATACCTCCCATTAAAATAAAAATGACACTCTAGGAGCAAGTGGTATATTTGTCCTGTAGTTTTATGTACTTCTATGCATACCAGTTTGAAAGCAATGGCATTAAAAGAATGTATAAACTCTCCGAGACAGATATTTGATAAAGAGATTTGAACATTTGTTTAAAAAAAAGAAAAAAAATTACTTTTTATTAGGCAACCTACTGAATGGGAGAAGATATTTGCAAATTATATATCCAATAAGGAGTTAATATCCAAAACATATAAAGAACTTTTACAACTTAACACCAAAAAAGACCCCACTCCAATCTGAAAAATGAGAAGAGGACCTGAGTAGACATTATTCCAAAAACAAACATATGACCAACAAACACAAAAAAAGATGCTCAACATCACTAATTTTCAGTGAAATACAAACTGAAACCACCTTATACCTGTCAGGATGGCTAAAATCAAAAAGGCAAGAAGTAGTAAGTGTTGGCAAGGATGTGGAGAACAGGGAACTCTCGCACACTGCTGGTGGGTTTATAAATTAGTATGCTGTGAAAAACAGCATGGAGGTTCCCCAAAAATTAAAAATTGAAATGCCATATGATCCAATAAATCCACTTTTGGTTATTTACCCAAAGAAAATGAAAACACTAAATCAAAAAGATATGTGCATCCTGTGTTTATTGCATTATTTACAATAGCCAAGATATGGAAGCAACTTAAGAGTCCATCAGTAGACAAATGGCTAAGAAAAATGTGGTGTGCATGTATACACACATACCCACCGAGGAATATTATGCAGCCATTAAAAGGACGGGATTATGCCATTTGCAACAACACAGATGGACCTAGAGGGTATTATGCTGAGTGAAGTAAATCAGACTGAGAAAGACAGGTACTATATAACTTCACTTGTGTGGAATTTAAAAAACAAATGACTAAACAAACAAAAAGAATAAGACCTATAAATGCAGGACAAAAAAATAAATAAATGCAGGACAGCAAACTGATGGTTGCCAAGGGGAAGAGGGGTGAAAAGATAGGCAAAATGGGCAAAGGGGAGTGGGAGATACAGACTTTCAGTTATGGAGTAAGTCATAGGAATAAAAGGTAAGGAATAAAAGGTAAGGGAACAGTATAGGGAACACAGTCAATGGTACCGTCATAGTGTTGTAAGATGACAGATGGTAGCCACACTTGTGGTGAGCTGGGCGTAGCATAATTTACAGAGAAGGTGAATCACTATACAGTACACCTGAAACTAATGTAACATCAGCTATACTCAAATAAGAAAAAATTTTTAACTTCTTCTTTATTGCAAACATGCAACTCATATTCACTCTCTCCAGTTGGTTAAGCTTTTAATTTTTTTTTTTATTTTATTTATTTACTTATGATAGTCACAGAGAGAGAGAGAGAGGCAGAGACACAGGCAGAGGGAGAAGCAGGCTCCATGCACCGGGAGCCTGATATGGGATTCGATCCCGGGTCTCCAGGATCGCGCCCTGGGCCAAAGGCAGGCGCCAAACCGCTGCGCCACCCAGGGATCCCAAGCTTTTAATTTTTAAAGAGATGCTTCATTTTGATGAAGCATAAAGCATATTAGAGGAAATACATGTAAACTGCAGCAGCCCACCTAGTAAATAAAGCATCAGCAGGCTGGGTGAAAGCTGCCAGAGAACAACCTCCTGTGCATCAAATGGAATTAACTATAATCTAGGGACTAGCTTAAAAAAAGAAAAAGAGGGATCCCTGGGTGGCGCAGCAGTTTAGCGCTTGCCTTTGGCCCAGGGCGCGATCCTGGAGACCCGGGATCGAATCCCACGTCGGGCTCCCGGTGCATGGAGCCTGCTTCTCCCTCTGCCTGTGTCTCTGCCTCTCTCTCTCTCTCTGTGACTATCATAAATAAATAAATTTAAAAAAAAAAGAAAAAGAAATGTATTTCGAAACATACAACTAAATTACTGTATAAATTCCAGCCTCATATAGTTAAGTTTATTCTCTATATTTTAACAATAGAGGTTATAAAAGAGATAAAATTCAGTTTTTATTGATGTTAAACCCAGAAGTATATCTTATACATAATCAGAGACTTTCAATTAGTGGCAAAGGTAATAGACAACAGTGAGTATCTATTCTTCAATTAAATAGAATTGGGAGATAGGGATAAAGAACCAACTTAATTGTCTTAGTTTTTTTCGATATGTGTACCTTGGGAATAAAACTCAAAATCCATTAAGCTCAACTGATTAGGCATGGACTGCATTAAGATATAGGCAAAATAAGATAATCTCTTTCAAAAGGTATTCCTTTCTTAGGATTCATATATTAAAATATACAGAGGGGGCTTTGCACATTTTAAATATAGTAATAGCAGAGCACACAGCTAGCTACCTTTGGACAAGATCATGATGCGGAGAGAGGTGCAAATGCATTAACAAAGGGCTGTGTTGTTGGGGAGGAATGAAATCTGACCAGTCTCAAGATCTCTGGGTGGCAAAAGCATGAAAGAAACAACTATGGAAAGCTGCACGGGATTAGAGAAGAGTGACTAGAAGAGCTAGAAGCAAGACTGGAGAGGAGAGAGACCAGAGCAATCCATGACCAAGGAGAAAATCTAAGTCTTCCCAATGTGGAGAATATGGAAAAACAGGCAAAAACATGCATGTAGGTACAAAGGCAGAAGTAGAGTGGCTGTCCCAATTCAGTGAGAAAGGAGGCTGAAGAGGTGGCATAGACTAACAGGGATGAACCTGAGGTCCATTCAAGAATTTTCTCTCTAGGGTCAAAAGAAGGACAGAAGTAGGGTGCCTGGCTGGCTCAGTCACTAGAGTATGTGACTCTTGATCTTGAGGACATAAATTATTAGTTCAAGTCCTATGTTAAGTGTGGAGCTTACTTTAACAACAACAACAACAACAAGAAGACAGAAGCAAGAGAAGAGCTACATCAGGAAGAAAGCAAGCATGATAGGCCAGGATGAGACCCACAAATCCAAACAGGAGGGTTTTTGTATTAGAGAAACATCATGAAATGCCTTAAGGGATTAATATTTTAAGGTCCGCTTTGCTGACCAGTATCTAAAATGTTTTTTTTTCTGTTTACAATTGTACTTAGTTTGCATCCTGAAACCCCCCCCCCCCTCTACTGTTGCACCTCACTTGAATAGTTGCATGTTTTGTATTAAGATGAACAATCCAGAAAAGGGGACTGCTAAAAGAGAGAAAGAGAGTGAGGGAGGAGTCTTTTCTAGGAGATGAAGTTATTACTTATAGTAATAATATATAAATAATATATATATAATACTAAAGTAATAACTTTAGTCAGGTGTGGGATAAGAAAAACTGAACTTGGATCGAGAAAAATAAAGGGAGACAAAATCAGATTAAGGAAGGGGAAAGAAAGCCTACATACAGCCTTCCCATCGGCTTCAGTGGGATGTGGGCCAGAGGCCACAGGTCCTCAAGAAAAATAAAACAAAGGAAGTCAGGACCCCGCAAAGGTCTAGTGTTCAGCATTTGTACTCTGCACAAAGCCCCCATTGCATGATACCCTATGCGTCCTCTCGTCCGTCCCAGCTTTAATTTATGCTGAGAGAAGGAGGAAGAGTTAAATTCAGGAAACAGTAAAGAGAAGCAGTGGTATATTCAGCTTCTACCCTTAGTAGAGTCTTCCTTGTGTGAAATGCTTGGAGAAGCTAGTAAGATTAATAGGAAAAAATGTTTTCAAATACTGACAATCCCCAACTTCTGATGGTTCGACTTATTGAGATGGTGCAAAAGCAATACGCATGCAGTAGAAACCATAATTTGATTTTTGAATTTGGATCCCTTCCTGGGCTAGCAATATGCTATACAATCCTCTCTTGTGGTGCTGCGCAGCGGGAGCCACCTGTAGCTCCCAGCCAGCCATGCTATCACCAGAGTAAACAACCCATATACTTAAAACCATTCTGTTTTACTTTCAGTACAGTACTCGATATATTATGTGAGATCTTCTTCAACACTTCATTATGAAATGGGCTTGGTGTTAGAGGACTTTGCCCCAGTGCAGGCTAACATAAATGTTCTTAACCACATGTAAGGTAGGCTAGCCTAAGCTATGGTATTTGGTAGGTTAGACGTATTAAACACATTTTTGACTTACAATATTTTCAATTCTGACTGAAACCCCACCAAATATTGAGGCAGATCTATTAGGAAACCTGCTGATAAAGCAAGATGGCTCAATTCAGAGAGGGCATACGCTCTATCTAATTGGTAGTGGAAAGAAAAGTCTTTTAAGTGTTTGTATCAAGTATAGTATTAAATCTTTTTTGATAATGTCTAATACAGACTCAATCTAAATTCTGCTCTGTAGTAGCAAGTAGTTCCAATGGATATATGTATAATTAAAATTATACATAATATCTATGTACATATGCCTAATTATTTTAAAGGGTCATTGAAACAGTAATAACCATACACATACACATGTACATATGCATATGCATTACACAAATACATAGACATATGCACAATTATTTTTAAAATGGTCATTGAATTATTAATAACTAACCTTATACTCAGGACACAACTAAGATCCTGAGGTAGCTTTTTTATTCACTTGATCTTAGCCAAAAGGCCAAGAAGCGATGGTAGCTTTTTTTTTTTAACTAAACAGTACAGAAATGGTCATCTTAATATTGTACTTACAATGTTGTACTACTGATAAAAAAAATTAATTTTCCAAATAAACTACAGATGATATGAATAGTCTATTAAGGAGAAGACTACAGTGTTGCAATAATGTTATTTCTTCTCTTTTTAACTCTTTTCTCTTTGGGAATTCTGTTTTGTACTGGTGCATCAACATGGTAAAGGAAATAATGCTACTCAAAACAGTTACATATCTAAATGGTTAGCAGCCACTACAAAATATTAGGATAGTTATTAGACTAGAAATGGCTATTACGTGTATTTTAATTACCAACATTATAACTGCCCCAGTGACCACAGATCACTGCACAACCAGCTGCATAGAAATAATTGTCAATTTAGACAATTAATAGTCAACCATATATATAAATTTATCTATGTGCTATTGGTGAGTGGAAAAGGTTTTGGGGGGTAAATTTAGAAAGAACTTTAAATTTAGTCTCCAATTAAAAATTTTACAATCCAAAAAAGAAAAAATCTATCATACACAATTAAATTTTCTTTCACAACAGAAAACAAATTATTCAAGACTAAAATGCAACTAAATGTTGAAATCCATTGTGGTATGTTACATTCAACCATCATTACTGAAACCTTAATCACTGACTAAAATTATAAAAGCCACCCACCACCAATTAAAATACTGTAATACAGATGTCTGTAAATTTCTAGATTGTTGTTTGCAGAAATACTTTGACTGCTTTGTCAAGGTAGTCCTTGTGGAAGCTTTTAACTTTTGAAGGGAGCATGACAGCCTTGAATATCATTCATGGTTTGCATTTAAGTTCTTATAAACTAAAGCTTCTATTTCTGCCTAGTGTGTTATCTTTTGGGAGGAAATTAATTCTTTAGAGTCACCGAGTTCTTGGTGTGCAAATTCAAATGGGTAAAGCATGAAGCGTATCTCTACTAACACTAGGCAAATGCTGCTGAAAAGCCTTTATGATATAGTCCTGTAGGCATCTATTATTCACTGAGCAAAATTCTAAATTTGTACATAAAAAAACAAACCCAGCACAAAAAAAAAAAAAAAAAAAACCCCAAACCAAACAACCTTCATTTTGAAGACCAACAAAGTCAGTTGCCACACCTGAGGAAACAGAGTGCGTATAAAAATAAATTTTCTTTCTAGTTCTTGGGGATTTACCTCAAGATTTTAAGTAATCATTCAACTTCCTCTAACAATAGTTTTCTAGTCAAGTTTTTCTAATTCTTTATCACTTTCTGGCCAAGAGTTCTTGCCAGGAACGTGTATTTTCCTTGTAGAAGAGAATTATTTTCGTAATAACATTTTCTCCTCTCTAGCTTACTTTAAGAATATAGTATATAATATATGTAACATTCAAAATATGTGTTATTTATATTGCCACAAAAGCTTCCAATCAACAGTAAGCTATTAATAATTAAACTTTTGGGGAGTCAAAAGTTATGCATGGATCTGACTGTGTGTGTGTGTGTGTGTGTGTGTGTGTGTAAGGGGGAGGGGGTGAGAACCCCTAACACCTGCATTAAGAGTCAACCATATATATAAATTTATCTATGTGCTATTGGTGGGTGGAAAAGGTTTTGGGGGGTAAATGCAAGGTGGGTTCTTTCTGATGGAAAGCAGGGATATAATTTTAAAAATATATATGCCATTTTCACCCCCTTGTTCAATTTTTGCAGAGAATTTTTTCCTTACATCTATCCTAAAAATTGTATTCAAAGAACCTCAACTGTTACAATGAAATACCAGGCTCCATGTTTATATATTCCACCTGGTAAAACTTTGAAAATATTTCAACATTATATTGAACTCAAAATTTTTATAGAACATCTTGATTATGTAACCTTTAAGTCATTCTCATTGAATTATGTTGTTTCTCAATCTTTTAAAAAATCAAAGTCTCCTTCCAATAAAAATAACAGAAGCCTTATACTTTTTCTATAGGTGATATACTATAATACTGAATATATTTTTAAAAGCTCTGCAGGTGTCTCCATTCATTCTGATACATTCCTATGGGGGGGGGGGGAATCACTAAATATTCAGATAATGCAACTTGATAGATTACAGTCAATCTTTATTTTTGTGCACACAAAATTTTTCCAAAGATTAATATATGGCTCATTGCTAATAACTACATTAGTATGACTCACTGATACCACGACAACCTTAACAAAGGCTGATACCATGAACTGCCACTTAATGTTAAAAAGTCTTTAAAGTGAATGATATAGCATTACATTAGGATATAGAGTTCAGAATACAACATATTCAAACTTACTTTAGTAGTAAAAAAGAAAATATATAATCATCCTAAGAATATGAAATTTGAAAAGTCTTCTATACCAGCCAAGTGGTTATAGAGCCAATATCACTAAGAAATGAACTTTGATACTAGCAAAGTGCCAGCTTTGCTTGACCTAAGAAAGAAAGATTTTCCTTTTGTCTCATCAATGGTGGAAGTCGCTCACCATGGCTAGGTACTAACAGTCTTTCCTAGCTTTCTTACTTTTTATATTCCAACAAAAAAGTTTTATTGCCCACTGTAACAATTCAGGCAAAATATATATGCTCACTATGATGATTCCAACAATTCAAAAAAGACTTTATAAAGACAAAAATTAGGATAAAATCAATCTAGCTCCTATCATCCAAAGATACTGACCATTAATGTATTTAATCTTAATTTTGGACTTTTGTTTCCAATCTTAGCTTATTTTAAACAACAGAGAAAAACACTACTGTGTATCTACCTTTGGGCCCTTGTCTTTCTATGATACATTCTTAGATACAAGACTGCTGGTTTAAGGATATATCCTTTATGGTGCCTTTGACACAAATTACCAAACTTCTCTCCAGAAAGGTTATATCTCTTTATAGTTTATGGTAAGTATGATCTTTCTTGTCCTTACTGTGATAAAAAAGAAGCCAACAAGGTAGACTTTTATCTATGTGTCTCAATCAAGAGACAACATATAAATACCCCTCTCTTGGATTATCTGACATGCAGCCTGTCCTCTTCTTTAGTTTTCCATTTCCCTGAAAGCATAACGAGAGGCTGTAAAATGAAAGCCTGGCTGGATGCAAATGAACTTTGACTTGCTTTATTTTATCCACATAGCACAGTAATTTTTAAAATCTGAATGTCTTTAAAAGAAGGGGCATGTACACTCCAGTTCATCATAGTCCCTACCATTTTACCTTCTTAAATTTTAGCACTCTGCTCACTGAAGAGGCCTGCTTGGCTCTGTAGGCATCTGCTACCTCTCATGTAAAATAACCATAAGAAACTCAAATATCATAAAGTAGTGGTTTGACAAATACTAATCTGTGACACCTAAATCTGGATACTTAAGGCCAGTCTTAAAAGGGGATTATTTCTTCCTAAACACTGTATCAAGAGGAATATTAAGCAACAAAGCAGGACACAAGATATCAACTGTTGTTACTTAACTTGGGTTCATTGTATTTTCAGAAAATCATCACGTTTTTCCTTAAATTACAGGCATTTCAAGACCCCAAATCCTTGCCCTTTTAGTATTTCTAATGACCTGCGGCAATATAACATAGTGGTTAATTAAGAGCATGGCTCTTAAACCAGACTGCCTGGGTTCAACACCTGGATTCATTAATTACTGGCTGTGTGACCTCAAGGAAGCTAACCTCTTGGTGGTGTCTTCATTACTTCATCTGGAAAATGAGGATAATAGTAGTAGCTACTTCATAGGGTAGGTATGAAGACTAAATGCATCATATGAAGCATGCAGAACAGTACCTGGCACACAGTATGTATACATGTGTGTGTTGTATATTATATATGTAGTACATGCAAGATATACTTCAATAAAAATGGTTAAGAAAAAATACAGGCAGTTCTCACTTTGCATGATAGTATGAGACCATAAAAATGTCGATGAAAGTTGAAACTATGCAAAGCAATCTTAATAATCAATGGGGGAAATTACCATTGTTCCAGACTTTTAAAATTCTTGTCAATATATTAAAAATTCCCAGTTGTAAAGGCATGGAAAATTGAAAAAATATTAAAACTAGTATTTATTAAGGACACTGTAATTTAAAACATTAAAAACACTGAAAAATGAAGTGTTTTATTCCTTTGAAAAATTTATCAAGAGTAGTTTGAACAATGGTTGCCTTCTTCTCATTCTCATTGTTTAACTTAAGATGCAAAGTGAACACCTTCTCCACACCAGGCAAACTGTCGTATTCCTTACTCAGTCTAGGTAACTCAAACATCTAATAGCAGGTATGTGACAAAGGTCCTTTTGTTTTTATTTTTTAAAGATTTTATTCATTCATGAGATACAGAGAGAGACAGAGAGAGAGAGGCAGAGACACAGGCAGAGGGAGAAGCAGGCTCCATGCAGGGAGTCCGACGCGGACTCAATCCCAGGTCTCCAGGATCTGGCCCTGGGCTGAAGGCAGCACTAAACTGCTGAGCCACCCGGGCTGCCCAGGTCCTTTTAAAACCTGAGTCTATGATACAGAAAAGAATAAAGATGTAACAGAATGAATAAAGACATGAAGACTTACATTGTATTGATGATTAGCAACAGGTTTATAATTGGTTGTCACAACTTTGTCCAGTTGTTGTGATAGCCTTACGGGTTTGGAAGATTCTTCTATTTGCAATCTGAAAAACAGAAGGCATTATTAATAAACTTATTCATTAGTGAAACTTGAAGAGATATTTCCATTAATTCTTGTTACTCAATACTTAACATATAAAAAAGTAACCTTAGAAGCTATACCAACCTTAATAATAATACTTCAAAAACACACTGAATGTATATGACTGTAATGCAGAAACCATAACACAAGCTAAACATATAAACCATCTCATCATAATTCAATGACTTGTTTCTAATCCTAGACTATATAGACAAATCTTAACTACTAAAACCAAGAAGCTAGTCAGCTTTAAACTTCTGGGGAAAAAATCTGCAAGTAAAAATGAATTATTTTAAATTATATGGCATAAAACTAATCAAGTTATTCAAAATTCCATTTGCTTGATAAGAGATAAAGATAAAAAGATAATATGCTGACACTCAGTTCTAATGGTTGCTTTACCGGAGAGCACAGATACAGAACATTTCCATCATCAAAGAAACTTCTCTTGGACAGCACTAGTAGAGAACTATTGCAGATCTCCATCTAAATTAAAATATAATTCAAAATACTACCTCTGGGGAAAAGCCATAAACATATTATTTTAAATTCTTTTGTTCAATAGAACAGGAACTAAAAATAATTTTCATTTAAAATTCCTTTAAAGGGATCCCTGGGTGGCGCAGCGGTTTAGCGCCTGCCTTTGGCCCAGGGCGTGATCCTGGAGACCCGGGATCGAATCCCACGTCGGGCTCCTGGTACATGGAGCCTGCTTCTCCCTCTGCCTATGTCTCTGCCTCTCTCTCTCTCTCTCTATCATAAATAAATAAAAATAAATAAATAAATAAATAAAATTCCTTTAAAAATCACAACTTGCAGTATAAAAAGTATCTGTTTTTATAACATTCTCATTATTTTATTCCTTGCATAAGTTAATTACCTATTTGCTTCTGGGATGCCTGGGTGGTTCAGCAGTTGAGCATCT
Source organism: Canis lupus baileyi (assembly GCF_048164855.1). NCBI lineage: Eukaryota > Metazoa > Chordata > Mammalia > Carnivora > Canidae > Canis > Canis lupus. Next base: position 55,661,784 of record NC_132854.1, on the reverse strand, counting down.
GCCTTTGGCTCAGGGTGTGATCCCAGAGTCCCGGGATTGAGTCCTACATCGGGCTCCCTGCATGGAGCCTGCTTCTCCCTCTGCTTATGTCTCTGCCTCTCTCTCTGTGTCTCTCATGAATAAATATATAAAATCTTAAAAAAATATATATCCATTTGCTTCTATTTTTGGTATGTAACACCAAGTCACTTTGAAGAATTTAGATACACAGCAACTACTTCTTCAAATGTGAAAGTTACAAATACTATATACATTTTGGTTTTACTGTGATTCCCAAATTCAGTATAGTCATTCCTGTATTGAAACAAATATTTAAATTATTCCAATTATTTATAAACCAAATTATATATAAACCCAATTATTTCTATAATTTAATACACAAAATGATTATTTCATAAAGCGTAACAAAAGTACTCTAGAAATGTCTTTAGAAATTAGTGTATGTGTAACCATAAATCATACAATGTTACTTAGCTTCTCATGAACCAAACATACTTTCTGTGAACGACGAAGAAAGTACTAGGGGTCTAGAAGGGGGACGTCCACCCAAAGATGGACTTGGACTTAGACTCCTTCAGTGGCCTCTTAACTATTTTTGGATGAAGCACAAGGTCCTTTGTATGACTTCATATCTCTTGGGATCTGGTTCCTGCTTATCTCTCCAGCTTTGTCTACCATTCTCCAACATCTGTTTCAGACTGCAGCTGTGCTATGCCCGTATTTTAGTGGAAGCCTCTTGCTGCCTATTATCTAGCAAGTGTTTACTGGGTGCCTATCTCAGGCAGGCACCGGTTTAGAGGTTGAAAATGCAGCAATAAAGAAAAGACTTGTTCTAGTGGAAGACCAACATTAAATAAATGCTTATCTATTAACTAACTGCAGAACTAAAAAGGGGCAGAGAGTTGGTATTATGACAAGTGACTGCATGCTGCTATAAAGTAAACATTAACCCCAGTGTGTACACTTCAAGGTAAGCTGGAGCAGGACTGCCCATGCTTTTAAGAGGTGAGGCAAAAAAGATTGGGTGGAAATGACTCCTCCGAGCTGAGAAGACATCTCAAAGTGACTAAGAAAGAAACAAGTGAGTGAAGACAAGTGTAGGAATGTTTACAAGGAGTTAGAACTAAGCATATAGAACTCCCTGAGGGAAAAAAAGCCACACACACTAGTGGCAGCCTGTCTCTGAAAACCTCTTTGTATTAATCTTGGCCCTATCCCCTACCAGAATCAGTTCTCAGGGAGTTGGCCTCTCTAAATGGTAATCTATCTGTTACGCTTCCACTAAATTATCTTCCCTGTTTCAATCACTGCACTCCATAATTTGATCTTATGAGACATTCAAGGAGGGAGGCATGTACTAGCTCTTCCTCCCACATTAAATGATTGTTCCCATTACTTCACAATTTGAAAATTCCTTGGGGTTTCAGTTTGTTTAGGTAAGTGCTTCTTTATAAGTGGTAACTTATTCTTGTCATACTCTTACACTTGAGTTTATTTGCAGGCACTGCATCCTGATTCAGGTTCAGGTGGCATACTTTCATTTCCTTTCAATTCTAGTGCAAGAGCTCTAAAAGCCAATGCTGTCATCCAGTGTCATGCCATTTTTATCCTCAAAGTAGCTCATCTTTTAAATATAGAAAACATTGAATTAACTTTTTAAAAATAAAGAGTTCACATAAAAACTTAACCTTCCTATTATGTATTTATTTATTTAAAAAAGATTTTATTTATTCACGAGAGACACAGAGGGAGAGGCAGAGACACAGGCAGAGAAAGAAGCAGGTTCCCTGCGGGGAGCCTGATGTGGGACTCCAGCCCAGGACCCAGGACCCTGGGATCACACCTTGAGCCAAAGGCAGATACTCAACCACCGAGCCACCCAGGTGTCCCCCTATTATGTATGTAAAGCATCAACTTCAAGGGTTTTGTTTTAACTAAAAGAGGGGATCTTATGATTCAAAACTCAAAAGGTTAATTGAAGGACTGAATATGTAACATATTTTTTTTGTAACATATTTTTAAAGAACTAAGCCTTAATACACTTTAATAAACCTTGAATAATTTAAAATCGGTTACCAGTGTTCTTTACTTAACACAAATAAATTCATTTAACATTATCTCACAAAGTGTCAGAAAACTTTGCAACTCCACTTCACCACTGAACAATGCACTTAATTAAACATCACTGACCTCAACATGCCTTCAAAGTCAAAATAAGGTTTATCTGGATTTGCACAAAATAATAACATTTGGATAAAGCTGAACAGCAAAGTACATATAGAGGTGGTAGGCTGGACTGAGAACAAACTAAAAGTTTCACTGTCCCGACCATTTTAAAAAAGGGGGCTTGGGATGCTTGGATGGCTCAGTTGATAAAGTGTCTGCCTTCGACTCAGGTCATGATCCCAGGGTCCTGGGATCAAGCCCCGTATTGGGCTCCCTGCTCAGCAAGGGGAGGGGAGTGTCTGCTTCTCCCTCTGCTTTTCCCTCTCTCTCTCTCTCTAATAAATAAATAAAATCTTTTAAAAAATGAGTCTTAACTTTTTCAGAAAAAAATTTTAAATATGGTGTTATTGTCAAGAAACTGTAACACAAAAACCATAACCTGTGATCACTTAGATGCAGCCAGATCTTATTTTACCTTTGTTTTATAAACCATAAAAAAAAATACTTAGTGTTAATTACTACCATCATTTCAGGACAATTTAGAATATACTTCCACTCGTAGAAAGCTAGAACAATTATTGGTCTTTCTGGAATTATTATCTAAAGAACCAGTTTTATCTCTTATTTCTTCCCATCAAAGAAAAAGTTCAAAGGCTACATGACCTAAGAGCTACAATACTAACAAAACAATAACTATAGCAAATAATAGCAGACATTTAAAGAGCAATTATGTGCTGGAAACTGTGTTGAAAACTTTATCTACATCATCTCATTCTCACTCTTTCCTTATAGTAAGCAAAAAGAGAACTGGAACTCAGATCTTTCTTTTTCTTTTACCCCAAGTTTCAAGCAGTTAATCTATAATGTCCCTAATAGCATACAGTCCCTTTTCTACAGTCTTCTAAAAGGCCATATAGCAGAATAAATCTCTAATTAGATTCTTGCTATAAAATTAAAAAAAAAAAACTCACTGAGTTTGGTTAGTTCATAATAAGTAATTCTCTGTGACACTCATCAACCTGCCTACAACTAGCCCAATTACACACATACACACAGAAGAGCACATTTTCAACACTGAAAAAAAAAAAGTTTCCTATTAAGCTATGTCATGAGTCACTAGACTATAATCATGGTCCATAACCACCCTTATCAAAATCACTTAAGGATCCTCTTCATTATACTTTATTAATATTTACATACTATACTGGGAATTTGATTTTTAAATTATATATTTCAGGAATATAAAATCTATGTAAAAAAATAGTAACATAAACATCTCCAAAATAAAGGATGATCACTGTTAAAATCTAACAAAATGGGAAAAGTCAAATTCCCTTGCTCTAAAGATACAGGCAGACTATGGAAGACAAGTCTATGAATTTTAGTCACTAGATCCTCCGCCCACCTCCTTGGTAAGTACAGTTCAGCTCATGTAAAAGTAATTCAATAATTATTTGTTAAGCAAATGAACAAATGACACCACTACTGGACAATTAGATCACAAAAGAAAAGGGCAAAACCCATATTAAGAAATCCCACATTAATGCCTAATTTTATACATGCAGACTATTTTCATGCCTAAGCAGAAAACTCTAAGTAACACTGCCTTGACTAATCTAGTTATCAACTACAGAATTAAACAACTACAAGAAACAGTGAAAAACAAATGTTTCCACCAACAACAGCCAATGTAGGAGTCATTTGTGTTACAGCTGCATTTGATTGCAATCTATGCTATTCTTAAAATGACAGGTTTCACAAAAGAATGTGTATTTTCTTAAGATTTTTATTTCACTTTTTAAAGGGAAAAGTAAAGCAGTGAAAGTAAACAATGCCTCCAAGGGGGTAAGTAGTTTGACATTTGCAAGGTGAGAGAAAGAAAGGTCTCAAGGCAAGGAGAAACAGGAATAGCAGTGGAGCAACAGAACTGCCTATGAGTGAGAGCACATATACTTGACCCAAAGTCAGATAACAAGAAGGAAGTTTCAGAAGAAAGCCCAGCTTGGGAGCAAGCAGACAGAAGGCTGGGAAAAAGGCCAGGTGTAGTAATAAGGTGCACCCAGAGCTGATTTACTACTAAGAAAGGTTCTGGTGACATCTAGTTTTAATACGGTCCACTTATAGGAAGTTTTAATAGGACAGAGAAGAGTTTCTTGCTGGAAATATCACAGCAGCACATGTTAATCTGTTAGATGTGGATCTGAGTGACAATGAAGAAATTTTACAGCTTGCAATTGACAAGTAACTGAATTATATCCTTATCTGGCAGGGCTATTGGAAGGATTAAAGATAATAAATATGAAATTAAGTAATTTAAGTGTCTCTTACAAATATTTATTAATTATTTGTAAGCTTCATGAAAATAGGAACCTTGCTCATATCCCCAGGGCCTAGAATAGGCCTGTAGTATAAATGTGTTGAATAAATGAGAAAATAAAAGATGAAAAGAAAAGTTTTAAGCTGCAATCAGAGATGGCAATCTGGTGTCAAATCATAAGACCTGCAGCAATATACCTAACATTTAGACTGGGCATTGAAAAGAAGAGACTGTAAAATATATTAAGGTTTAATTTTCACTCTAGGAAACAGACACTTCATATCTACTTGCACTGTCTAATATACTAGCCACTAGCAATATGCAATTATTTAAATTAATTTAAGTTAAATTAAAACTTGGCTCTTCAGGCATACCAATCACATTTTAAGTGCCCAAAAGGCACATGTAGCTAATGTCAACATATTGGACAACACAGGTAAAGAACACTTCTATCCCTGCAGAAAGTTCGACTGGAGAATGACAAACCCAAATATCTACCTATCTACAGGAGCCTGTTAAGTAAAGTAGGAAGTACCAGTGAGAGATGGGGGCTGTGGTGAACTGGAAAACAGAGCACATGCTCCATCCCACGTGGGCAATAAGCACTTACTTGACAGTCTATAGGAATACAAGAAGAGTATTACCAGATCTTCTAATTACTCAAGAAAATGCAGAGTCAGATTTTTTTTTTTAAGATTTTATTTATTTATTCATGAGAGACACAGAAAGAGAGAGAGAGAGAGAGAGACACACACACACACACACACACACACACACAGGCAGAGGGAGAAGCAGGCTCCACGCAGGGAGCCCGACGTGGGACTTGATCCCGGGTTTCCAGGATCAGGCCCCGGGCTGAAGGCAGCACCAAACCGCTGAGCCACCCGGGCTGCCCCAGAGTCAGATTTTTGTATGAAAGCATTTAAACACTGCCAACAATTCAATTTTTCTAAAGTGCAAATCTTCCCCCTCCCCCACCCCCCAAAACAAAAATAACCCCTCAATACCAAAAAACATATATATTAGCTATACCAGGCCACTAGCTTGCAGCCCTCTGACATCTGTATTCCAGGGGAGTTTTTGCTTTTGGTTTTAAGCAAAGCAGCAGCAAAGAATTAAGAATTATTACTAGAAGCAGGAAAGTCACGACACAACTGTGTAATAACCATTTGCATCAAGACTGTAGCTTTGTTGAAGGACCAGCAATTCTTTCCACCTCTAATCCCATGTTCTTATTCTAAGGAGAATCTGTGAGCTGGCTGATAGGCTCTCCTAGATTGTTCTTGGTGGAGTGCATTCTGGCCAGTAATCAGACTAACAAAAAAATATCTCCT